>NC_043713.1:44596092-44824405 GCF_006229205.1 Suricata suricatta
TCCCCACGGCCGGCTGTTCTGCGAGCTGGATGCTCAACTGTGGCTGACCCACAGCTTTATGAGCCTAAGTGCTTATCCAGGAACAGAAGTGAGGAGGTTGTGTGTGATAAGAAAATAATTTGCCAAAACTGCAACAATAAAGAGGGCCTGGTGGGATCTCTTATGGTATGAATAGCCCCGAGCAGCTGCGGATTTCTCCCTGCTTTCGCAATTATTTTCATTTTTATAACAACTAAAAGCTAAATGCCTTGTATGAGCCTGGAGAATCTTGCCTCCGCTTCTCATCCAACGTTGCGTTCTCTTTCTGGGAATCTTAGCCTGCACACCGCCTGGACAGAATGTTCCTTGGCATCGCGGCCTCAGCAGGTCTGCTCCTTGGCCTGGGGACAGCCGCGGCGCTGCACTGCTCTGACGTCGCGCTCCCCGAACAACCCCCCTCGCACAGAAAGCTCCAGCTGCCCCCTCTGGGGCTCCGGAACAGGTGCTCCTCTTACTGCGTCCGGAGGCAGGGAACTCTTCATCAGAAACCAGTGCCTTGTAAATCACAGCAGTTGCTCTGTTGACAGGGGACATGCGCTCCACTTGAGAACGAATGAGGCAAACACAATCCTACCTCTTCGTGCGCTTTGCTATGTACTAAGGGCACAGCCAGCACTTCCTGAGCGCCCCCAGCCTTCTACCGGGGTGCTGAGTGCTATCATCAGTCACATTTATTAAGCGTCCTCTACAAATGGGTAATGCACTAGAGGCACAAGCAGTATCAAGGACAGCCCTGGCCTTAAAGTTAGGCAGGTCCCCATCTGGCTCTGTTAGTGAGTAGCTGTGTGACCTAAATCCTCATTTCCTCTTTGCCATGGGGATGAAGTAGCACCACCTCGCTGGACTGTAGGTGCTATTATTAATTAAACAAGAAAATAAATATAGAGCACTTGGCAGGGTGCACGGAACCTTATTAGCACTCAATGCATGTTAGCTATAATGATTACATCTCTTTCTTTCTGAGTCTGTCTGGCTAGTTGGGAATACACGGGCTACACAGAAGGCTAGCAGGAGAGAAATGTGATAAAGGAATGCATTTAATGAGTGACAAAAACAGCAAATGCTATGGTAGAGGTGGGGCCAGTCACTTAAGCCAGGGCAAAAATAGTTTTTGAGCAATGCAGTTGTGTGGGCAAAGCATGTTTCAAGGTTAACATGACTGGATTTATTGGAACAGAAAAAAGAATGGAAATGGGAGGATTAATTGATTATCATACTAACAGGAAGGGACTTAAATAAACAATATGATAAAATCAAAATCAATGTTTCTGGTGGGAGAAGTTAGAAGAAGACAGAACAATTCAGGATGCTTTCTTTAAACCTTTTTTTTTTTTTTTTTAGTTGAATGAATAAATAGAACATTGGAAATAGGAAAATCTGGAAAGGAAGCTGGTTCTGGAGAAAAGATGAGCTCAGTTTGAAGATTTGGACTCATTGTGAGGCTATCCAAACAGATGACTTCACACTGTAATTGGCATGCATATAACACAATAGATGAGTAAAGCAGAGTGCTAAGATGTAAACCTTGGAGACTGTCAAAGTCATGGATTTGGTATATAGGAGCAGGGAATCTATAGCAGTAGAAAGATAGCCAGAAGTTCAATGCCATGAAAGTCTTAAGAGCAAAGAGTTCCCACAAGAATCAAGTGGTCAGCAGTAGGGAATGATGATCTGGCCAAAGAGAATGAAGACTGAGAATTGGAGCTGGGAATTAGGGGACAAAGAGGAAGAGATCAATTTCAGGAGCACAATGGGGAGTCAGAGCCATAGGGTCAGGAATTAGGGACTGCGAAGTGATGGAAACATGGAACTGCATTACGAACCGGGAAGTTATTAGGAGGTGGGACACAGGGCCTCTGTACCCAAGGGACCCCTAGGCACACGTTTCACCCACAGTCACTACTTTAATAGCAGGGTTATTAGGCAGGGAGGAATACTATCCAGGGGCCAGTTTTTGCTAACTCACACTGTTGGCTTTGTCTCCACACGAGGCAGTTCTTCTCAAGAATTTTCAGTGGTCCCACACAGCCTACCAAAGCCACC
The DNA here is from genome assembly GCF_006229205.1 of Suricata suricatta. Lineage (NCBI taxonomy): Eukaryota > Metazoa > Chordata > Mammalia > Carnivora > Herpestidae > Suricata > Suricata suricatta. The sequence continues at coordinate 44,598,175 of NC_043713.1, forward strand.
ATATACCAGGAGGGCTTGTATAGCTGCTTGTTCTGTTACTAGGTTTACATTTCCTATTCAGAAAAGAAGCTATCACCTGTAAGATGCCTACAATAAGATTCTGAAGTTCCTTTTTGTTTTATTCATTCATTCATTTTTCTTTCAACAGATTTTTATAGAGTTCCCATGACACACCTTGTTCCAGAAACTCCAGATACAGTGATGAATAAGACAGAAAAGATGTCTTTGTTCACAGAGCTGTTAAAATAGTAGGTGAAAAGATAATAAGCCCACACTATAAGATAATTTCATAAGTAATAATGTGTTGGAGCTGGGGAGCTAGTTTAGGAGGTGATATTTGGATTGATTCCTGGAAGACAGAAAAAGAGTTAACAGTGAAGATCTCTGGTATAGGGTAAGGGATGGGAAACAAGTGTAAAGGCCCTGAGGTGGGTGGAGCGTGGCTTGACATGTTCATGGAACTAAAGGAAAGCTAGTGCAGCTGGAGATTAGTGACAAAAATGGATAAATTGGAAATTTACTTCTGAGAGGTAGGCAATGTCACAATATGTAGGAAGTGCAGACCATGGAGTCTGAGTTCAAGTAGAATAGGAAGCTATTGAAGGGTTTTGAACTATTTATGTTTGTAAATGAATATACTGGCCACGTGGATTAGTGGAGAGGGTTGTGGGTGACAAAGGTTGAAGCCACTGGAGGGGTAAGCTGGAGGTTGACATAAATGCTTGGATTGCCTTGTGGTAACCGGATCACAGTGGAGCTGGGAGACAACCATTCAAGCAAAAAGGACATTATATGTAGTAATTGGGCAACAGGCAAGCCAACGTGGATTCACACTGGGGAAGAAGCAGTGGAGGTAAAGGGAAGTGGACACGTGGGAGGTATGCTTTGGGGATAGAGCCAACAGTGCTGGCCAAAGAACTGGATGTCACCAATCGATATACTGTCTAGGGTGTTTTATTTTAGCAAATTGTATGGATGATTGTATCTCCTACTGAAATGAGGAAAACTCCATGACAAATGTTCTAAACACTGTGAACTTTGTACTGCCACCACCAGGAGGGGCCCATTGTTTCCAGAGAATTGACCGGGATCACCCTTAACGCTAAAGGCATGAGGAAAAAAAAAGTTGAAAATAAATGATAGATATACAGAGGTTTATGATATAATCTGGATATTTGTGAATGTTTAAATGTATCTATAATAAAAAATTTTAATAAATGGGATGGCAAGAAGTTTTCCTTTCAGCCAATGAATACCAACTGGATAGAAGTCTTTTCCAAGTTTTGAAATAAATACCCATTAAGAAGATTGCTTGAAAAAAAGGTCCCTCCTTTGGCCTACTGACATATCTTCAAGGGCAAACTGCACATACTTCACCCAGCTCAAGTCTGGAAGAAAAAAATATTAATAGCAGGGGAATTAAATGGCTACCAATTTGTGAGCACCCAGTCCTAATACAGTTACTGATTTTGGGTTTCAGGTTAGTGCTTGAGCTGTCTCTATCCATCGCATTTTCCATATAAGGGCATAGATCATCCTGGGGGGTTTGTGTGTGGGGATTGGGGGTAGCTCACCTGCCTGGAATTGGAAATATGGACACTGTGGGCTCAAATCCAACTCCATGAAGATCCATGTGGGACACCGAGTAGCGATATGTGCACTGCTATGTTCACTATGTTTAGTGTGCTTGATAAAGGTAATATTGATCCCTATAATTGCTCAGCCGTGTATTTATACAGAAGATGGATTTGAAGCCACAAAATAAAGGGACGAAATGACACTCCCTCCCACCAGCATTTTAAAACACACAGATACACAATAAAATGTTCTTTCTTATTTTCAGATTATTTTGTATTTTGAGGAAGACTTTAAAGTGGGACATGAGAGCTGGAAAAATATAATGCCTCCTCAAAGATATGTGGTTCCAAAATATTGTGTGCATTAGGACAAACAAGGACATTTTCCTGGTCTTCTAATAAAACTATTTGCTCTTGTGGAAGGTCCTTCAGTGAGATGACTCAGAAAATTATAACATTAAGCTTTAATTAGTGGAGATAGAATTCCAAATAAAAGGTAGTGAATAAAAACACAATATCAAACTTTAATCCCATTTTTGAAGGGCTGAAGTTGTGATTAAAGCACTCAATCTAAAAACGGGATGATCAGTGTAGAGTCAAAATCATTAGCTACAAAATAGTTCCAATTGGGTTTATTTCCAGTAGACTGGACAAAGTTCTAATGAAGTTATGAAAAATTATGAAGTTACACTCTTTGTACCAAATTGGCTCCTTTTGGCTTTGATATTTAACTAGGGACATTTCTTATCCTCTGCAAACAATGTTTGTTTGGGCAAAGTTTTTAGCAAAATATATTCAGAGTCTAAAAAAATGTTTTAAGCTGGGATCACTCTTTGCTATACTAATTTAAGGAATTAGAGACACAGCTAAAGATTTAAATATAAGGATGGCTAATGAAATACTGTCTACAGAAAACAAAAACAGTGGCAATGCTTTTTGAGATTTCTAATAGTAGGTGACTTATTGAATCAGCTATGATGTGTACATATAATGGAATAGTATGTAGTCATTACAAATGTCCAGGGATTGCAGCTAATGATTAATGACATGGGAAATTGTTCCTGTTATAATTATAATATTAAGTAATAAAAGAAAAGTATGAGAGTGAGGAGGTGTATAAATATACTGCATAATTATGTAAAAAGAGAAATGTATATGTTTATAATAGATACATACATAGAAAAAGTACCTATGTATAATATATACATGTTTATTTTAAATATGTTCATAGAATATGTGTGTGTTCTATATGCATAATGTAATGCATGTATATGTACATGTGTATGTAAGACATACATAATACATATATGTATGTGACAATATATGTGTGTGTGTATATGTGTGTGTATGTGTGTGTATGTGCACACATAGAAAAAAGACTAGAAGGAAATCCACCAAAGAGTTATTGTAGTCATCCTTGGATGGTAAAATTATAGGTAGATTTTAGCTTATTTCTCCAATTTTCAGGATGAGCATGTGTTACTTTTATCATAAAAATACTATTATTAATTTTTAAAAGGCTGCAGACAATTTTGTAAAGTCAAGCGTTGGATGCAACTACCCTACGCTTCTACCTTTGCCATGTGAGTATTTGTTTAGGTACCCATATGTGTTTCTTTTAAAAGTCAGAATTTAACAAGACAGATTGGAGCCTCATCTCTGCAAAGCCCGTTCCACTTGCTCAAGGAGAATATTCCTTGTTTATGCTGCAGGCAAAACAACTAGTTGTGTTTTTTTTTTTAAACCTCAGGTCTATTGTGAAAATGAGCCATCTGTGGCAGCTGTGGTGTTTTTCCCAACCTAATAGCACCTTTCATACTGAACTCTTGGGCTTTTCCAAGAGCTTCTGACAGCTGCAGAATGATTATGTACTTTTTCTTTGTTAAAATAAACTGGTATAAGATGGTATACTGGGAAACCTTGCGTATGTATGTAGTGTGGGGAATAAAAAAATAAGAGCAAAGTAAGCCTTGTGTTTTGGTTTGTAGAGTGCCACATGGAAGCCCAATCTTGGCTGAGTAACACTCGGTTGTGGCAACCTGGCCTCATGATATAGCTTCATCCCTATAGGAATGGGGGAAAGATCCTGCCCATCATCATTTTCTGTGAATATGGTACAGTGCTGGACACAGAGTAGGTATGCAGAAAAATTTTTGCTTTAATAAATGAAAGAATGAATGAAGACTCAAGGTAATGTCTTCCTCTGGTGACTAGAGGAGCTACCTTCCCACCGACCCACTTGCATCTGTGAGGAGCGATGCAGATGCACCTGCTCAAGACAAGGAGGCAGGGCAGGGTGCCCGGCGTCCTTATAATCCAGGGAGAGGCATCATGACACCCTAGCTATTTTAAGCAACCCAAACATGAATAGTTCCTCCCCCTCTATGAAAGCAAACATGTGCCATTACTGGTTTTATTTTATCAGTATCACACCCTCACAGTTTCCCTGATTAGTCTTTCTAAAAGTTATGAGGGTAAGTTTGCCACAGGCTGCTAACTGTAGCACGAAAGAAACTTGGTGCAAATTTTGTGGCAAAGCAGGTTCCAGAAAGTCCTCCATGTGTCACACGGGGGCTTCTCCTGGTGGAGCCATTTTCCCGATGTCATATTTCTCTGCTCTCCTGAATCCTTAGAGTGTTGAATGTTGGCAGCCTTCCCTTTGATGGAAGAAAGCTGGAAGTAACTCCTGCTCATTTTCCTTGACTTGTCAGTGTCACTCCATATATCACCGGGCATGGAGAGAGTGGGTCATGTGGAACCTCCCCTTCCAGGGCAGCTGGAGAAATGCATAAAGCGGCCTAAAGCTTAAGCCCAAGGCTCCTGAGCTAGCTCGGCCCCTTCACTTAACAGTGAAACATATCTCTGACAGTCCACAAAAGTATCCCTTCTGGGCCTTCTTTGTCTAAACTTAATATTTCCTGTATTAAGTCTTATAACAATCGTCGTGAGGAAGGTTGAAAGCTAAAGAATTCAGAATCAATTAAAACTCCTCCAGGAAATCAAAACCTTCTGTTAAGCTGTAAAATGCTCTGGGATGAATTGGTGTCACCTGATAATATTGCACCAGAGATGTATTGTAAAGCCTGATACTCAAGGCCAAGTGTCTCTTTCTACAAAAGCTACAATCCCCTCACCACATGAAGTTTATCAGTGCTAGAAGAATAGAAATAATGAGCGATTATACAGCACCTGAAGTGATGGTTCTTTTCACTAATATTGATAGAAAAGATTCTTCATCCTTGTGGGCTCTTCCATGGCTCTCAGAAACAGATTCTGCAGTGACAATGAGAAGGCGGGGATGTCCTGTGGTCAGTCATGAGTGTCTAATAGTGGGGTTCTTTTCTTAAAGAGTAATTCCAAGATTAGTAGCTGCAGATTAAAGTAACCACAGGATTCCAGGCAGTCCAAGACCAGGGGAGCTCACAGTGGCTGAACACAAGGTCAAAGTCTTGATGGACAATCACAATACCTAGGTGTCAGGTAATGAGAAAACACTTAGCTTCAAATCAATGAGTGAGCAGGACCAAGACATCACAGAAAAGTGAAAATATGCCCTCAGAATTCCCAATGACCCATAAAAGTTATGCTAAAAACACAGGCCCGGTTTAGGTATACCTCCCGATCTAGAAAGCTCCACAGGAGGCAATTCCAGGGACAGGGATGAGACAGGTAACACAATCCTGAGTATTCCCAGATTAGGGATTCTGATACATGAGCAGATAATGTCATCAAGCATGTACTTTAATTTCAAAAAGGATAGTCAACGCTTCTGCCTTTATCCATCGTTAATCACGGCTTTTGTGTTCTTTTTTACATGTTTAGAGGTGGGATCTCCAGGGTTCTTCCACATACTAGACTCAAGAACATGAGACTTGTATTAACAGCCCAGAGGCTGTGATTGCTAAACACTTGTCCATGTTTCCTGTGCAGAGGCCCTTTGTTAGCCCGGCTTGACTGTTTTTTTGGGGGGGGAGAGAGGCCTGCTTTTTCTTTAATGAGCCAGACCTCATTTTTATTCCCACTTCTGGGAAGGACAGTTTGGCTCGCATGAAACTTTTCTGGGCTTTGTTAGTGGGACAGGCATGTTGCTTGGGCCGGTCGGTAATTTCGGTAGTATAGAGGTGGCTAATTCCGTTGCCGGGGAAGTTGAGCTCTCTACACGGTCAGTTTGCTGTGTGCTCACTGGCTGTATATGCACAGAGCACACTGCAGAAACCCTTCCCTACTCTCAACGCGGCATGCAAGCTGTTAGCAATCTTCTTTACAGTACCTGAGGCCCACTCCATCACCCCTTTCACTTAATATGATAGATTGCAGGACATAATATAGAAAAATGTAGTGTGTGTGGCATATAAACTCACAGTGCATATCGGATTTAATATATAATGCACAGAAGCCACGCTATAATACATAGTCAAAAAGGCTGCAAGCTGCTGCATTGATGCCGTGCCCAGTTCAGGAGAACAAGGCAAGTTTCCATTGCCAGAAAAGAGCATAGTATTCAATTTCTCATCTAGTATAGAGTATAAATAAAACATGGTGTACGGTAATACCAAACTGCATGAAATGATTTCCCTTAGTACATAAACTTATAGCACCCCAGTCTTTGCTTCAAGCTGAATTTTCCCAGTTCTCTCAGATGGCAATAGGGAATTACATGACCTTCTACAGCAAGAACTTCCCACTTAACAGATTCTAGGGCTCCGCTGGGCCTCACGCTAATGGACAGCCATTAACCATCTTGGAGCTCCTCAGAATTCCCTGGAGCTTTGCAAGCTGCGCTCCTGGATCTCTCCAGAGTCAGAAGTTGACAGGCAGCTGTCAGTCAATTGGAAATTTCTTAAAGCTATACCCTGTAGCAAATAAAAGTGCTCAGTATTTATAATGAGAAAAGATTATTGTGCCAACACTAATATGATTTAATAAAAACATTAACCCAGTAGATGTAATCTTCAAGTCTAGTAATCTCTATATAAATGCATTCGTATTACGTATTTCCTCTTATTTATAGAGAGCTATTGATTACGTTTGCTCTGTAGTTCTTGAGCACAGTCAATTCTGCCTTCAAAACGAACCCTGAAAAGGGTAGCTCCATTTTTGGGAAATTCTGTGGAAATTAGACAACCAAAAATATTCAAAATAGCAAAATTTAAATTATATTAATATTACTGCTTTCGTAGGGTTATGTGGTCAAAGGGACAAAAGAGGACTAAAGCCAGAAACTTCGGAGATGAGTCTCGTCGTGGTTCTTGCTTCAGTGGTAACTTACTATAGCTTTCTTTGCCCCATTTTCTCCATAATGAATGTGGCTGGGAAGCTGATGCCGACTCTGCATGATCCACCGGTCCACGTTGGGGTGTGACTTAAGAGTGTGGGAGCAGTAGTTTGTGTAGGAGGGAAACAGCCGGAGTGCTTTCCTTCGGGCTTCTGCAGAGATGTAAGTCAATCATTCTTTCGAGAACAGCTCTCAGGCTGATGCAAAACTGGCTGTGGAGTCCTGGTTAAGAGGGAATTGTTAAGTGGCTACCGCTATTACTCTTTAATCTCGGTGATTAGAGCACAATGCCTTTTACCTTTCATATCACGAACCTGTTGTCATTCTTGACTCTAAAATATAGGAAATAGATATCAGCTGGGAGCAAAGGAATTAAGAACTGTCCTCGCAAATCTGGGACTTCCACTGACAGAGCAGATAAAGGACATAAATGAGTACTGAGATCCTGATCATTATTCTGACTTGTTGCTGATAATGCCAGCCAAAGATCTGCTTAATTAAAGTCATGGCCTTTTTATGGTCAATTCTTTAATTCTAATTGTTTTTTTTTAAGCCTGAAATAATATCAGACTTGAGAATACTGTAAAGGTAGTGCAAAAAATTTCTGAATATTCTTCACTCAAATTATGACTTTTTTCCATATTTGCTTTTTGATTGGCTCCTTATATATTATTGTGATCATTATTTTAAGTACGTATTTTTTTTATTCATTTGAGAGTAAGTTGCAGACATAAAGGGCCTTTACTCTTAGATACTTTTACATACATATATAGAACAAGAGCAGCTTATATAACCACAGCATAGTTATACAAATCAAGAACCTAACATTAATAAAATGCTATTGTCCAATGTATAGATGTTATACAGAATTTTTATTTGTCCTAATAAAGATAGATTTATAGTAAAGGAGACAAAAATTCTGTCCCAGGATTGAATCTAGGAACAGATATTGCATTGTTATCATGCCTCTTTAGTTTGTCTTAATCTAGAATAGTTTCCTGCTGTTTCTTCATCTTTCCTGGTCTTTTCACCTTAGTAAAAGGTTTTTTCAGTGTTTCCTCCTCATTAGCCAAATGCCTGTTAAGTGAAATTTTCAAAGGAAAAGTTTGGAGGAAGTTCCTCATTTTTCTTAGAGCCGGTGAGATCATCCACGTTTGGTGTGGGCAAGTATTGAACCAGAGAATGACAGTACAAGCCACAATGTAAGACAGAAATAGGTCACCCACAGAATTATCTGCATTATTGGGTCTGAGCTAGTTCCTGCCACATGCTCTCTCCCACCCCCCTTCAAAGCACTGTGTTGAATCTGGTCCTGTGTCAACACAATAGGCAAAATGAGCTCCTGAGCATGGGTACCTGAGCTCAAGAATTTGGGACAGAAGTGCATAACTCACCAATGAAAGGCCGTGCATATGTGCCTTTGGTTTCTTGCATCACCTTTCATTATCTTAAGACTGAAAAGTTAATAACCCAGTGTGTAATCATGCCATTATCAGTTTACATTGTAGTAAAGCCCGTTCAAATGATGATTACATATGTTAATGAGTGTCGTTATAATGCACTACACAGTACATTACCTTCAATAAATATAATTGTTTATGCACTTTAATGAGGGTATATAATGCCCCAAAACTAATGGTATTGACTGAATTGTGATTTATTGCTCTAAAACTTTGCCATTAGGAGAGGAAATCTTACAAAACCTTTTATGTTTACCTAACTTTCTTTCGCCCCCTAAAAGCTGCCACTCATCTCTCCCTCCCCCTGTTACGAGAAGAAAATAACTCCAAGAAGCTTCCACAATGTTCCCTGTCAATGCTTTTCTCAACCTGAAGAAGCAGGAGGTGGGTTCATTTAAAGGGTTTAATGAAGATCATTATGTTTACCCCTTAGTAAGGTTTAATGCATTATCTGGCAACAAAACTGATGCCATGTCAGAATTTTGGCTCCAAATCAAATAACAAGAAATAAAAACATTGTTTGTTAAACTACACACTAGGAATAGAAAATAAGGCCGGGGATAGCATTTGGCCCAGCGTCCTGCATCAGGCCAGGGAAGGGACACAGGGTGATTAAATTGTTTTTGAATGTACAGACCTCCAGCTGGGGAAAAAGAGAGGGTGGGTGGACCCCACATAGTTCATTCTAATTTCAAGAGCTTCTTTCCCCCCTTTTCTTGGAATCTTTCTCTAAAGGAAAATTTAGTCTTATCTTGAAAATGGAGCTAAAAACTCCTTGTACCTGACAAAGAAAATATACATAAACCATAGTTATTGTGTATGATGGGTACTTTGTTTTTCAAATTAATATAGAAAAGGAAAACAAGGACGAGAGTCTCCAAATGGGCCTCCCATTGCCATACATTTTGATTTCAGTAGTTTTTGTGTTTCTAAGCAGACGGACCTCCTGTAGCTGATGTCTTTGGCAAAGATTCCATTAATTAGAGTTCTAGGAATTACTGGTTAATATGTACAAACACTAAAGTCACTGCTTTGATGCTGAACCTGAACCCAAACTCACTCATGCCAGTCATAATTCCTTCCCCTCCGCCGGAATAGAATCTCATTTAGAGCGTTATCTGGTCTCTGGGTTTAGGGTGCGTATTACCCAGCTAATTTCCAGCTTAGTGGCTATCTGGTTCTTACCCACGGAGCGTGCATCTGAACGGTAATTGGGGAGTGACCCCTTGCTCTCTGTTATCACATCCTTCAGCCTATGGACGACACAGACTTCCTGTGAACAGCCAGCTTGTAGGAGAAACTTTCCCCTGAAATCACTGCCACTGGAATTCTGTCACCTTTGGAGGCAAATTTGCATAGAAGGTCTCCTGGTTGGGTTTTTTTTTTTCCTCCTGTCTCCACAGCATACTATCTGAAAGGATTTTCAGGAGTCTTTATGAATAAATAAAACTGTGCAACTTAAAGAAAAAGATTAATTCATCTAGATACTCTAAATGCCCTGTAGAAATGACAACAGGGGATCCGTACTGGCATCTTAAAAGGATTTTTTGAACAATAGCAGTTTCTTAAAACAGATTCCCAGGATGGAAGGTAATCACTTGAGAAACTTTCCAAGGTTTGCCAGGGTGTTCCAAGCAGTTTGAAAGTCAGTAGTTTTGAAAAAAAAATTGACATTGAGATGCAATCTGTGGTAAGATCTAATTAATTTTTTTGCTCCTAAGAATAATTTATTATTTACACTTCTTATTATATATATATTTTAGCTTCATTAGTCTGCAATGCTGGAAAAAATTATACCTTCAAGTCCTATTTATCAAATTAATGGTGCAATTTCATAGTGACACATTCCACATTCATTAAACCAAGTACAGTAAAAATGCATTTAAATTAGATTAGTGTGATATAATAAAGATTCCAGTGTAGGGGGTGATATTCTAGCTGAAGAGAAACACCCAGATTGAGTTGAAAGCAACTTTGAGATAATGCTTCAAAATTGATTTTGGCACTGGTTAAATGAAAGAATCAGAGACGGTGAGTCTCTGGTCTAACCGCCTCTGCTTAGCTATTGTTACGTTTTACCACGAGGAGGGAAGACTCCAAGACTTAACACAGCCTTCCGGCAGAATGCTCAAACTACCCTCAGCCAAAGGCTATGATAGTACTAGCTTATCCAAAGCTTCTGGATGGTGACAGATTAACACATGATACAAATAAATACTGCATGTATCATTTTTGCCAATTAGCTTATATTTGTGGATCATAAAAAGCACCAGGTGCTGGCCACATGTAAGTAGGGATTGTAACTTGTAATATCTCCCAAGGTGGTTGTGTTACATTTCCGAGTTAAATGTTGTGGTGCTCATATTTAAGGATGTTCCCTCTTAAACATACATAATAAAAACATTCAAGTAATACTCTAAAACTTGTGTGTGTTTAGGTAGATACACCCATGCGATCATGTTGCGAAGGCCCTAGAAGGCTCTGAAATGGCCTCCATGTGAGTTTAACACAGCACATAGTGCAAATTAGTGCTTAAGAAATACTTTCAAGACAATGGGCGTTCTTGGAGATTGAGTGACATAATATGTATAAAAGCACCCGGAATATATGAACCTCTCATGATGTCAGCTGAATGGGAATCTGTATTCATAAGACTGGAAGGCTTTGTCCAGAAACTGTGGGACAAGCACTATGATACAGACAAGGGTGATGGTGCTCTGTAAAATATATCCAGTAAGTTTACTGGTTGTTTATCACAAGCAATTCTACTGATGGCCATATTATTGGAAGTTAGGAGAAAGCAATGAGGGGTACAAAGTGGGCAGTTGGTGATTGTCCGAATGACCCCAACTGCCCACTCTCCAGAGACAGGGCTCAGTGAAGGAGTTTCTGGAGCATCTTGATTCTGCATGGGTTCCTCCGAACCTTGGTAATGGGGTGATGAGGGAGAAATTGAACAGAAAACAGACCATAGTCCTCTCTTACCCTACGCCAACACCAGATAATGAGCCATCTTCATTTATACTCACCCACTTATAAAGAAGGATCTAGATGGAGGTCTCAGGAAAGAAAAGGAAGTTAAAGATATAGAGCTGGCTTAAGACAGAGGTTTCCAGTTTTAAGGTGGCGGGGGGGAGCAATTGTCAAAGGGACCAAAAACAGCATAGATTTCTGATGGCAGAAAAGAGCAATGGTGTTAGAACAACTTAAATCATGGTCAATAATCAGTGTGAAAAATACTTGGAAATGTAATTTCCAGGGTCGGCAACTCCCTGGGCCTTCTGAGGCAGTGTAGACAACTAATTTGAATAATTGACAGAAAAATATTTCTGGTCAACCTGGATTGGACAGACTGGCCATTTACAGCTGTCCAATCATCTACAGAATTGCCAGGCTGTCATGTACCTGCTTTCTGAGGGTCAAGAGGGCCCTGTTTCTGGGAGTGGGATTTCATGATACGATGATACTGGTCTGCAGTCATTACATGCCTCAAATTCCTGGACTCAAAATCAATATATATTCTTTAGAGTTTATTTATTTATTTTGAGAGAGATGGAGAGAGAGTAGGGGAGGGACATAGAGAAAGGAACAGAAAGAGAGAGAGAGAATCCCAAGCAGGCCCTGCACTGTTAGCCCAGAGCTCGATGTAGGGCTTGAACTCGTGAACTGTGATGTCATGACCTGAGCCAAAGTCAGATGCTCAACTGACTGAGCCACCTAGGTGTCCCTGAAATCAATATTTTAAAATAAAGTTGAAGTTTGGAGTGCCTGGGTGGCTCATCAGTTGAATGTCCAACTTTAGCTCAGGACATAATCTTATGACTACTCAGGAGTTCAAGCCCTGTGTGGGGCTCTGTGCGGACAGCTCAGAGCCTGGAGCCTGCTTCCGATTCTGTGTCTCTGTCTCTACCTTCCCCTCCCCTGCTCATGCTCTGTCTCTGTCTCTCTATTTCTCTCGAAAATAAATAAACATTACAATAAATTAAAAATAAAATAAAATAAAATTGGAGCTAAAAATTCCTTTGTGTTCAATTTTGTATATTTCTTAAAAGAACTACAAATTATCGGACTAAAATTTATCACCTTTGGGTGTACAGCTTTATACATTTTAACAAATATACAGATTCATGGTACCACCATTATAATCAGGATACAGAAGAGTTGTTTGTCCCCCCTCACCCTCCACCAAGCTTCCTTGCTACCCCTTTAGAGTTCACCCCTTCCTTCACCCCAACCCCAGCAACCACTGGTTTACTTTCCATGCTTACAGTTTTATCTTATTGAAAATACCATCTAAATGTAACATTAGAGGACGCAACATTTGAAATTGGCTCCCTTTATAGAATAATGTTTTGAGCTTTATCCAAGTTGTTAAATTTATCAAAGGTTTGTTCTTTTTAATTGCTGAGTAGTATTTCGTTATATGGACGTACCACAGTTTATTCAACCACGGAAGGACGTTCAGTTGGTTCTCATTTTTTTGGCAATTAGAATAGAACTATTATAAACATCCACAAATTGTTTCAAGAATAGATGTGTTCATTTTCGTAGAGTAGGTATTCAAGGTGGAATTGTTGGATCATAGGTTAAGAGCACATTTGAACTGCCAAACCATTTGGCATACAGGCAGTGGCTGTATCATTTTGCATTCCTGGCAGCAATAGAGGAGAGATCTGTTGTATAACAAGGTCAGTATTTTTTATTTTAGTCATCCTAATAAGTGTGTAGTAATACCTCATCATGGCTTTAATTTCCATTTCCCTAGTGACCAATGGTGTTGAATACCTTTTTGTGTGCTTATTTTCCATCCTTATATCCCCATGGGTGCAGGGCCTGTTTCACACACTCAGTTTTTTAAATTTATTGTTTTGAAAGTTTTAAAAAATATATTCTGGATACAAGTCCTTTGTCAAGTCTGTGATTCAGAAATACTTTCTCTCAGTATGTTGCTTGCTATTTCATTCTCCTGACATTGATATTCCCAGATCAAATGTTTTTAAATTTATGATTTTTTTCTTTATATTTTAGTCTAGATATGCTTTACATTGAGATCTGTGATCCATTTTGAAGTAGTTTTTGAGTACGATGTGAGGTCTAGGTCGATGTTTATTTTTTAGCACATGGATATGCAAATGACTGGTCATTACTGGTCTCTGGCACTGTCTTAGTGGATTGCCTTGCAGCTAGTGCACAAGAGAATGGAAACAAGGGGGAGAGAAAAACAGCCACACAAATGGACAATTTCTGCACTTCCTTTTTTAAAAATTTTTAAAATGTTTATTTATTTTTGAGAGAGAGAAAGAGACAGAGTGAGAGTTGGGTGGGGCAGAGGGAGAGGGAGACACGATATCAAAAGTAGGCTCCACGCTTTGAGCTATCAGCACAGAGCTCAAGGCGGGGCTTGAACTCATGTACTGTGAGATCATGATCTGAAACAAAGCTGGATGTTTAACCGACTGAGCCACCCAAGCGCCCCTCTGCACTTTTTGATCGTTAAGAGTTCCCCGTTTTGCTCCTCCGACCAGAGCCAGAGGGTTTTTCTGAACCTCCCCGTCTGCTCTGGAGGTCCACTCCTGGCCTACGCTGCATTTAGTTCAGGCTGAAGGATACTTGGGAGGAATCGGTGGTAAATGTACCATAGGCCCAGCAGTACTGCGAGTCTAGTAGTCTTCCCTGATTAGCCTGCTCCTGTTTACTCCTCAGGGACCCCAATGTAGGCTCCATGCATTCGGTTCAGGTTTTATAGTTGTGGGAGAGATGGGTTTAGTGTTCTTATTTCATCTTACCTGGAGTTCTCTCATCTTGCTTTTATAGCCTCTGTCTAGTACATTTATATCTTCCTCCCTAACTCCCTTCTTCACCACCCCACTCTCAAACCTTACCATTAAAATTCAAGTTGGGCTGTTCCATATTGTTTCAGTTGTCTGATAGTTGATATTTACTCAAGAGAGATTAGGTTGTTTGACCCATTATTTTATTCATGGGCGTCCACCCATAAAAAAATATAGTGTTTAAGCATTTTTTTAGATTTGCAACCTCATGGCAAATGTTAGCCTTTAGTGCACAGGATGAGGAAGTGTGGTAGGTAAACAGCAGTCAACTTGTGAGCACGGAGCACTTAAATCTTTAGCAAACATTTCCTACAACTTTGATCAAAATTCGGATGCATTCAGAGTCTTGAGTCCTGGTTGTACTAACCTTCCAGGGAGCATTAACTTTTATTTGAAATATTATATTCACTTTTTGCACCTTGATATTTTCCTCTTTATGTCAACTCTGCTATATTTAACTGTTTAAAATAAAGATGCTTTCAATTTTATCATAGGAAGGATTCTACGGTAGTCCAATTGCTCTCTTTGCTCTTTCAGGCAATTTGCTTCCACATTGTCATAAAAAAAAGCAAGGCGTTGACATGGTTTCCAAAATCTGGGCTCCAGTCCATTCACCTCTGCCTCCCCTCCTCCTTGCTCATGACCATTGATGTTGCATTTCTCTATTGTGTCTTTTGCTCAGATTTATACAATATAACAACAGTTATTGTTGATTGACTTGTAGCATAGACTATAAAAGTTTAATGAAAAGGGAGTAAGAACTCAGCTCTTTGTTTTAACTCTTGTTTTTCTTCTATAAAAACCAAAAGCTTTTTTTAAAAAATGGAAGAAAGCACAGTGACTTGATCTTGAGTTGTTGAAAAATATTATTTCCTACTTTGTATCAAGCTCTAAGATCCAATACTTGGTCTCTCTGTTGTGGACTTGATTGATCTGAATATGCTGATGGAAGGACACTGATAAGTAGGAGTCAAAGAAGCTCAAAGTAAGACCGACCGTTGGTAACCTCAGGGCCAGGCAATTCATAATTCTTAAATAGAATGGAGTTAAAAGAAAATGCTGGTTTGCTCTTTTTCTTGGAGGGGAGGAGAAGGATGAAGGCCTTTGGAAACCAGTTCAGACGAGTTTGAATACAATTAAACAGGTGGCTCCTACCTGCCTGCCATCCACAGTTTTCAGATTTCTGTTCTAAGCCCCATATTGCTTCCTTCCCACCGATGTGAATAGAGTGGAATAGAGACTGAAAGCCAGTGAGATCCGTTATTTTCTGGTAATGCCCAGGTAATTCTTAGAAAAGCCACTAGAGTATCAGAGTACTCTCAACTAATATGTATTGACCTTGAAAACCATTAAAAAAATCTGTCAGATGCTCTGATTCTAGGAAGGAGCATACTTGGATGCAAGAGACTCCCCCAGGTAAAATGAAGAAGTTAGTTCTTGGTTCTATATTCAGAACTGTATTCCAGCCCCTATTGGCATTGTTTCTTTACCTGTTGATCAATTCCTACCAGGATCTAATGTGATAAGGGATTTAAAGCTCTTCTTTCTCTACCACAGCCTACCCTGCACCCAGGACACTAGCATAGTAAAGACTTGGCAAAGCTCTTTGGAAATCACAAAGGTCATTATCTAGGGTAAGTTTAAATTTAATGTTCAAAATACATAAAAGTTTACTATTATAACTGCTCTAATGAGGCTTGATTTCTCCCTATGGTTCTGGGGGAGAATATTCCGGCAGTTTTGCCCCAATGAAATGTCAGAGCAGGTGCCTAAAATAACTAACACATTAACTTTTGAAGTTTTAAGATGTTTTTTCTCTGATCCTAGACAAATGACTACATATCTCTATGCTTCAAATCTCTCATGTACAAAAGGGCAGATGCTGCTCATTTGCCCTACATGATTGTTAGAGAGAAAACTGTTTCAATGATTGTAAAATACTTTTTAAGAACAAAGTATTGGAAAATGCCAATTAATGGCAATATAGTTCCACCTATAGAAGAGAACAATATTGGTATAGGAGATAAAGGGACATAAGAGTCCTAGAAAAGATAGAGAAAAATTCTAAAATATTCATAGCCCAAAGCTGAAGATTTTTCCAGGGGAAAAAGCAAAAGAAAATTAAAAAACAATTACTTCCAGTTTCTGCTTAAGATGTAGAGAGTTGGAAAGATCAGCCCTCATGCTCTCAGCAACAACACCACAAAAAAGTGGACACATCCCAAGTTAACAACTTTTTTTTGAACCCATAAGGGAACTGAGGTCATGTGGCAAGCAATTAGCCAAAACCTAAGGAGATACAGTTTTTCTTCAGGCCAAGACTATACGTGGGCTCTTGCTTACCCAAGGCATATGCAACCAAACAGAAGTAGGAAAATTTCATGAAGAATTGTTAATGAATTGGTAGACTGAGTGTGCATTGGTGAAAGAACATACCGCTCCTTGGAACCACAAGTATTGGGATAGCTCATGTGGCTCTCTCTCTGTACCTCACCAGGCACTTGCACAAAAAGATTGGAGGCAATTCTCAACCCGTGCCTTGTGGTATAAGTTTGAAAGAGGGAACAGTGGCTGCTATGGGTGGGTCATGGAACTCTGTTCATACCTCATTCCTTACCTCTACTATGGAAACACAAGGCTTAAATTCTAGGGAGATGGCACACAGTACCACCCTTAGAATGCTGGAGAAAACCCGTTGTAGTTAAAGGAGGTAAACATAAATTTATTTTTTTCCCTGGGAGGAGGGACAGGAGTATGTGCTTGGACTAGAACTGGGGATGAGGCACAGAAAGAGCCATACCCAGAGAAACAATGCCAAGACTATAGCTTAATTAGCACAGCAGAGAATGCCTTCCTTGCCCTCCACCATCAGACCAGCAACCTTCAAATACAAGTGATAATGAAGTATACTGCTGGGATAGGAGCAAGAGCAGGGAGAGATATCCTCTCTGAAGTGCGACACAAAATAAAGACCCAGAGCTGAGGATAGAGCCGATATTTGGAAAACCTTTGAAAACATTGCCCCCACTCTAAATGCAAGGTATCAATAGAGGAATTTGAAGTCAGTGATACATTTACAGTAATCAAAGCCTTACCAAAGTCCCAAACCAGTTCAATTCCTAACTAGATTGACTCCACATCCCACACTAAAAGACAAACACACACACACACACACACACACACACACACACACACACGCTTATCTCTATACAGAGAAACTCAAAACTGAAACCAAAAAAACTATTTACTTCATTTAACCCTTTACTGCCCTACACAAAATTTCAGGATTTTAACAAAAATTTATGAAAATGTTGCATATGAAAAAGCAAGGAAAAAAGAAAAGATCTAACACACTATTAAGACACAAAGCAATTGACAGAACCAGACTCAGATATGATATAAAAGTTGGAATTATAAGGCAAGGAAATTTAAATAACTATGATTAATATGTTGAAGGCTTTAATGGAAAAATTGAACAAAATGCAAGGTAAAAGATAATTTTAGCAGAAAGATGGAAACTGTAAGAAAGAGTCAAATGGAATTGCCAGGAATAAAAAAAAATAGTAAAAGAGATGAAGAGTGCCTTCAACGGGCTTATTGGTAAACTCAATAGCCAAAGAAAGAATCACTGAAGTTGAAAATAGGTCAAGAGAAATGACCTAAACTGAAAGAGAAAGAGTTAAAAACGATAATTGCAATTTTTTAATATTAATGACACTAAAGCACAGATAAAGAACATTAGGCAAGATAATAAAGTTACACACCTAGGTAGTTCATATTTAACATCTGAAAACAAGAAATTTTGAAGACAGCAAGAGGAAAAAAAGAGGCATTATATGCAAAGAAATGACAAATAAAAATTATAGCAGACTTCTGGGGTGCCTGGGTGGCTCAGTCAGCTAAGCAACCAACTTCAGCTCAGGTCATGATGTCACAGTTCATGGATTCAAGCCCCATGTTGGGCTCTGTGCTGACAGCTGAGACCAGAGCCTGCTTCAGATTCTGTGTTTCTCTCTCTCTCTCTTCCCCTCTCCCACCTTATGCATTCTCTCTCTCCCTCAAAAATAAACATAAAAAAAAAAAGAACTATAGCAAACATTTTGTCAAAAACTATGGAAATCAATTTACAATGGAGTGATACCTTTAAATTAAAGTGCTGAAATTTAAAATAAAATCTGTCCATCTAGAATTTTATACTAAGAGAAAATATTTTTTAAATATAAGCAGAAATACGTTCAGGCAGAAGGAATGATACCAGTCAGAAATTTGGATCTGTACAAAGGAATGAAGACTGTCAGAAATGACTGAGAGTAATAATAAAATTCACTTTGATTACTTTTAATTACTCTAAAAGTTAAATGAATGTCTAAAACAAAAAAGGAGCAATGCATTTTGTGTTTATATATATATCAAAGCAAAATATATTATAACAATGATAATAAGAGCAAAAAATTTGGGGAGGAGGAACTAGGAATATATTGTTGTAAGATCCATATACTACATGTTAAGCATTATAATATTACTTTAAATACTAACTAAATAAATTAAGATGTATAGTTTAAACCCTCGATCAACTTCTAGACATTACTAGAGGTATAAATAACAATTTCAATAGTGGAAATGAAATGTAACCACAGAAACGTTCAGTTAAACAAAAGAAGGAAAAAAGACCATATGGAAAAAATAGAAATCAGATAACAAAGTGGTTTATTTTAATACAATTATGTCAATAATTACATAAATGTTAGTCTAAAATGCCAACTAAAAGATTATGTTTTTAAAAGCAAGAGCCAACTGGATATGCTATGTATAAGAAACTCACTGTAATAAACACAGATTGGTGAAAAGTAATTCAGGGGCGCCAGGGTGGCTCAGTCAGTTGAGTGTCCAACTTCCACATGGGTCACGATCTCAGGGTTCACGGGTTGGAGCCCCGTATGAGGCTCTGTGCTGACAGCTCAGAGCCTGGACCCTGCTTCAGATTCTGTGTCTCTCTCTTTCTCTGCCCCTCTCCTGCTCGTGCTCTGTCTCTTTCTGTCTCTCAATAATAAATAAACATTAAAATAAATAAATAGATAAATAAATAAAGTAAAAATGCAACAAATATACCATGCAAACTCTCATCAAAATAAAGATGTTATTGCTAATTCATGTCAGATAATGTAGACTTCAGATCAAGAACTATTATCAGGAATAATTGAAGGATATTCCATAATAATAAAGATAGAAATTATCCAAGAAGACATAAAATCCTAAAAGTATGAATACCTCACAACAAAATTTCAAAGTGCATTTAAAAATCTTGATAGGTCTAAAAAGAAAAACTGAAAAATCCTTCATTGACACTGGAGACTTCAAGACTCCTAGGTAATTGATATAAAAAAAGTAGACTGAAAAATAAGGATATAGAAAGACCTGAAGAATACCATCAATCAACTTGACCTAATTGACATTTATAGAACACTCCATCAACTACAGATAAATTAACATTCATTTCAACTGGAATATTTGCCAATATAGACTATACTTTGGGTCACAAGACAGACTTTATAACACATTTGAAAGAGTCGAAGTTATGCAAAGTGTGTTTTGTAAATTATGTTTCAGAAATCAGTAACAGAAAGATATCAGAAAACACCCAAGTATGTTAAAACAAACAACATATTTTTAAGTAACTTAAAAGCCATAAAGCAAAAAGTAGATATATTTTTAACTGAATAAAAATAAAAGTGTAAAATTTCAAAACTTATACAAAAGTTATAACAGTTTTGAGATCACAGTTTATAGAATTAAATGCAAGGTCTCAGATCAACTGATTTTTTGACAAAGATGTAAAGATAATTTAAAGAAAAAAGATAGCTTTTCAACAAATGGTGCTAAAGCAGTTGGGTGTCTACATGCAAAAAGATGAAGCTTAACCCATCCCTCATGCTTTATGCAAAAATTAACTCCAAAGAGATCACAGACCTAGACAGAAAACATAGAACTCTCAAATTTTGGGAATAAATAACAAGAAAATCTATGTGACCTTGGATTGGGTATAAAGTTATTAGACAAGATGCCAAAAGCCTGAGCCAGAAGAGACAAATTAATAAATTGGACTTTATCAAGTTTAATATTGTCACTATTCAAAAGGCTGCATTAAGAAAATGAAAATACATGCCAGAAATGGTGAAATTCTTTCTTTTCTCAAATCATGCATCTTGCAAAAGACTTGCATCCAGAATATATTTTTATAAACACAAGAAGAAAACATACATCCCTATAACAATGGGAAAAAGACTTAAAAACTTGTCTCCAAAATCTATACAGTGGCAAATAAGCACATCTAGGAAAATCTCAACTCAGGTGGTTGAGTCGGTTGAGCATCCAACTCTTGATTTTGGCTCCGGTCATGGTCATAGGTTCATGAGACTGAGCCGCACATCAAGCCTCATGTTGGGCTCCATGCTAAGCATAGAGCCTGCTTATGATTCTCTCTTTCTCTCCATCTCCCCCCTCCCTAGTTTGTGCATGCTCTCTCTCTCTCAAATTAAAAAAAAATTTTATTAAAAAATAAACATTGGGTGCTACCCAATGATAGCAGTGCTATCAAAAATAGTCAAATTATGGAAAGAGCCCAATTGTCCATTGACTGATGAACGGATAAAGAAGATGTGATTGATATATATATATATATATATATATATATACACACATATATATATACATATATATATATACATACACACACACACACACACACACACACACACACACACACACAACTTGGCGACCAAAAAGAATGAAATCTTGCCATTTGCAACAACATGGATGGAACTAGAATGTATTATGCTAAGTGAAATGATCAGTCTGAGAAAGATAAATATCATATGACTTCACTCATATGTGAAACTTAACAAACCATGATCATAGGGAAAGGGAAGGAAAAATAAGATAAAAAGAGAGAGGGAGGCAGACCGTAAGGGACTCTTAAATACAGACAACAAACTGAGGGTTGGGGGGTTGGGCTAAATGCCTGACGGACATTAAGAAGGACACTGTTTGGAAGGAGCACTGGGTGTCATATGTAAGTGATGAATCACCAAATTCTACTCCTGAAATCACTATTACACTACATGTTAATGAACTTGGATTTAAATAAAATTTAAAAATTAAATAAATAAAAAATAAATTAAACAATAAAAAAATTAAAAATCTCAACATTATTAGTCACCAGGGAAATGCAAATTAAAACCACAATGAATTACCACTGTATACTTATGAAATAGTAAAAACAAAACAAAAGAAAGCAAGAAGCCTGACACCATATAATATCAAGTGCTGGGAAGGAATCAGAGCAATTAGAGCTGCTATACAGTGTTGGTGTGAATGCAAAAGCAGTATAGTCGTTTTGGAAAAGACCTTGGTAGTTTCTAGTAAAGGAAAACACACACATACTTACCTAATGATGTAGCAATGTCACTTCTAGGTATTTTTTTGTAATAAATGAAAACTTATGACCTCACAGAAACATGTATTAAAATACTTACAACTGTGCTGATGCTAAAACCTGGAAACTGTCAAATATCCCTCAACTGGTGAATGAATAAACTATGGTACCTCCATGCGGTGCAATACTACTTGGCCAATAAGAAGGAATGAACTATTGACATAAAGAACGGTGCTGATAAATATCAGGTGATTTTGTTACATGAGAGAAACTAGACCTTAAAGGCTAGATAATACAGGATTCCATTTAAATGACATTCTAGAAAAAAAACCCTACAGACACAGAGCAGATAAGTGGTTTCCAAAGACTGGGGTGGCAGGTGGGGCTGGTTACAAGGTGCCTGGGAGCACTTAGGGGCTGTTTTGTGTCACAATTGTGGTGATGGATACACAACTTGATACACTTGTCAACCCCCAAAGAATTATATACCACAAAGAGTAGATTTTAGTGTGTAAATTAAAAAAAATAAAAAACAATGATAAGAAAGGAGTTGCAACAAATCTCCTGATAAATACAGAGTGTATCTGAGGGTATTAGATCACAGGAGAGGCAAGCAGACTTTCCTGATAAGGTATTTGGTGGAATTTTCAGGGAGCAAGAGTCAACTCTTCCCTGTAATGCTTCTGATAATATTTAGGAATATTTACTTAAAATTGTTTTCACTGGGCTGAAGTATAACATTCATATTTTTCTCTTTCATGGTAACTATTCTAATATATATCCGGTATTTGTCCTTGCCCAATAACCAAGGGGCGATTTACCTCAGGGAACACCACCAACATGAAGTTATATTTGAGGAGGAGGAGAAAGGGGAAAGAAATAACATTTACCGAGTGATTTTTACATTCCCTGCCTTTTTTACAAAGAGTCTTTTTACTCTTTTTTACAAAGAGTCACTGATTCATTTCTTACTGTGAATTCAAGATACTATTATTTCCATTATACTGATAAAGATACTAAAGCATGGATTAGACTGACTGATTTATTCAAAGTTCTGCAGCTTGCATTCAGAAGAATCTGAACTTCTCCTAAAGGTCACCTGTTCTGTTCTTCTTCCTCAGGTGGTATCACCATCTACATGTAAATGGAGTCAAGAAAGTGGAGGTTGATCCTTCTCACCTATTGTCATTGTTCCTTTGTCAGAAAGCTGTAGAGTCTGAATAGAGTCACTGAGTCACCATGACTTTATTTTTTTTATTATTTTTATTATTTTTAATAGTTTATTATCGAGTTAGTTTCCATATAACACCCAGTGCTCTTCCCCACAAGTGCCCTCCTCCATGCCCATCACCCCCCTCCGTCTCTCCCCCTCCCCCTTCAGCCCTCAGTTCATTTTCGGTATTCAAGAGTCTCTCATGGTTTGCCTCCCTCCCTCTCCCTAACTCTTTTCCCCCTTCCCCTCCCCATGGTCCTCTGCTAAGTTTCTTCTGTTAGATTTATGAATGAAAACATGTGTCTTCTAAGTGAAGTAAGTCAGGCAGAGAAGGACCGTGACTTTAAAATAGAAGATTGCCAGCAACAAGACCTCTCATTGTATTGTGTGTATTGTTCTTTACACTTGATATTAAATGTTGTCCATTACGTTTTTAAAAATTTCACTTATACATTCAAAAGCGAAGAAAGTAGTATTAGACTTAAGAGTTATAAGATTTACAAACTTTATCACTTGTGATTTGTTTCTGTAAGAGTTCAGAGCTTTAAAAACTTCTTATTTAGAATTCTAGACTAGCATTAAGAAATCACATGGAAAAAAATAGTACCACTTCCTTAAAAATGGAGAATAGAGATCAGTGTCAGAATAGGAAAGGTTAAGAATATTGCATTTAAATTGGTTTCACTGGACTAAAGTAAAATTCATAGTTTTCTCTTTTATGATAACTATTCTAATATATATCTGGTATGTGGCCTTCTTATGCCACCATTGATTAAAAACCACTTCCTAGCACAAAATTGATTAAGTATTTGAAACCATCAACTACTTAAATATGGAGAGATACTATATTCCTGAATACAGAGACACTACTTTGTTTTTTCTCTCTTTCCCAGTTTTGTGGAGGTATTATTGACATGTAACATTGTATATGTTTAAGGTGCTCAACATAATGATTTGATACATCTCAATATTTCAAAATAATTATCACAGGGGCACCTGGGGGGCTTAGTTGAGCATCTGATCTTGATTTTGGCTCAGGTCATAATCCCAGGATCAAGCGCCATGTTGGAGTCCATGCTGGGCATGGAGCCCGCTTAAAGATTCTCTCTTTTTCTCCCTCTGCCCCTCTCTGCCGTTCATGTTCTTTCTCTCTCTAAAGTAAAAATAAAATTAATAATTAAAAAAATTTAAAAAACCTTTAAACAATGATTACCATGGTAAGTGTAGTTAATATCCATCTCCTTGCTCGGTGACAAATGTTTTTCTTGTGATGACAACTTTTTTAAGATTGATTCTGTTAGCAACTTTCAAATGTATACTACAATATTCTTAATTATAGTAACTATGAGCTTATGCAACCCAGCAAATAATCCAATGTACAAACAATAAAGTATATAAGAAATTACTATGTAATAAAAGAGATATTCCCAAGTACTCCCTGAATGATTTGTTCCTCAGAAATTGGTTTTAGAGACCAATTTGGGGGAAAAAAATCAGATCTCTACCCCACATGCCAAATAAATCCCAAATTAAATATTTAACTATAAAAAGTGAAACAAAAATACACTGAAATTATTAATATATATATTTATACTCATACTATTTTTATGTTATAAAAATACATAGTATAAATACATTTATATTCTTCAGAATGCAGAAGGCCTTTCTACATATGATAACGAAGGCAGAAATCAAAAGGAAACAATTGATAGTGCCAACTACATAAAAATGTAAAAATTTTGTAAAATAAAATCTTTATAAATTAAATTAAAATAAAAATGCCAAGAGAGGAAAAAAACACTTGCAACATATGCAGCAGTAAAAGAATTGGTATCTCAAATACCAGTAACTTAGAGATAACCTACTGAAAAAATGGCAAAAGATTTGAGCAAAATTTATACATAAAATATAATTAGCCAAGAGACATGAAAAAATTAAATCTTAAACTAAAATAATCAAATAAATGAAAATTTGAAAATAACAAGATGCCCTTTGGAGCCTACCACATTGTTGAATAATGACTTCAAATACCCAGTTATTGGCAGATTTTCAGGGAAACTAACATTCTCATTCACTAATACAGAGAAATTTTTACATAAGCATTTGACAGTACATTTTAAAAGCCTTAAATTCTGGGTAGCTTTGACCCAGAAACCCCAGTTTTAGGAAACTACCTTAAGGAAAACAACAGTTTGGACAAAGACTTACCTATGTGCATTGCATTATTCTTATGAATAACAAAAAGTAGAAATACCTTTTATGTCCAGAAATGGTTTGCAAGTGTTGGTTGTTAAGATTCCAGGAATTTTCTAAGCCAGTCATTGAAGTGTTGGTAGCTTGAAATCAACCATTTTGATACTATTTACACCACAGAAATCAGAAAATGCTACAAATCTAGTCTCGTTTTATCCGTCAGAGAGCCAGTTGATAAACATCTACCAGCATTTTACTGCTTTATATCTATTTTTTATAATATTTACATGATACTAAAATGAGTCTTTATATGTTTATTTTCTGAGGAATTAAAAATATTTATTTTCTTATGCCTACATATCTGAATTTTCTACTTGGACCATGTGATACCTTTGTACTAAAAATTTATTGTTTGAATGAGTAATTTCTGGTGTTCCTATGTCACTCCTAAATATTAAGTCAGAATCCTTGTAATAATCAGGGATCAGAAATTTCTGCCCGTGGGCCAAATCTTAACCAACAAATCCAGGATTACACTTTTGGTTCTTGTGTGCAAATGTCTATTAGATTCACTATTTTTTTTTATACCTTAAAAACTCTCCTCTTCTTGAGCTAGGGTTGAATGCAATCAGATGAACCTTGAACAAGAGAATATATTCTTAGAGCCATATTAGGAGCTCATGGGAAAAGTTCATTGTTTCTGAATGAGAAAATAATTTGTCAACCATGATTAAGAAAAGTGGGTAATTTCCCTACAAGATAATGACTTGTATATCATAACACAAAAAAAGTCATGATAAATATAATTTTATTTAGCCAATATACCATTATATCAAAATTTAATATACAAATGCTCACACTGCACAAGGATAAAGGGTATGTTAGACCACTGAACATGCACTTCGTCAAGATGTCATTGGTACAGAAACACTCGTGCAAAGAGCTCGAAGCTCATCTTCTGTGGAAAGTCAGTGGTCTCCTTACGTGTCTCATTTCTTACCTCTAGATCACCTGGAGTATTCAGTCTACCAGTTCAATGTTGGTTGGTCCCAAATTCTGAAATCTTTTAAAATGTATTTCCTGTACGGTGCCAAATCCATTCTCTTAATTCGCGCTACACTTTGTCTGTTTCTTTTATAACAAATGTGAACAGGGAGAAGTGGGACTTAGGGATGGGAAGACGCAGATGTTTAACTGTAAAAGCTCAGATCAAAACAGAGACTCCCCGCAGTGAGGAGAAGGGAAAGGGCTCACCTGAGAGTAGGGATTTACCCGCTGGACCCGTAATGCTTCGGGTGTTTGCAATGGACATGGTATGACCATAAACATACTCCCAGGCTTGTTTGCTGTGTAGGAGCACATGGTTTGCATTTATGCGGCTGTGAGTGTGGAGGGGAGGAGAGGGTAGCGCAAATCAGCTCTATTTATATTGCTTTTTAGTTTTCTTTGTTTCAAAGATTTTCTATGTTTTTAGAGATTTTTTTGTTTATTTTTGAGAGAGAGAGACAGAGAGACAGAGTGTAAGTGGGGAAGGGGCAGAGAAGGAGGGAGATCTAGAATTGGAAGCAGGCTCCAGGCTCTGAGCTGTCAGCACAGAGCCTGATGCAGAGCTCAAACTCACAAACTGTGAGATCATGACCTGAGCAGAAGTCAGACGCTTACTGGACTGAGCCACCCAGGGGCCCCTTTTTTGAAGATTTTCTAATGACACACAGCTATAGAGTATCTATCATGTGTTTGGTTCCAGTGATAGTGGAGAAGAGGTGTTCCCCAACCTTACGGAACTTAAAATTTGGCCAATGAGACAAACACATGAATAATTAACCGATAGCTGGCATTACACTGGTCAGGTGATAAAAACAGCTCTGGGGATGCAGAGGGGACCATCTGTTGTCTGAGCAGGAGTACGGGGCAAAGAGTGTTAGAGACAGTTCCTCAGAGGGGACATTCAAAAGGTGAGTGAGATTTCACTTCTCGCAAAAATGGGGCACCGCTTGTGTAGAACAAAAGTACCGGCATGCTCTGCACTCTGGGTCTGGATTCTGTAATGGTGTGTTAGGAGATGCAACACATTCCTGTAAGTAAGGAGTTCAGATCCCAGGCCAACCATAAGTCAGGGAAGAAGGAAGGACCTAAAGGTGAGTGAAAAGAGAGCAAAAAGCAAACCAACAACCAACGAAACCCAAAACCTGACCATTTCCATTAGTTTCTCACACCATGAACAAAGTAAGACATGAGGAACTCTCTTAAAATCTAAGTTTGCCCTGGTTGGTTTTTTAAACAAGCCAAGATGGAGCGAGTCATGTAACACCCTCATGATTTCTTTTATGCTCATGTACTTTGTTATACATCAAGGAGATGAGGGGACTGACTTCATTCACTTCTTTCACAAGCATTTATAAGACACCAACATTGTGCCTAGAGTGACGCTAGATACTGGGCAAACAAGAGATACAAGGTCTAGCTCATGGGATCCCAATGTGTCCAAGCAGGTCTGTACAAAGGAGCGTTCTCTCTGTATTTTGTCCTGCGGATTAGAGAATGGAAGTCACATGTGGAGGTGAGCACAGTAAAGGGGCGAGCCTGAATGTTTTTCTGTGCCTTGTCCCTACACCACTTTCCTGCTCAGCCAACAAAAGGAGCCAAAGCAAAAAAGGTCCCTGCCACACTGGCCTCCGAAGTTCTGATGACAGGATGTGTATGTGAGCCACCGTGCTGCTGTCAGTGGGCGTTGGCAGTGTGGCCCTTGCCTTGATGCTGTTGGCGACAGGAGCGGAGGAAGAAGGTGGATGTCACAGAGAATCCAAGAGGCCAAGCATCACATGGGCACCCCTTCCCTCTGGGGGCCTCAGAATTACTTTCAGAGCACTTTAGATGGCTAGGGTTGTGCATGGAGAAAAAAGCCAGGGAATGATGATTTGTGACAATTTTTGTGACCTCAATTTTATGACCCCAACAACCCCGTGAAAGAGGATTTGGGGTTTTTATTCACAGACAAGGAGACAGAACTTGTAAGGCGATTGATTTGGGCTCAAATCCAGATTGGCTTCAGAGTCCTGGTTTTTTTTTCACGTTTTTCGACAAATGGGCCTCATGTTAGCATTGTGCGTCACAGGATGCAAATAATTAATACTTGGAAACTCATCTTTAAACACAAAGAATCAGTCTACAACCACGTTAGAGTCTTCCATGAAGTAGTTAGTCTAGAAGTTTGAACCCAGTGGGTGTTCAAGAGATTTTTTAAAACCTACTCACTGAAACAACCTAGTCAGATGGGCCAAAGCAGGTGCCGAATTCTCTTGCTCTGTTCACGGCAGCAGCGGCACCGGGGCTCCTTCAGGATGCTAATCCCTTCCTGGGTCAGTGCGCTTCAGCTTCACGCTTCTGTCCCCTGTATCTTGTGAACCTGACCTTGTGGAGACCCAGAAGGAATGTAAAGTCACATGCCTTTTCTATATTGGGTCAGATCACGTTTAATTTTTTAAATAGATAAGGGCATCGATACTATTGCTGGTAAGTATAGATTTTTAAAATGGTTTTCAAGGTCAATACATATTAATTGCGAGTACTCTGATACTCTAGTGGCTTTTCTAAGAATTACCTGGGCATTACCAGAAAGTAATGGATCTCACTGGCTTTCAGTCTCTATTCCACTCTATTCACATCGGTGGGAACGAAGCAATAATGGGGCTTAGAACAGAAATCTGAAAACTGTGGATGGCAGGCAGGTAGGAGCCACCTGTTTAATTGTATTCAAACTCGTCTGAACTGGTTTCCAAAGGCCTTCATCCTTCTCCTCCCCTCCAAGAAAAAGAGCAAACCAGCATTTTCTTTTAACTCCATTCTATTTGGGAAGGGTTTTGAAACTAAAAAGAGTTGGGGCGAGGGAGGGGGTGGATCTGATCTACTGCCTTTTGCAATCCGCCAGCCGTGCTGTATACAGAATAAGGAAGCTGCATTTCAGATTGAGGTTGCGAGGGTCACAAGATAGCAGTGGGAGCCCCTGCTTTAATGCCGAGCGTGACATTTTGTATCCTTTGTGTGGTGGTCCATATGGAGCAGCCTAGCACCTAGTCGGAGCCCGGCTAATTCCTTCTGGAATGACAGGAGAGGGTGTAAACCAGCCAGGAGCAAGCAGAAGCATTTGATTCTGTAGGTTTGTGCCAAGATGAAGGCTGCTGCCTACTGTGCGAGGCTGTGCGCGCCAGCTCGTCCTCCAGCAAACCAGCGGTAGGAGAGGACACCGGCTCCTCTGCGCCTTTCCGTGCGCAGTCTCCAGTGATTATAGGACTGACTGTGCTGCTGACGCTCAGGTGCACGGTGGCGGTGAAGGAGGGAAGAAGGATAAACTCTGTGACACCCAGTGATAGGGGACCCTTGCTGCAGGGATGTTCACAGTCCTGCGCTTTTAGCCCTGGTTGCGATTCTTTCCCTACTCTTGGTTCAGAAAACTTAACCCTCAAGAGAGCCACCTTTTAAAATGGCTCAGATTCGGGGAACTTCGAATCGTGATTATCTGAAAGCTAATTATTGCCTTTTGCACCATGGCCCCAGCTTCCCCGCCTCCCAACCCCCATGCTTTGCTCTCTCCCCCCCTGCTGCCGGCCATTTCCCTGTCATTAACACTTCCACCAGAGACTGAGGAGGCCACGGCTCAGATCAGCCTCTCTCGAGTGCACGGGTGGAGTAGTTTAGCAGCTCTGTGTACAAGCCCCAGGGCGGAAGGGATTAGTTCTGAGGTTTGCCCTCCTCCCATGCATCACGGTCCTCCCTGACACTGTTTGCAGAAATGACTGAGAATTGAGCCTGCAAAGGCTTCATGTCAGCAGCCACCCACGTAGGGCTGTCAGGTGGTTGAATTATGGGGGATCCATCTCTCAGGGTCGGTCCTGAGTCTTCCGCTGTCTAAACTGCCACCAGGCAAGAGGCTGTCCCTGGAAACTGTAAGCATTTGCAGACCGCCAGAGGGCCGGTTTAACAATGCAGGTCTGATTAGAACGCGGGTCCGTTGCTGACTAGCCATTTGAACTCAGGCCAGTAGAGGACATCAGGATAGTGGAGCACATTGTGGTTTCTGCCAGCTCAGGATTCATCCCATTTCTGGTCACTGAACTCATAACTGGGCTGAGTGGAAAGCAAATAATTTCCAAGTCTTTTTTTCTAAGGAGGTTTCAAGTCTCAGCTCTTAGAAGAGGTGTCTGGGTGTGGTGGAGTACAGGTAATAGATAAAGACTTGGAAGGAGAGAGGAGGTGTGTAGGTGCTGACACTAGAGGTGTGGTGAGACCCCGGAGAGAAGGGCTGGAAGGTGTATTTGGAAAAAAGAATATCTGTCCCAGGCTTGGCACCGGAGCTTTGGAGTCTCTGGACCGACCGGACTCTGGGCCAGGAAACATGCTAAGTATTTTTGTAAATTTCCTCCTGACCGCTTCTGCTGGCAGCTACACTTTGAGAATAGTCACCTGCATATGGCACCTCTTACTGTCTGCTTTGGACTTTCTATTCTGTTTATGAGCTTATAACCACTGAAAAGAAGTCTCTCAGAGACACACACTGGTAGACCAGCAGGGGAAGAGGGAGAACCACAAATGGCAGAAAGCCTTTTGCATGACATTGCAACCCGGAGTGCAGGAAGTTCTCCCGGGAGAGCAGAGGGACGAGCTGAACAGGAGCAGAAGCTCTCACCAGAGAATTCGACATGGTTGGCACTTCACCATTCATGAGGACATGCTGTGTCTGAAGGGATAATTAATTTTCCCGTGTTTCCCATCGCAGTTCATCCACCTCTCCTGGGTCGTCCCGGAGTCCTGTCTTGCCCACCCCTCCCACTCTCAATTGCTGACGGAGGCTGTCTCCAAAGTCTTTCAAATCTGTCCCATCCTCTCCAGCCCCTGGCAGCTGCCCCCCTCAGGCCTTCCTCACTGCTTGCCTGGACTAATATGAAACCTGTTGACTGTATGGGTGGCCTCCAGGAGATAGTTACTTTTGGAAAACTCTGGGTGTCCAAACAGAGGCCCACGGTTCCCTACAAGGTCATAAAATGACCCTAAGCTATTTGTTCAGCTTCTGCTGGGAAGGTAGCTGACTTGCCCTGGTTTGTTGGAGACATTCCAAGCTTTGACACCTGGGAAACTCCTCAGTCCTGGGAAAACTGGGATGGTTGGTCACCCTATCCTATCCCCTGCTATCTGACCTCTGCCACATTTACTGAACCATTCGATTTAATGAAACAGGAGATGCCTCTGTCTTATTTTTACCTTTCCCATATTTGCACAAGATCTTTCATAGGCACCAAATAATCCTTACTTAGACAATTCATGATGTCAATATGGCTAGTATTGTCTTCAAGATTTTCAGCCTCCTCTCTGTTGTTGGTTTTGAGAATAAAAGTTTTAAAAATAAATTCCATTGCAACATTCTTTCCTTTAGTAAATGACACAGGTTTAAAATACTATGCTATAGCAGCACTTTCAACAATAGCCAAATCATGGAAAGAGCCTAAATGTCCATCAACCGATGAATGGATCAAGAAGATGTGGTTTGTATATACAGTGGAATACCACATGGCAACAAGAAAGAATGAAATTTGGCCATTTGTGGCAACATGGATGGAACTCGAGGGTGTCATGCTAAGTGAAATAAGTCAGGCAGAGAAGGACAGACAGCATATGTTTTCACTCATAAGTCTAACAAGAGAAACTTAACAGAGAACCATGGGAAGGGGAAGGGGATAAAAAGAGTTAGGGAGAAGGGAGGGAGGCAAACCATGAGAGACTCTTGAATACTGAAAACAAACTGAGGGCTGAAGGGGGAGAAGGGAAGGGGAAGAGTGTGATGGGCATGGAGGAGGGCACTTGTGGGGAAGAGCACTGGGTGTTATATGGAAACCAACTTGACAATAAACTATAAAAAAGTACTATGCCAGCTTCACATGTCTACCACCTACCATCAGAGAAACAACCAGAAATATCCATTCGCCTATGATTACTGAATAGAATGAGTTTTATCACAAGCAAGAAAGAAGACAGAGTTCCTGTATTCCACT
The DNA here is from genome assembly GCF_006229205.1 of Suricata suricatta. Classification (NCBI taxonomy): domain Eukaryota; kingdom Metazoa; phylum Chordata; class Mammalia; order Carnivora; family Herpestidae; genus Suricata; species Suricata suricatta. Next base: position 44,630,199 of record NC_043713.1, read on the forward strand.
GTACTCAAGTACTTCTGGAACACTCAAATGATGTTTGCATGTCATTTCCTCATAAATGGTCTTGCAATTATCCAACTTCCTGAAGAGATACCAGATTGCTGAAAACCTTAAGACTTTGGAAGCATACTTTATAAACTCTATGATCGTTAATTTCCAAGGGCCATATTATCTTTATAAGTAGAAGACAATGAGAAACGCATCAAACACAACAAGAAAACCAATATTTCCTCTTGTTTTTCTCATCCATTTTTACATTTTAACTAATGTTATTTTATGAAATAGATATTTAGATATAGGTGCCACCAAAGCACTCCATATTACTATCATGAGTTACTAGTTATTATGAGTTATTATTATAAATTTTTAAAATGTTTTTTAAAGTTTATTTATTTTGAGATACAGAGAGAGTAGAGGAGTGGCAGGGAGAGAGGGAGAGAGAAATCCCAGGCAGGCTCCATGCTGTCAGCGCAGAAGCCTATCTGAGGCTCAAACTCATGAACCATGAGATCATGACCTGAGCTGAAACCAAGAGTCAGATGGTTAACTGACTGAGCCACCCAGGTGCCTGGGGTGCTTATAAATTTAATGTTTGGAGCAGGGTTCACTGGAAATGACATTTATTTGAGAAAATTAGGAAAGAATTCTCAAACTTTCACTTAATCCTTGTTTGTGATTAACCCTAGTCCGTACAGCTCCCAGCTCCTTTGGTAAATCGCATTTAATTCTGACTTGAGAAGGTTTCTTTCCCCCCACCCCAACCCCCTGCCCTGCCTGTGTCATTCCGGAGGTCAGAACAGGTTCTGCCCTCGTGCTCAGCTGTGAAGTTCTTGCATACATGCTCCAAATGTACTAGGAAGTCCTTGGGCCGTCATCACAGAGTTTGTCCTTTTGCGTAGTTGGGCACACATCCCCCGGTAAGAGAATCAGAGGTTTGTAGGTCCATCTATTGCAAACTTTCTTATGTGCTCCTGCACACTGGTGAAAGACTAATTTTTTTATAGGCAACTTTCTGTGATTTGGTTGGACTTACATAGCTTTTGCACTCATGTTTTCCCTTGTAATCCCTTCCTTTTCTTCTTTTGTCATCTCAGGAAAGGTATTGGAGAATCTAGCTGATAGCCATTCTATATAAAAAGACATTTGTTTTGATCTGAGAAAGTGTTCCAGCCAGTCAGCTGAATATTGCCTTGTTTTAATTTTTTTTCATCCAAGCAGACCTCCCTCCAAAGGACTTTTAAGCTATTAAATGAGCTATTCTGTTTCTATTTACAAATGTTTCTATGGTCTCTAGATAAAGCTATTACTTTCCAGGAACTGACTCTGATCAGCCTACTGAAGGTAGATGGCTTCAAAATATTAATACAAAATCCCAGGTGGTCAGTGAGGTCCTGAAGAGCTGGAGTTCAGAGTAGACCACAAGACAGCAGTAGGATACTTGTTGGATTTGTACTAGGGTGGGGAGAACAGCTTCATCTCTTTGTCTAGCGAGAGGAGTAGTTGCCACTTAGAGAAGAGTTAGAGTAAATGATAAAAAATGATTGAAAGGCTGTAACATAAAAACTCTAATTTAGGAAGTCAATGGCATTTTAGTGTGCAGAAAATTGGATAAAGACACCATAAGGCTGCAGGCGGAAATAGGAGTCAAGTCCAGGGTGGTGCCATGCTCTCTCTTGCCTCTAGGGACTCAGTGTAATCTGGTCTCTTGGCTTGGAAGTCCCTGTCTCCCTCTCTCCAAGCCACCCTCCACCCCACTTCCTGCTTATAGGGCAACTTCTTCCCACCTGCTGGTCTTGAGTGAAAACGGAAAGTCATTTCTCCCATGAAGTCTTTTCTGGTCTCTCATCATTACCACTTGGATAACATCCTTCTATTTGCTCCCCAAATACTTCAACTTAATCCTATTGTGATAATAATAACTCATTTATTGAACCTTTACTAAGTGCCAGACTCTATGCTAAGCAAAACACACACCACATCTTATTTAAATCTCCCAATAACCGATTCGGCAGGCATCATCATTATACTCGCTGTATAGCTGAGAAACAGAACGTTGTTTAAAAACTTGCTCAGCTCACCATGTCAGATCAGAGGTTTTGATCCAGAACTTGAATTCAACCATTGCACTACTATAATTGCCTACATCTGTTTTGGACTGCAAGGAGACACCTAGCCTCCAGGGCAGTGCACACAGACCCCAACTCTCAGTCAGAGGAGTCTCAGAATTTGCTGTCATCTTTAACCACTACCTTAGTTGATTAAAAAAACAAATATATGTAATATATATAATTTTAATACATAATATTAAACATATAGATGTTAATATGTTAATATGATATGTAATGTATTTATATATTACATATATTTTTATATAATGTATAATTATAAATCTATAATTAATTTATTATATTTAATTATTTAACATATTTAACTTAATAGATTATTATATGCAATTAATATGTATAATGATAAATATAATATATTAACATATAATATAAAAATCTTAGCTCTTACAGCCCATTGCATATACCTAGTCCAAGAAGAAAAGAAGACTCTGGGCCTTGGTGCATGCCATGTTCTGATCTTGACTCAGAACCAGTCTTATCCTTTTGAGTTTCTGGCTTGGTCTGTTATGATCAGTAAGGAAGAATAAACATGTTTCAGATTGACAACTTGAGTCTGCAGCAAATCACATCTTTATTTTCCGTTTTGGCAGACTCACAGAGCTAAATACCTCTGTACAACCTCATATAAATAGATCTCGTTTCTCCTTCCCACACCCATGGTATAAATCACCAAATAATCAAGATACTCAGGCTCCCAACCCAACTCTGCAGGCAGGCACTATTAATTAAACAGACCCAGAATTTGGGATAAAGTCCTTTTGTTACCCCTCTTCTGGGCTATCAATTAAAAAAATTTTTTTTAATGTTTATTTGCTTTTGATAGAGAGACAGAGTGCAAGCAAGGGAGGGGCAGAGAGAGAGAGAGAGAGAGAGAGAGAGAGACATGAAATCCTAAGCAGGTTCCAGGCCTGATGCAGGGCTCAAACTCACAGACAGTGAGATCATGACCTGAGCTGAAGTTGAATATGGACTTTCACTTTCTAATTTACTTCTCTTCCCAACAGTGAAGACATTAGAATGGAATGAAAAAAAAATTTTTAATTTAAAGGATGAATGGGGTTTAGCTTTTCCTAACTAGGCTCATATTTTTTAGACAGACTTTGAAAAATGGTCTTAAATACCTATATTCTCTCAAATCTTTAAAATACATTTGAGCTGGAACTATTGGATTATGTACAATAATTTCAAGGTGGTGTCATATTCTTGAGGAGTTTGTGAATAAAAATTGATGCCCCTAAACAATGTATTTACTGAGTGTATAATTACATGTGGTTCTAAGTGAAGTATTGCCTAAGGTCAATGATTCAGAAATAGTTTGAGTTCCTAACAGTCTGAGACTTCAGTGCTTTTACTCATATGTGTTACAGAAGTTAGCAGGACTGTTTTGTAATTCAAGACATTGTTTTCTAAGGTGTTATTATTTTAGAATGTATACATCAAGAATTCAAACAGCAAAGTTCTTTTCAGTGACTACATTTATGGTGGCCAAATAGTATTGCACTTAGAAGCAAAGCCTTCCGACCAGCCTAGCGTCTACATAGCCATTTTACTCCCACTGGGCCCCAACACCCCCACAATTCCAGATAAAGTGTCAGGTTGGTGCTCAGCTGCTGGGAAAACTAATGATCAAAACTGAGGAAAATTCTACACTTTCGAGGCTTTTCTGGCAGATACATACAGTCTGGAGAGGAGAGCTGTGTGGTGAAAATGATCACGTGGACTCCTTGGCTAAACAGGCATGCATCTTAGTCTTATGCCTGTCATGGTGCACCCAGGAAATTCTAGATGGGGTGAGCATATTGGAATAACGCCCCACTGTCTCCAGGGAGAGAAATTTCTCCTGTGGATGTTATGGTGTGCTCTGTAACAGTAATGAAATTTATAGCTCATTAGTACACTCTCAATAAACAACTTTAAAAATGGATTAAATGATTTTGTTTTGCTTTGGCAATTAGTCTATCTCACAACGAGTTTTACCATCTCATATGCGATATGCTTATAGTGATTGTCCCTTATTTCTAAAGAACACTACCAGGGACTTGATGACAATGCAAACACCAGGAAGCTCCGAGTGGCATGGAAACAGCCTCCTAAGCAGCTGTATGACTTTCTGTTCCTCCAACGGCTGAGGTAAGAAGGTGGGCTGGTGGACAGAGAACTTTTGTCTTCTAAATGCTGTCTTATTTCTCTCGTAAGAACCAACAATCAAAGAGCATCATTACGAAAGAATGTGAACCGGCAATATCCATTTATTTCGTATCTTGGAAGGAGCTCACACGCTATCCCAGTCCAGTGTGATAATGGTATTCTTTCACCACCACGATGCACCACGGGACAACCAGGAGGGTCATATAATGGCCAGAAATTAACTCTTGACATACCTGCAGCTTTTCCAGCAAACGCCAGGTCTTAACACTACAGATCTAGAATAGTTGATCTCCCCTGGTGATAGCAATCTGCCTTTCAATTTTGCTGTCTTGAACAGCCAGCTGTGAGTCTTTGTATAACATTTCACAGTCCCTTAATTACCACACGACAACCTCAGGGCCGCTAATCCTAATACGGTTCCGAAGTGAGGGACTTATGACATATCAGCACTTTAATGCAACTCTTTCTTTGGTAATCATGTTTGCTGGAAAATATAGCTCTTCCCAAACACAGTGAGCCACTAACCGTAAAAGGTTGAGATAAACTTTTTGCTTATGCCCCATTCACCTGAGAGAAATAGCTTCTTGTGTCCTGATAGATATACAGGGGATGCTAACGATGTAACAAAAAGCCAAATGAGAAAGACTTGTAGAGGAAACAAGTGGATAAAGACTGACAGGAAAAGGCTCATTATTCTGCTCCAGCATAGACCGTTAGTCTTTTTGCTTTTCTTAGTAGAGATTGGGTCACAGACACAGCATTCCTGGGCCATCCAATGATGGAAGAGGGCTCCGTAAGCTTTGATGCTTTCACATGGCAGCCAGGACAGTGTTACTAGTTTAGGGCCAGGTGAAGAAGACCAAAGCACCTAGAAGAAAAGGAAAGTATTGCTCTTACTGGGTAAAACAGAGATTTCAAGGGTGTCTGGGTGACTCAGTCAGTTAAGTATCCCACTTCAGCTCAGGTCATTATTTTGTGGTTGGTGAGTTCAAGTCCCACCCTGGGCTCTGTGCTGACAGCTCAGAGCCTGGAGCCTGCTTCAGATTCTGTGTTTCCCTCTCTTTCTGCCTCTTCCTCACTCTCTCTATCATAAATAAATAAGCATTAAAAACATTAAAAACACAAAATAACCCACAAAAAACAGAGACTTCAAATGGCCAGACCCAATCAGTCATGATCAGTATTGACTGGGACTCAAAAAGGCTGATTTGTTTTCTCTGCCTCTGCTCACTTCCTGACCAAGTTGGTAGGCACTGACTGCCAGAAAACAATTAATCAAGTGTACACTTCCAATGCAGCAGTGTAAATTTAATACAACGTTTGTTGTTTGGTGAGTTTCCTAATAGCCTCAGACATATTCATCAATCTATACATACTTACCAACCCTCTGTTCTGCCCTGAGTATTTTGCTAAGTGCTCTGGGAAACAGGAGATGTTTGAGACGGAGTTCCAGTTCTCCAAGTGGAATGCAATGGGTTGAATCCTAAATTGCGGACTTATTTGGTGACCTTGAGAAATTAAGTTACAGCTTGGAACCTTGTCGTCACATAAGGTTAACATGCCTGTTGTAAGGAGTTAGAATTTCCATCCCAGGCCTCCTTGCTGAGCTCCAAATGTATGTATCCAGCAGTCTACTTGCTATTTCTACCTGTGTATTTAACAGAATCACAAACCAGACATGTCCCAATACTCCCTCCTTATCTGCTCCCCCTCACCAAGATCCCTGCTATAAACTGTTTTCTCCAAGTTTTCCCTCGGTAAATGGTATCATACTCCCACCAGGTACTCAAGGCGCTTTTTATCCTCATATAATTCATCAGGATACAGGCCAAACTGCTGCCCTCAAAATTGGACAGACAGGCAAACCCAGGGAGTCATGGCTTACCAGAGCAGAGCTGCAAGTCGAAACCACCACAGGAGCCAGGGCTGGGGGAGGAAAACCTGAAATGCAATTGACACATTGCTGGAGGCTCAGTGTGGACAAGTCTGAGAGTTAAGAATTTCAGGACTATCCATTTCTTTCTTTTTTCTAATTTTTAAAAATGTTTGTTTATTTGTGTGAGAAAGAGAGAGAGAGAGAGAGAGAGAGAGAGAGAGAGAGAGAGAGAGAGAGAGAGAGCACACAAGCAGGGTAGAAGAAGAGAGAGACAGAGTCCCAGAATCCAAAACAGGCTCCAGGTTCTGAGCTGTCAGCACAGAGCCTGATGCGGGGCTGGAACTCATGAGCTGCAAGATCATGACCTGAGCTGAAGTTGGCAGCCTAACCTACTGAACCACCCAGGTGCTCTTAAGAGTATCCATTTCTAAGGAGGTCCCCACAGTATTGTAAGACTTACCTCCAGCAGCTTGGCCATGTTCCCATTGTAAATATTGAAGGAAAATCCCTGCATGCTTCTGGCAAGGGAAGGGAAAAAGGACCCATTTTTTAAATATGTTAGAGTATTCTCTTCTTAACAAGGCATGACCTCAAGGGCAGCTAGTTAACTATAGCCTGACCTGCTGGGATTTTGTCAGAGCCCAATTAACCTGAGGAAAGGGAAGTACTCAACTCCAGCCCACCCTATCCATCCTGCCCCATGTAAGGTGGGGCAAAAAATGAAACAAACAAATGAACGACAACAGCAAACCCCGAGAAATTCTTATGAATTTCATAGTCCAGAGACACGGGCTTACTAAGAGACCTAACAATGTTCTCCCCCAGCACCTCACCACCACGTCACAAAAAGAATATTTACAGCAGTTCCTTTTACCCCATATACCACGTCTGGCTATCAAGAAAAATTACAAAGCATACCGAAAGGCAAAAAACACAATTTGGAGAGACAAATATGGCAGTGATGTTGGAATTATCCTGCTGGAAATACCAAAAGTAGAAGAGAAAAGGAACAGAGTAAATATTTGAAAAATTAATGATGGAAAATTTCCCCAAACTAATATCCAGACACCAAATCACAGATCCAGGAAACTCAGAAAACAACAAGCAAGATGAATGCCAAAGAAAAAAACCCCAAAACCTACACTAGACATATAATGTTCTTTTTTTTTTAAATTTTTAAAAATGTTTTATTTATTTTTGATACAGAGAGAGACAGAGATTGAGAGGGGGAGGGGCAGAGAGAGAAGGAGACACAGAACTGGAAGCAGGCTCCAGGCTCTGAGCTAGCTGTCAGCACAGAGCCCGACGCAGGGCTCGAACCCACGAACGTGAGATCTGACCTGAGCCGAAGTCGGAGGCTTAACCGACTGAGCCACCCAGGCGCCCTGACATATAACTTTCAAACTACAGAAAAATCAAAGAAAAACCATTTTACGTATAAAAGAACAAAGATAAGAATTACATCCAATGTCTCAGAAGCCATGCAAGCAAAAAGAGAGTAGAATGAAATATTTAAAATGTCAAGAGAAAAAAAACCTCCACCAACCTAGAATATTGTATCCTTTGGAGTTATCCTTCAAAAGTGAAGATGAGGGATTTTTTTTTTTTTGCCAGTAGACCTGTTCTATAAGAAATGTTAAAATAAATTCTTTAGAAGGAAGGAAACTAATGGTCAGAAACTTGGGTCTATATCCAGCAAGGAAGTGCATCAAAAGAGGAATAAGTAAAGACAAAATAAAAACCTTTATTTTTCTTATTCTTAATTGATCTAACAATAGTTTGTTCAAAATAATAATAGCAACAATGTATTTGATTATGTATGCTTATGTATAGATCTCTCTATGTATGCTTATATATAAGTGAAATGAATGACAACAAGGCAAGAGAAAGGAAAAAAGGATTAGGGTTATTTTGTTATTATGAGTTACATGCACTACATATGAAGTGGTGTAGTGTGATTTGAAAGTAGACTAGGATTAGCTGTAAATATATATTGTAAACTATAAAGTACCCACTAAAATAAGTAACAAGAGAAATATAACTGATATATTAAGAAAAGAAAATGAAATCATATGAAGTGCTCAATTTAAATCATAAAAGGCAGCAGAAGGAGTAGAAGACAAAAAATAGGAACAAAAAATTAGAATAAAAAATAGAAAAGTAGCAAATAAGGCAGCTATTAGTCCCATTGTATCAATAATCACTTTGAATACAAGTGGTCTAAAAGTAAAAATTTAAAAACAAAGATTGTCAGGACGGATCATAAAACAAAATGTTGTCTATAAGAATCCCACATTAAATATAAAGACACTAGGTTAAAAGTAAATGGATAGAGAAAAAATGCCATGCTAGCACACACAAAGAAACATGAGTAGAAATGGAGAACATCATTATATAATGATAAAGAGTTCAATTCTCTAAGAAGTTACAAAAATTCTAAAAAATGAAGAAAATTGCAAAGAAAAGTAGATGAATTTATTGTCATATTTGAGGACTTCCACAGCCCTTATCAGAAATGGACAAATTCAGTATACAAAAAATCAGTAAGGACATAGCTGAAATGATATAATTGACATCTGTAAATTGCTATATTCAACACCAGTAGAATACACATTCTTCTCAAACTCATGTGGAACATTCACAGATACATAGCACATTCTAGGCCATAAAACACAGTTCAACAAATTTAAAAGAATAGAAATCATACACTATTTGCTCACAGTGGAATGAAACAAGAAATAAATAACGAAAAGATAACTGGAAAATACCCAAATACATGAAGATTAAATAACACACTCCTAAATAACACATAGGTCAAAGAAGAAACTACAAGAGAAACTTAAAAATATTTTGAAGTAAATGAAAATGAAAATACAACTTATCAAAAATTATAGGATGCAGTGAAAGCAGTGCATAGAGGGAAATTGATAGCACTGAGTGTATATATTAGAAGAGAAGAAAGATATAAATTAATAAAGATATAAAACAACAATCTAAGTTTCCATGTCAGGAAACTAGCAAAAGAAAAGCAAATTAAACAAAAAATAAGCAGAAGGAATAAATAAGAAGGATAAGACCAGAAATAAATGACATACAAAATAGGAAATCAAGAAAGAAAGATCAATGAAGTCAAACCTGAGTCTTCAAAAAGATCAATAAAATAGAAACGCCTTTGCCAGGCTAACTCAGAAATAAAGAGAGAATACAAGTTACTAATATTAAAAATGAAAGCCAGATATAAATACAGATCCTATGGGCATTAAAAGGATAAAAAAAGGAATCCTATAAATGACTGTATGCATATAAAACTGAGAACCTAGAAGAAATGAACCAACTTCTTGGAAGACACAATTTGCGAAAACCTACACAATAATAAATAGACTATCTGGATAGGACTGTATCTATTGAAGAAATTGTTTCAGTAATTAATCACCTTTCAAAACAGCACCAGGCTGAATTCTAGTAAACATCTAGGAAGAAATTATACCAATTCTCTACAATATCTTTTATAGGATAGAAGCAGAACGAGTGCTTACTAACTCATTCTATAAGGACATGATTACCTTAATGCCCAAACTGGACAGAAAACTACAGACCAATATCTCTCTCCCATGACCACTGATGGGAAAATCCTCAACAAAATATTAACAAATCAAATCCAACCATGTATAAAGAGAATTACAGACCACAACCAAGTAGGAGTTAACCCAACTATTCAAGTCCTGCTCAACATTCGAAAATCAATCAGTGTAACTTATTACATCAACAATTCAAAGAAGAAAAATTAGATGATCATATCAATCAATACAGGAAAAGCATGTTATAAAATCCAACACCCATTCATTATAAAAACTTGCAGTAAAGTAGGAATAGAGGGGAACTTCTTTATCTTTATAAAGACTATCTACAAGGGTGCCTGGGTGGCTCAGTTGGTTGAGCAGCTGACTTCAGCTCAGGTCATGATCTATCTCATGGTTCATGAGTTTGAGCCCCACATCAGGCTCTGTGCTGACAGCTCAGAGCCTGGAACCTGCTTCGAATTCTGTGTGTGTGTCTCTCTCTCTGCCTCTCCCTCACTCATGTTCTGTTTCTTTTTCTCCCTCTCAAAAATAAATAAACATTAAAGAAAAGAATATCAATAAAAATCCTGCAGTTAATATCATATATAACAGTGAGATACCAGAAGCTTTCCTACTAAGATCAAGTACAGGGCAAGGATGTCCTCCCTCACCACACCTTTCAACATTATACTGGAAGTCTTAGCTAATCCAATAAGATAGGAAATAGAAATCAAATTTACACAGATTGAGAAAGAAAAAACAAAACGGACTTTTTTTTTTTTTTTTTTTTTTTTTGCAGATGACATGAATCTCTATCTAGAAAATCTAGAATTGACAGAAAGACTTCTCTATCTAGAAAATCTAGAATTGACAGAAAGACTTCTCGGACTAATAAACAATGTTTGCAAGGTCATACAATAAAGAACAGAAGGTTAGTGTATAGAAGTCAATCATTTTCCTATATGCCGGCAATAAACAAGTGGAATTGGAAATTTAAAACAGAATACCCCAAAAATGAAATGCCAAGGCATAAATCTAACAAAATATGTGCAAGAACTATATGAAGAAAACTGCAAACCTGATAAAGGAAGTCAGAGAACTAAATAAATGGAGAGATATTTCATCTTCATAGATATAATGTTGCTACAATAACAGTACTTCCAAATTTGACCTATAGATTCAAAACAATCCCAATTAAAATCCATGCAAGTTATTTTGTGGATACTAACAAACTGATTCTAAGTTTATATGGAGAAGCAAAAGACTCAGATGAGCCAACAAAATATTGAAAAGGAGGAGCAAATTTAGAGGACACTATCCGAGTTCAAGACTTACTATAAAGCTATAGTAATCAAGAAAGTGTGCTTTTGATAAAAGAATAGACAAAAGATCAATGGCACAGAATAGAGAGCCCAGAAGTAAACCCAAACAAATATAGTCAACTGATATTTAACAAGGGGGGCAAAAGGAATACTATGGAGAAATGATAGTCTTTTGAATAAATGGTGCTGGCACAACTGGACATCCACATGCAAGAAAATGAATCTAAACACAGACTTTGCACCTACATGACAATTAACTCAAAATGACCACAGATCTAAATATAAAATGTGAAACTATAAAACTCCTAGAAGATAAGATATAACCTAGATGTCTTTTTTTGAGACAGATCACCAAAGGCACAGTTCATGAAAGAAAAAATTGATATGCTGTATATCAGTACAGTTGCAAACGGCTGCTTTGCAAAAAGACAATATCAAGAACCTTAGGAGACAAGCCACAGACCCAGGGAAAATATTTGCAAAAGATGCATCTGCTTAAGGACTGTTCTCCAAAATATACAAAGAACTTTTAAAACTCAACAAGAAGAAAACAAGCAAACTTCCAGGGAAATGGGCCCACCATTTCAATAAATACCTCATTAGAGAATATAAAGATAGCACGTAAGCATATGAAAAGATACACTACCTTGTATGTTATCAGAGAAATGCAAAGTAGAACACCAATGAGATACCCCTACACTATTCAGTACCATTGTACTGCACGCTATTAGAATGGTCAAAATCTGGAACACTGACAGTACCAAATCCTGGTGAGGAGGGGAGCAGCAGGAACTATCATTCATGGCTCTTGGGAATGTAAAATGGTAAAGCTACTTTGGAAGACAGTTTGGTGATTTCTTCCAACGCTAAAGATACTCTTATCATATGGCCCAGTAAAATGCACTCCTTGTATTTAGCCAAAGGAATTGAAATCATGTCCATACCAAAACCTGCACATGGATGTTTTAGCAGCTTCATTCACAACTGCCAATACTTGGAAGCAGCCAAGATGTCCTTCAGTAGTTGAAAGGATAAATAGGTTGTGGCACATCCAGGCAATGGGATATTATTCAGTGCTAAAAAGAAATTAACTATCAAGTTATGAAAAGACATGGAGGAAGCGTGCATGCATATTGTGAAATAAAAGTTGACAATCTGAAAATTCTACATATTGTGTAATTTCAACTGTACAATCTTCTGGAAAAGGCAAAACCATAGAGACTAAAAATATCAGTGGTTGGCAGAATTTGGGGGTTCTGGGGAGGGACAAATATGTGAGGTGCACAGGATTTTTAGGGCAGTGAAAATACTCTAGATCGCATTTAATTATGGATACACGGCATTATACATTTTACAAAACCCAAACAATGTACAACACAAGGAGTGAACCGTAATGCAGACTATGAACTTTCGGTGATTTTTGTGTCAATGTAGTTTCATCGATTGTAACAAATGCACCACTCTAATGGGGGATGTTGATAATAGGGGAGGTGACTCATGTGTCAGCGTAAAGATCACAGGTGTCTCCCACTTTTCAAAAAGTTAGTGTTATTCCATTTTACTTTTACAAAAGATCTACCTTATACTTGTTTTCGCTAACTAAAAGAAATTCAAAGAAGATTTTCACTTTTACAGAAAAAGGCACAAAGCAAAAACAGTGTTCAGTGTTTGTTTTGCAGTGAGCCTTTAGAGAGGCAATGCACATCCTGAGCGACAGGAGTGGCCCGCCTCGCTCCTTCCTCAGAAACTACCCTCAGCATCTCAGCATCAAGCCACCATAGCTTTGAACTGGGTCTGTAAGCATCTGTGTTTTATCTTGATTTATTTTGTGCATATGTTCACAAGACGTGTCCAAAGATATCAGAAAAGCCTAATAGAGGTTATTTTTGGGAGTTGGGAGTGCTCAAAAAGTTTTCTGTATAACTTAATGGATGGTTTTTGAAAATTTGCACAGAAACACTACTTTTGGATAACATATATATGGGAAATATCTGCACCTTCTCAATTTTTCTGTAAATATTAAACTACTCTAAAAACCAAAATGTTAATAAAAAATATAAAAGAGATGCTACCTCTATTAAAATTACTCTAGAAGTCCTGAGCAGGTAAATAGGCAAGGGAAATAAACAAATGACATATGTATTGGAAAGGAAGAAGTAAAACTTCCAATGATTGTGTGCACAGGAAACCTTAATGGGATTTACAAACAAAACAACTTACTAACTCTAGGAAGTAGCTTTATTATGGTTGCAGAATACAGAGTTAATATGTAAAAATCAATTACAATGCTATACACTAGCAAAAAACAATTGAGAAAGAAAATTAAATCATTTATTACAGCAGCAAAACATTAAATACATAGGCACAAATCTATCAAAATATATGCAAGATCTCTGTACTGAAAGCTAGAAAACATTGCTAATAGCTACTGAAGACATAACTAAAGATAGAGAGATACCATGTTCTTGGATTGGAGACTCAATATTGTCAAGATATCAGTTTTCCCCATATTGATCTTAGATTCAATATAATCCCATTCAAAAACCCAGGAGGGTGATTTAAAATTATTATGAAAGTGCAAAGAATCTAGAATAGTCATAACAATTTTGAAAAAGAACAAAATTTGATATTTGTAGTATTTGCTTTAGAACTTTAAAGTAATCAAGATACAGTGGCTTTGGCATAAGGATAAACAAATGGGTCAATGTAGCAGAATAGAGTTCAGAAATAGACGCACAAAATACGGTCAGTTAATTTTTTCAAGGTCTTAAATCAATTAACAAGGAAAGGAAATTCTTTTTAACAAATACTGTGGGAACAATTAAATGTCTGTATATATAAAAAGGAACTCAATTGCTATATGTATATAAACTGTATGTACGTATGTGTTTGGGAAGATATAACTTAAAATTTAATTTGAGAAGGATCATTGGTCTAGATACAAAAGCTAGAAAAATGAAGCTTCTAGAAGAAAACATGGAAGAACATGATATTACAGGGTATAGGCAAAAATTTCTTAGGACAAATTTAAAAAATGGATAAATTTGGACTTTAGAAAAATTAAAAGGACACCATAAGAAAAATGAACAGGCAAGCCACAGACTAGGAGACATGTTTACAAAACAGAGATATCTAACAATGAACTCATATTCATATATATAAATAAATCCTATACTCAACAACCTTATACAGCATGGGCCAAACACTTAGACAAAAGAAGATATATGAATGTCCAAAATGCATAAGAAAAGGTGTTAAGCATCATTAATCAACATGAAAGTACAAATTAATGAGCGCCAGGGTGTCTCAGTTGGTTAAGCTCTGACTTCGTCTCAGGCCATGATCTTGCAGTTCATGAGTTTGAGCCCCTCATCAGGCTCTGTGCTGACAGCTCAGAGCCTGGAGCCTGCTTTGGATTCTGTGTCTCCCTCTCTCTCTGCCTCTCCTCCACTCATGCTCTCTCTCTCTCTCTCTCAAAAATGAATAAACATTAAAATTTTTTTCAAAAAATGAAAATTAAAAGCACAATGAAATATTTTTTTCTCACTAGAGTGGCTAAAATACAATTTTAAAAAGCCAACATTGCTAAATGTTAAATTGATTGGGGAACAAACAAAACTCTCATGTTTGGTTGGTAGGAGAGCCAAATGATAAAACTATTTTGAGAAACCGGAAGTTTTGTATAAAATCAAACATATGCCTTCCCTCTGGTCCCAGCATTTCTTCTATGTGTTTACCCCAGACAGATGAAAACAAATGTCTACCAAACACTTGGATAAAACAACTGAGAACAACTTTACTTATAATAGCCAGAGACTGGGAACAATACAAATGTCCATCAACAGATGAATGGATAGTCCAATTGGGGTATATGCATACAGTTGAATACAGTAAAATCTTCAGTAATAAAAATGAATGAACTATTGGTACACATAGTAACATCAAGGAATCTCAAAAATATGTTGAGAAAAAGAGTTGGACACAAACAAGTACACACTATGTGATTCTGTTTATCACAGAATGAAGTTCAAGAATATGCATGATGGTAGAAATCTGATCAGCATATGGAAGGAGAAGTATGGTTGGTGATGTGGCTGGTGGTTGTGTTGGTTAAAAGGACCCCAGGGATGAGGGAAGTGTTCTGTACCTTTTTATGGGTGATAGTTACACAGATTATAAAAACCTAAATTGGATCACCTCATTCTGCCCTTTGAAGACTTCAGTTGCCCTTGGATGTAATCCAAATGTCTATCTGTCTGTTTCTATTCACACTTACAGCACTTTAAAGATATCTTATTTATTTTGCTCTTTCCTATGAGAGGTTTTTGTTTCTTTAGTATTGGGCCATCTCAGTCACAACAATGCTCAATTCTGAGGGTGGTGCTGTGTCTATCTTGTTCACTATTGCATATTTGGTGCCAGTAGTTTCATAAAGCTCTATAGCTCCTCACTACATTTTAGTTCCCTTCTCTTTCTGTCTCTTCTACTCCTAAAATCAATTGCCAAGTCTGAACTAGAACTAACACACATTGTTCTTTCTGGATTTAGATTGGCAATATTTTAAAATTTGGCTTTTATCACATACATGTGGTATCTAGGATGGTATATGGTGTCCAGGTGAAGAGATTGGAGTTCCTGCCAATGTAGTAACAGGAATTTCATGGCAATCCTAATGTTTGTGATTAGTCAATATGTTCTGTTCTCATATTGTAGACTCAAACCTGGTTTAGATTTCTTGTGATAAGAAATTATTACCATCCAGTGAATGTAAAAGAGTATTTAAAATATGGTAGAGTTGACTGTATGTGTTCTTTAACTGGAATGAATTAGTTTGATCACCTTAGCAGTGAGCACAATACAGGATAACACTAGATACATCATAGAGAAAGTATCTTCCACCTGTTCTGTGTATAAGCTTCTGGACTATCAACCAATTTAACAACAAAGAGACGCTGTAACTATGTTTCTGAAATGAAAAACTACGTGGTTTCCAAAAGACATAGACACAAAACGGAACATCGTGATCTTTTCATTCTTTACACAAAACAGGCATTTTGTAACTGTTGATGAAGAGAATCCCCAAGCATTTTATATAATAATTTCCTTTTGGAAATAATGGCCCTATTGAAAATAAGGAGAGGGAAGTCAGACCAGACTATGGCATTGAGTTAGATATTTCCTTCATAACAAAAATCAACATTTCAGAGGAGAAGCATTGACACAAAATCAGTCATATCAGTCAGGATGGCCTGGGTTACTCTTTGGAAACAAATAATTCCTGAATCTCAGTGGTGGAAGACAACAAAACTTCATTTATGCTCATGCCATATGCCCATTATGGATCAGCTGGCCTGGGCTCCATGTTGTCCTCCCTCTGTGATCAAAGAGGCAGAAATAGCCACTAACAGAAACATTGCTGATTGTTAGAACAGGGAGAAAAAAAGTGTAAGTGCCAGATTGTTCAATGGTTCTTGAAGACTCCCCCAAAGAAATAACATGTATTTCTTGGCCACAGTGAGTCACAAGTGCACATCTAACTCCTCCAAAGTGAACATAACAGCGTAATCCTACTATATGCCTAGTAGGAGGGGAGCTAAGCATATTGGGTAAATAGTATTAGTGACCAGCATCCTGCTGGAAGTTTGAACTTTTCTTCTATGATCAACGTTAACACAGCCATCACTCCTGGTGTGCTAGTTAAACAATACTGAATATGGACTCCTTGCCAGGTATGGTACTTTATTCACTAGCTCCTGTACTTATCCCAATTTTACTATGTAGATATTATTCTTATTCATATGTTTAGATGAGAAAATAAAGGTTTAAAGGGGAAAGTACTTAGACCTTGGTCATGCATTCAGTAATGGGAAGAGCCAGGATCTATGCTAGATACACCTGCCTCAAGGGCTTGTACTCCCAACCACCATATTCTACTGTCATTCTAGTTCTGTTGGAATGTGTTTAAAATTAATACTGAAGGCCCACATCTCTAAGGCACTCTTCAGAAGTTCTTAAATTGAACCGATGATATTCAAAGATCAGATATTTGGTACAGGCTTATGCCCCGTCCGGCAGGTTGGTTAACGCAGGTCCTGAGGGAGGGGGTGAGAATGGGGTAGGGCAGGGAGCACAGAGAATGGAGGCAAGACAAGTCTCTGATCAAGCCTCGTTTATTGAGAGAACACACACATCTTATAAAGGGTAGAAGGCGGGAAGCAAGGCAGCTGACCTAGGTTGGTTGCTAAGAAACAGGGTCAAGTGATAAAGGCTTGGGTAAAGGAGGAACCAAACTGAAGTTTTAGCACAGCACCTGAGGGGCCGACACTGCCCTGCCTGCAGGCAGCTGATCTTTGTTCTTCTGGCAGCTCCCGACAGGCTTAGGCACACTGACACACCTGCCAGGTTTTTTACTAGGTCCCAAGGAACACATGCTGCCATTCTCCTTGGAAGTCAGTAGGCTTTCCCTTCTGTCAGCAGAGGCTGCATAGATAGCCAACCAGATAGATGTCCATCAAACAGGAGACATAAGGACTGGGAGGGAAGATCTAGGCTCATTGATGTGCTCTTTTTTTCATGAGATTCTGTCTAACTGTTACGGAGCGATACGCTTTTTCCCAGATATAACACTCAGAACCCCATAATCTGGGGTCTGGGTTTTAGGGATTGATTTCCAGGACTTCTGAGTCTCACAACCAGCCTGTTATGAATGGCTGATTATCTTCTTAAAGTGCTTCACCCTAATTTTAAGAAACTGAAAGGATGATTTGGTATACTAATATGAGTCATTAATCCTTATAGAGTTGAGCCCCCTATAGAGAGCTTTATCACTGAAGTTTATATATTTGGAGTTGTTTGTCCCTTCCTTGACAACTTTTCACCATATTTGGATTGTATAATTTTGTCTTTATTGCTTGTGGTATAACCTGAAGTGCCAAGGTAGGTAGCTACAATATATCAAATGGTCAGACAGCATCTCACCTAAGCAAGGTAGACCAACCCTTTTTCTTCCTGTAATTTCTCAAGAACCTCCTAGCACTCAGATGAAGCTGTCTTTCTGCCAAATGACCCCAAATATGTTGTCCATTATCCCCCTTGGATAAAGTCGTTTTTGTCTATTTTCTTTTGCCTGGTGTCTCTCCCAAGTGCAATGATAAAATGGCTTTCTGAATGCTTTCTTCTCCTTTCCGTAAGCCTTGAAGTCACACATCCCTCCTGGTGGATGTATATATGGATACATGTTGTCAATGACCTTTTAGTCTATCTTGATACCTCCCTCCACCCCAGCTTGGGAAGCCCACTCAATTGCTAACTTCAGGAGATACTCTCAGGTTACACTTATGTCTCTTCATCCTACCTCTTCAGTGCACAACTCTGAGCCTTTCACTGCTAGATTATCTATTTCTTTACCTGGGGGCTTTCCCATAACACTTTGCTTAACACATGAGAATTAACAGCCCCCATCCACCCACACACCCACCTAAAGCCTTTGACCCATGACTGATGTATACATTTGATATTTAAACACCCTAGCTCCTTCGTCTTCTATGGGAGATAATTCTGATTAATTACCAGTCACCTACGGTGGCAGCTGGCTTGATAATCCACCTTTTCCCTGGCTCCCTGCTCTTCCCCATCTCACTCTCTTACTCCCCTGCAGTGCCCCTTCATCT
Organism: Suricata suricatta; assembly: GCF_006229205.1. Classification (NCBI taxonomy): domain Eukaryota; kingdom Metazoa; phylum Chordata; class Mammalia; order Carnivora; family Herpestidae; genus Suricata; species Suricata suricatta. The sequence continues at coordinate 44,648,898 of NC_043713.1, forward strand.
CTCCAATACACTGCGCACTTGTCCTTGTCGAAGGGTCTGTTCCTAGAAGAATCCTAACTAAGACACCAATCACAAATAAGTGCTGACAACCAGTATTTAAAAAAATTGGTAGAGCAGAGGGGTTGACCATTTGAAAAGATTAAGGGATTTTTTTCTCCAAAGAGGAATTTTGCTTAGTCTGCAAAGCTGATCCAAAAGACAGTTTCTACTTCTTCCCAATGTTGAAGTGACTCACAAATAGCAGGTATGGTGACCAGAATGTGGAGGGAGAAGGGAGAAAGTCATTTGTGCAAGCAAAGTTATCAGTGTCAGTGTAAGTGTTAAGGTCTCCGGGCAATTTTGCCTTCATCATTTGTTTTCCCCTCTGGTTCCAGAAAAGGCACCACTGTTTGGTTTTGCAGTGTTTTGTGCTATGCACAGGTGCACCTCATCCACGGATGGCTCTCTGTGCTCTCTGAGCCCGACCGCAAACACATCTTTCACATTTTTCACAACACCCCAATGCATTTGTCACTTACCCAGTGTGTTTACTACTGCTGCAGTTTTGCTTGGGGAATGTTCTTCCAACTCTCTTAGCTCCATCTGCCCAAGGATTTGCTTCAGATTGCAAATATCTTTCTAGGAAATTTGCATTTACTCCAAATGTCTGGTAAAATGTTTTCTGTCTCCATTTTTTAAATTATATTTCCCATGTGATGACAGTGCTATATAATGGACTCTGAGGCAGAAGTCCCTTACAGTTTTGGGGGGGGGGCAGGATTACCATGTACCTTCCAGCATCTTAAGTTTGACATGCACACCTCCCATTACTATGGGTAGTCCCTGATTGTCTCTTCTTCTCTCGGCCTGGGTCCCATGTGGTGAGCCTGAGGATAAGTCCCGAATGTACCCATTTCCTTGCTGTCCCCATAGCCAATCACCGGGTCCCTGGCCCACTTTTACCTTGCAAATACCTCTCACATTTGTTTTTTCACTTTACCTTCACATTATCATCAGCTCATTCATTACCCCAAAAGTCCTCCACCACTGCTCTTTTCTCCAATTGGTTCTCCACAATGTAGCCAGACTGATCACACCAAACTGCAAATATCAGCATTGCAACTTCTCTACTAAAACTTCTCCGAGGCTTCCCATTTCATGTAGGGTAACTCCCGAACTTAGCCTTGAGTTTCCAAGCCCTTCTTACTTATCTCTTGAGGGTCATCTCTCTCCAGCCTCCCTGGCCTTCCCTTCCCCTTCCTCACTGTTCCCTCCAAGCTTTCTTCCTCTCAGCTCAGCAACTCCTCTTGCTTGCTCACCTCCTCTTCACTCCATTTTCTTTCCTCATACTTTAAGTTTCAACTTAATGATATTTCCCTGGGGCGCTCTTCACAGAACCCAAAACTAGACTGGATCTTTACTGTATTATCTATCTTCCTTACCAAGCTGTAAACTCTATAGGAACAGCAATTGTGTCTGTCTTGCTTATCACTCTATTCCGAGTGTCTAGAATAGTGTCTGGTATATAGTTCATTAGCTGTACAGAATCCAGTATGTTTCCATGCAACTATAAGATGAAAGAGGCATCATAAGAAGTTATAAATGGACATTTCTGGTCCAGTCTTCATTGCTTACCAGCTGTGTTACCTTTACTTTGTCAATATTGGTGAAGGTTTTGTCTATGAAAAAGCTGAACTAGATGATCTCGGCATTTTAAGTGCTTTTCTATATTTTTACATATGTGAGCCAATATAACCTTAATATGTGTAGAATCCAATGTTGATATACCTAAATAATAATTTCATTGTGGCATCTTATGTCATGGATGACTTTTGGTTTATCAAATCCTACGTCTAAATGGCTTTTTCAAAAAAAGATGGAAAAGATAGTTTAACATCCATAAAAGTTATTTTTGGCACATTCATTGTGACTGTATGTCCTTTTGGCTCAAGGTTCCTTCTAAGGTTGTGTCAGAGAGATATCACTTCATATGAAGATTGGTCCTTATATTCTCCCTGCTTTTATACAATCCCAAACAGATACTCCTGGAATCTAATTAGTCAACTGCATGCAAATAGCAAAATATTTCATAGTGGAAAGCATGAACAGATGCTTAGAAGACATTTACTGAATACTTATTAAATGCTCAGGCATTGTCTATGCATATATATTTAACTTATTCTCAGAGCCATACTTTTTGATAGGTGTTAATAGGCCCATTTTCCTGATAAGAATATTGAGTCCAAAAAACTTACTTTGGCCATAGTCTCATATGCAATTGGTAACAGAGCAAGTACTCAAGAATTCATGGAGCTAGACTTCATAATTCCAGAAGAGCAAACACTATTAGATTTTTGGTTACCTCTGAATCCCTAGTAAATAATTACTCACAGATTGTCCAAATGAGTGAGTGAACATTTGATATGCAAGCCAATGTTTTCCCTCTCACATGGTGTAAATTTCCCAACAAGCGATAGAATGAAAATGCAAGCACCCTTCTAGGCTCTGCCTAGGTTTCTGCCATTGGGATCCCAGCAGACAGTCACAATGGCAACTTAGAAGTTAGTGTCACTGTAACCAACATATATATGGTTCTGGCTCTAAATTTGCTTTAGTCCAAGGGAATGAACTTTTGATTATAATTAACGAAAGCCCAACCTGGCATGCGGTTTTTAAATAGGCATGCCCACCTAAATGGTAAAAGCTAGATCATCCTCTTCTGCTCTTAGGAAGGTACTGTTCTTGGTACTTGTCAATCATTGATGATCAGAGATTCCAATGGCAGGAGCAATAGACAGGTGACAAGTGGGGCAAAGGAGCAGCCACAAATGCTCATAACTATCCAAACCTTATATTTATGCACTGGCAAATGGGTTATATGCATGGGGTGTTGAGGGTAGCTGTTTGGTAACTGTCCAAATCCTGCACTGTCCATTTCGGATTCTTCTTAGCTTCTTGTGCCTTTCAAGGGTGCCCGTGACCACCACTTCTAACTCTATTAAAGATGTTAGGGGCTGAGAATACTGAGAGGTTTGCCCCGGGCCCCTCTCCAGGCCCTGAGAGTATGAGTATCTCACCTTTACTGTGTTTATTCCATGCTAATATTGGATGGGATTTTGTTAATTTTCTATTTCTTTGTTTGAAGAGATCTGGGAAGAACCACCAAGGAGTATTTACAGGATAATAATGTCACAATCTGCAGTTCTTAATTTATTGATTCTCTGCAAGCCTTCTTTTACTTTAACTGTTGTTTTTTCCTTTCTGCTTCCATGAGAATTAAAAGTCATTTGGTTTGTTGTTGGCTTAATCTAGTTTATTATTAGCAAGGTTATTATTTGAAGTCTAAAGGATGGTTAAGATTCTACCAGCGGTCTTTTATAAACAGTGGACAAAATCCCTCCTCATTATTGCCAGTCTACTCTCAAATGTTGTTTTCTTAGCACTGCCAGGACATTCTTGGATTGCGATCATTTAAGAAGCAATCCAAGGGTATTGAAGAACAGATTTTATACTGTAAAAACCTGACAGGGTTTATCACTTGGAATAAAATAGTAACTATGTATTTTTTCTAATTCATTGCTGTTGGTAGAGATTTTAAAAGATGATTATAATAAGCACTCTTCTTAGTTGACCCATGAATTATTTGGCTCTGTTGCTGAAATGTCAAACAGTCAATGAAGAAAAGGAGTACAATTTAACTAACAAATCTATTAATTCCCAAAGCAATGCAGACGGAGTTTCTCTTTCCTCCCTTGAGAGACCGCTTTGTAATCCAATAGTTCTTATAGTCAGGAATTTTTTTTCTTGATATTCAACCCAAAATTTCTCTTACCTGATTTCATCTCATTATTGTTCCCACCCCTCCCCCAAATGCCACCAACAGCTGGTTTTAAAAATTATCCCCTGCAGTGGTACAAGCTCTCCTATTTTAGTATATTTATTCTTAATAAGGGATTTATGTAGATTTTTGTTGCTGGTATCTCAGAACCCACTCCTCATTGCTACTATTATTGTTATTATTTTTGTTTCTGCGCATTTTGTCTTTCTTTCCTATGGGCAAGCAATGTTCTAGACGCTTTCTCTTCTGGCTGATTTTTAAATGCCTTCTTTATTATGAGGCACCTGGGTGGCATTAAGCGGTTACGCGTCCAACTTCAGCTCAGGTCATGATCTCACAGTTTGTGGGTTCAAGCCCCATGTTGGGTTCTGTGCTGACAACTCAGAGTCTGGAGCCTCCTTCGGGTTCTGTGTTTCCTTCTCTCTCTACCCCTCCCCTGTTCACTCTTGTTCTCTCTCTCTCAAAAATAAATAAACATTAAAAATTTTTAATAGATGCCTTGTTTATTATGGCATGCTCAACCTGTCTTAGGCTACTCTCTGAGAGGCCATGATGTGACTGATCCTATCACCCCAGATCTCACACAATAGATAGAAATGACCATCTCCCTTACTAGACTGCTTGGCCACATAACCTGTCTGTGAGTGTGGCAGAACCTCAGGACAGTCACTTCCCAGGGATGTCTGCAGCACTCCCTCCCTCCCCCCTTCTCTCTCTTACCTTCTTTAAGGATGTATATATATATATATATATAAACATCAGTGGTGACAAAATATGTCATCTAACAATGTCACCATGGATTCTTAGGGCCCAAACCAGCTGAGACAACTCTAGTTGAGGGGGTTGATGGGGCCTTGATGGGGGTTTGATGTCATGATGACCATATTCCATTTAACTTTACTGCATCAAGTTATTGTCTAGACACCCTAAATCGACCCACAGTATTTCCAAGTGTGGATAGTACATCATATTGTAATTGGACCCTCGTAGGTCCAGATGAATATCTAAGAGCTATTAAGATTATGGTATATATTCCCATATTTAATTCAAAAAAACCCCAACACTAAAGTATATTAAGAATGATATTTAAGTCTGTTGAATCTCTCAGTTTTCTATGTGTCTCAAGATGGTTACTTGGACTTTTTTTTTCACGTGAAATACTCTATCCTTGAAAGAAAATCTTGGGGGACCTCGGTGGTTCAATCGGTTAACTGTCTGACTTCTGCTCAGGTCATGATCTCATGGCTCGTGAGTTCAAGCCCCGTGTCAGGCTGTGTGCTGTAAGCTCAGAGCCTGGAGCCTGCTTTAGACTCTGTCTCTCTCTCTCTCTGTCCCTTCTCCACTCAAGCTCTCTCTCTCTCTCTCGCAAGATGAATAAATAATTACTTAAAAAAAGAGAGAGAAGGAAAATCTTTCCTGTGCCCTAATTTGCTGATCTCTGAAGCCTATGCATGGACTGCTTATTGTAGAATCTGAAACTATTTTTTATTTCCTATTTTTGCAAAATGTTTATGCTGCTGCTTTTGCTAAGCAAAACCCTCATTTTTTGACCTCAATCTCTCTGCTATGTTTGTGTAAATCTTATTCTTTAAATGTGGGCAGAATGAGAGAAAAGAGAAGCGAGAAGGGGGAAGAGTTGTAAGTATCTGTGGAAACACTCCATTTAGCCTGGACTGGATTGTCCACTGCTGACTTGTTGATGTTCGTTAAATTTCTAAATGCCTGCATTTTCTTTCTTTGCAGTTAGCATCAAGGGAATCACAGATATTCTAATTTTCAGGTCTCTTTTTAGAGTTTCTGAAATCTTTCACGAAAATGTGCACTCTGGACTCATTTCCTGCTATGCAAATTGCAACCTGGAGAACATGCCACAAACATTAAATGGCATGCTGAATAGCACATTTCATAATTAAATAAGGTACAACTGAAACCCCGACCTACGGCTTTAAGAATGATGAGGCCAGGGCCCTCTTTGGTGAGTTTGTTCATTTGAACTGTGGTTAGCCAAACCCAAAAATTCCCAGGTGGTACCTTCTCTTGCCTTGTCACCCACTTTCCTCCCCAGGGCCCCCACGCTGCCATTCCTTCAACAAATATTTACTGAGCCCTTGCTGTGCATCAGGCACTGTGCAATGAAGGAGAAAGAATAAAAAACATAAATCTTGCTACCAAAATGCTAAGAGTCAAAATAAGGAAGATATTGATTCACTTGTTAATTTATCAAATACTATACAATGCTGTGCAATGTAAGGCAGGGTGTAAGTGCTACAGTAGGTGTACAAAGCATTGCCCTGTGTCATAGTCTTGTCTGCTGACCCCAGTCCACTGAAGACCTTTAGGACCACAGTTTTTGACATTGCCAGGTGGAAATAAATATATTGTAAGTCTTTTCCGTTTTTTGTTTTTTTGTGTTTTGTGTGTTTTAACTGCGGATAAAGAATGACTTTTCAGTGCACTGACTTTCAGAAAAAAACAACTTTACACATCTGTTACCTGTCAGTTTGCTTAATTCTCTTTAGGATCTATAATAGTCCTGTCCAATATAAATGTAATACTGGTCACATCTATAATTTTAAATTTACTGACAGTCACAATAACAAAAGTAAAAAGAAAGAGATGACATTTATTTCTATAATATATTTTGCGTAATAAGCATTTCCCAAATGTTATCATTTTAATGTGTAATCTATATAAAAATTGTTAATGAGATATTTTACATTTTTCTTTTCCTGGTAAGTCTCTAACTTTGCCTTTTGCAATTCCAGCATATCTTAATTGGATATTTTTCTAGATCTAGAATGTACTTGATCTAAAATAGTACAGATCTCGAATATGTAATCCCTCCATTTGAAATTACTATGTGGTAAGGAGTTCTCTATGTCCTCGAGGAAGAAGTTCTGTATGTAATGATATGCAAATATTTTATCTCGGGAAGCTGACATAAAAATTTTTTTGTAGGAAGACCATCATGGAAGAGAAAATGCTTCCATAAGCCTAGGGTGGGGAAAAAACAACCTCTGGGATCTGGGGATACCTAGGAGGTGACCAATTTTCAGGAAGAAAAGAAACATCACATATTAAAAGCAGGGTAATAATTTGTATATTGGAGAGAGAAAGAGAAGAATCCTGGAGCAGGAACAAATGGGACTGGGGTTCAGTGGGGGAAGGCCAAGGGTATGGGAAGCCCTGCTCTCCATCCCTTACGAAATTTGCATCACTCTACCATGATTCTGTGTTCGTGGATTTTAAGTTTTGATGATGCAGAGTGGGGAGGAGCCTGGAAAAGAGAACAAAGGGGAAGTTGATATTTGAATTACAGAGGTACATTTCATACCTAATACCTAGAGGAGAGATGTGGCCTTACCTACCAAAGTCAGGGCTAAAAGTTATGACACTGCAGAAAACCATTTACTGTCTTTAAATGTTGTGCTTGTCCGTTTTCCCCTGCGTCTTGTGTGATTTCTGAAATTGTAAGTGTCCCCAGATTTTTAGATATCATTCATGTCTCCACCACTAGACTGTGGGACAGAGTAGTTAAGAACAGGGGCCCAAATTCAGGTCAACTCATTTTGGAATACCAGCGCTGCACCTTCCTTGCTGAGTGACTTGAGTCATAGCTTATTATCTCTCATCTGCAGCTTCACAGTTGGTTGCAATAGGAAGGAAGGTGGTACCCACCAAATAGAGGGCACACAGTCAGAGCGCAATGGTGGGTGGTTATGACCAACACCAGACAGATCTATGCATAAGCTAGTACCGTCCCTGGAACCAACGCAACAGTCTCACTTGGATTTCTTACAAATGCAGCCTCTCCAACCCATCCCACTGCCCAGATCTAGTGAGTCAGAACTATGGGGGTGGACCCAAAACTTCATGTTTAAGCAAGCCCTCCAAGTGATTTGAGCACAATCTAAGCTGGAAAACCAATGGCCCATAACAATTCCAGATAAATAAGAAGCCACTCCATTTTAAGGGCCTTCGAAACAGATGCTTCAAGCTCCCTTGGCAACTTGTTCTAATGTTTAGCCGCTCCTTGGTCAGGAGCTTCTTATTTTCCAATATGTATGTGAGGTGCTTTGAGACCCTTAGAGGGAAACTGTAATATGAAGACAAATGCGATTACTATATTACCTATTTATCCCCAAGTTGAAGCCTGTTAGTAATATTTACCTCTTCCAGACTCTACGTTGGTCAACTCCCCTTAGAGCAATACTTAAAGCAACTCCCTTCTCTTTTAATGTTATTGTTTTCCCTTTCCTTCCATTTACTACCTGAGCTTATTTATTTATTTATTTATTTATTTATTTATTTTGCTATTAAATCTTCTCTGAGATTGAACTTCCATTTGCTTTCTCATATGCCCATTCTGGTAACTACTCATTGTGTTTCCTTCAGTGGCTTTGTCTCTAAGCCCTTGTAAGTAAATATTACAAATGACTGTGTCCCATATAACAATGATAAGCAACTAGTAATTGTTTATAGAGCCAAATACACTCTTTATATCTACAAGAGTAAAAGAAATTAAATCTCTCTCTCCATCTTTCTGCCCGAAATACCATGCTCCTTTAGTTGTGTGCCATGAAAGGACAACTATTTGTCCCTGAAATAATGTTTGGCAAGTACAAAAAAGCTACAGGAGGGAAGAGATCCTAAGGAATATTATTCTCAGTCTTTCCCTTTAACGGGTTTCTGTATTTTTCCTTCACAGCACAAAACCATTGCCCTCTTCCTGTTGCTTCTCTTTACAGAGAACATTGACCTGCTGCAGAAAAAACTGGCCCCTAAAGCACTTGCTCATCATGGGAAGTAATGGAGCAGGACAGCCACGGCCTGAAGTGGGAAATCCAGAAATTTATCCTCCACCACCCCACCCCGCCACTGCGTTTCCACTCCCTCACTTTGTCTTTGCCTTGGTTTATAATTTAATTTCTTTTCCCAAGAACAATCAATTGCATGTTTCAGTTAGGGCTTTATAAGTATGTCTCCACAGCTGCACATCGCAACTGTCGGTCATTAGTACTGTATAGAACGGGCTGGAGCAAGAGGGTCGGCAAGAAGCTGCCTGTTACCGTCTCTCAGGCGGGTTATGTGAACACCATTTCTTAGCCCGTGTTCCCTCTTTCCGCCCCCCCCCCGCCCCATATGCCCCTTCCAGGCTCCAAATGCAGGGAGGATTTGGCAGTTCAGTTGAGCTGTGGTCATCTGTTCTTCAAACCATACGAATACGTCTAGGTTGATTTTTCTCAGCAACTGCTATGCTTGATTCTGAAGCCTACTATTTTCATTAATATTTACATATCCCAGGGTTTCCATTCTAATATCCAAGTTGACGATATTATGATCTATTTTGGGCAGTATGGCATATACTATCACGAATTACTGTTCGTGCCACCATCGTTAAAGGCAGTTTAGTGTCCTTGTCAGAAGCCCCAGAATTCATGGGTTTTTAACAGCTATAAAAACACACGTATATCCTGTAATGACAAAGCTGCCCACGGGAAGTGAATCTTTGTGGAAAGGGAGAGAGACCTTGCTTACTGTTTCAAAAAACCCAAACACTATTGTTTTCAGGGCATGTTGCTTTTGCTTTTATTTTGCCCATCAAAAATGAAAAATGCTTTAATTTAATTTCTTAAAAGAAATATGAGACGTAGTGCAGTTATTACTAGCTCCTTTGCTAGATTTTTTTGTTTTTTAGTCATTTCATTTTAAAAAAGGATTGTTGCCTCTCTGGAATAAAATTATAGTTGCATAAAAATTTGTCACATTCTTAGTGTGCGTTCATTTTGCCTGCATTTTAATCTGCGCTGAATGCTGCCTGTAAATCTATACCAGCAGACATGCTTTTGTCTGCTAAGTTCATGCTTTTGTGTGGGGTTGTTTTCCTGAGCCCCGATCATTGTTTTGGTCATAGAAAGTTAATGTTTATTTTCTTAATCTGTGTTAATTTTTGGTAATTAGTATAAGGATTTTATTAATATGTGTAAATGTAAACGTAGCCCCAAAGATAATAATTAAAAAGCCTTTGAGATGGAAAATTTAACTCTGTCAAATGACAAAATAATAGACAATTAAGGATCACAGAGACTCTGGGTTCTCTTGGTCATGTAGCCTACCCTCTCAATCTTTCATGTGCCTCTGGATTGTGTCTTTATTATTCCCTCATTTATCCATCTCTGCCTTGTCCCTAACCACCAAACAATGTTTGTATCTACCTAATTACTTATTCTTTTGAGGACTATATGGGTATAGGTATTGTTTCTATGCATGTATATTTCTACATGGGTGAGAGAGATGTCTGTAGAAACTGAACATTGAGAGACAGAAAAGATATTTGATTGACATTTCTTGTCTCTAGCTTTTTAAATTTTATTTTAATTCCAGCCTAGTTAACATACAGAGTTGGGCGGGTCACAAAAGCTAAGTGAGGGGTGATTTGACTTTTTAATAGGTGGAAATGAGCAACCCCTTTACAATTCCATTGTATGTGTAATTTATGCATAGCTATTCATACATCATCATGGATTAGTGGGATATTTGTTATGGATTTTAAAAGATGGCTATATAACTGTGGACAAATCACATAATATATGTAAACCTATTTCCTTATTTGTAAAAGGTGATGCTATTATTGATGTTGCCTTCTGTTCAAGAGTCCTACAAAACTCATTGTTTTAAATACCGTCCTTGCTTTGTACTTACAATTCTATAATTTTAGCTTTGAATTCACTCCTCACTTCTAAATATATATACATATATTTATATGTACTTACATATATTTTATACAGTAGCTTTATTGATGTATAAATTTCATACCTCCCAAATCACCAATTTTAAGTATACTATTCCTTAAGTTTTAATAAATGTATTCATTTGGATAACTACTACCATAATTAACTTCACTCCATAAACACAATTATTTTGTTGATTCACCACTTAATGGACATTAGAGTTACGTCTAGTTGTTTTTCTGAGTAATGTTGTTATAAACATTTACATCTATGCCTTTGTATGAATGTATTTTCCTTTCTCTTAGGTAAATAAATACCTAAGAGGAGGGTTACGGGGTCAAATGTCAAGTGTATGTTTAACTTTATAGGAAATTGCTCAGCAGTTTTCCAAAGTAACGGCACCATTCTGCTTTACCACAAGCATTGTGTACAATTCCTGGGTCTCTGAAACCTTACCAACACTAGGTGATGTCAATCTTTTTCAATTTTCCCTATGGCTAGTAGGAGTAGGTGGTGCTCTCTCTTAGTGGTTAAATTTGCATTCTCCTAACTATTGACTATTTTGAATAACTCTTCATCTGCTTGCTTACCAACACATATTTTTTTTGTCAAAGTGCGATTTAAATCTTTTGCCCATTTTGTTTTCTATGAGGTTTTCGTATTATTGTTGACATTTAAGTGTACTTTTTATATTTGGTTTCTTGACCTTATGTCCTAAATCCCTGGTCCACTCACTTATTATTCTAATAGATTTATGGTAGTTTTCACAGGATTTTCTGCATGAAAGATCATGTTTTCTATTAATACAAAGTTTTACTTCTTTCTTTCCACTATGTACTTTCTTTCTTTCTTTCTCTTGCCTTAATGTGAGGTTAAGGCCAGCATGTTGAGGAGAAATGGCATGAATGGGCGTCTTGTTTTGTTTCCAGTCTTAAGGAGGAAAATTTAAGTCTTTTACAATTAAGTATGATGTTATCTGTAGGTTTTTAAATAAAGGGTATCAGGTTAAGGCACTTTTTATCTCTTCTTGGGTTGCTGAAAGTTTTCTTTTTTTATCATAAATGGGTATTTAATATTCTTAAATGTTTTTTCAGCTAGCAAGATTGTAATATTATTTTCAATTTTTAGGCTGCTAATATGTTAGGTAATACTGTGTGATTTTCAAATCATAAGCCAACTTTGCATTTCTGGCATAAAAGCCAGAATAATACATTTTCATTCTTATATATTGCTGGATTTAATACTAAAATTTCATTTTAGGATTTGTGTCTGTGCTCACAAAAATATTAGTCCATAGTTTCCTTTCTTTGTAAACTCTTCACTTTTGATATTAGAGATATTTGATATGAGTATTTCCTTCACTTCTATTTTCTGGAAGTTTGTGTACAATTTGTTTTATTTTTTCTTTAAACATTTGGTAGAATTCATCGGTGAAGTTAGCTCTACCTAAAAGTTCCTTTCAAAAAGGTTTTGACTATGAATTAAACTTCTTCAATAAATATAAGGACAGTCTTACTACCTATTTTTTCTCAAATGAACTTTGGTAGTTCATATTTTTCAGGAATTTGTCCATTGCACTTAAGTTGTTGAATGTACTGGTACCACATTGTTCATAGTATTTTCTTACTACATTTTTAGTTTCCTGAGGATGCAATGATATTTCTGATAGAGTTCATTTGTGTCTTTCTTTTCCTTGATCAGTCCAGACATTTCTTACTTTTGTTATCTTCTGAAAGAGCTAGTGTTTTGTTTTCCTGGCTTTGGTCTACTGCTCTTCTGTTTTCTAGTTCGTTGACTTCTCCTCTTGTATTATCACCTTATTCTACACTTATGATTACTTTACCCCTCATTTCTAGGTTTTTATGGGAGATGCTTAGACAATTTACTTGAAGCATTTCTTCTTTTTTAATCTGATCATTTAAAGCTATAATTCTGCATGAGGACTGTTGTCATATCCCATAAATGTTGATATACTGAGTTTTAATTTTTGTTCTGGTCAAATTATTTCCAGGTGTTTTTTTGTTATTTCCTCTTTGACCCATGACTTATTCACTAATGTGTTACTTAGTTTCAAAATATTTGGGAATGAGGCACATGGGGAGCTCAGTCTGTAAGCATCTGACTCTTGGTTTTGGCTCAGGTCATGATTTCATGGTTTGTGGGTTCAAGCCCCATGTCGGGCTCTACACTGACAGTGCAAAGCCTGCTTGGAGTCTTCTCTCTGCCCCTCCCTTGTTCACATTCTCTCTTTCTCTCTTTCTCTCTCTCTCTCTCTCTCTCTGTCTCTCTCAAAATAAATAAATAAACAAAAATATATTTGGGAAATTTTCAGATAGATTTATTTAATTGTTTTCTAATTGATTTGCTTTCTAGTTTAACAGACTTTGTATGTTTCCCACATTTTTTAAATTGATTGAGCTATTGAGACCATAACATAGTCTATCATGTTCAATGTTCCAAATGCACTTGAAAAGATTATACACTCTATTATTACTGGTAGAGAAATGTTTTATAAATATCAGTTATTTTAAGTGCTGGATCTTGGCTGTGGTGGTGATTACACAAAGCTACATATCTGCTAAAACGGTGTAGAACTATATCCACACAAACACACAAATGAGTATAAAGCTGAATGGGCTTTGTGGACTGCACCAATGTCAGTTTTCTGGTTTGGGTGGTGTACTATAGTTACTCACAGTGTTAACTTTGCAGGAGGTAGGGTAAAGAGTGCACAAGACCTCCCTGTCTTTTATTTTTTTTTTACAGCCTCTGGTGTATCTATAATTACTTAAAAATAAAACCTTTTAGAGATGCATGACACCAAATGGAGAAAAATATCTCAAAGTATCATCCATCATATCACTCATTAATCACAAAGGGGACAAAGTAACTTCCCAGTGAGAAATCTGGTGGCTACCAATTTAACCAAGTAATAATAACCTAACATGACCAATTATGAATCAGACTGATATCATGAACCCGCTTGAACGAGAAGTAGAGAGTATTACCTATGTAATGGTCTGTCAAAAATGCTTAACCTGAATCAAATCATGAGGAAACAATCAGGCAAATCTAGATTAAGGACAATCTAATGAAAACATCCCTGGAATCTTCAAAAATTTTATTATCGTAAGAGATTAAAAACAGTGGGCCAATGGATGCACATACTACTAATGCCATGTGATCATTGATTAGATAAAAAAGGAAAAAAAAAACAAAAACCCCAGCTGTAAAGGACACTTTGGGGACAACAAGGGAGCTTTGAAAATGTACTATATCTTGCATATGTCAGTGTTGAGTTCCTTATGTATGACGGTGCGATTGAGTCTAAGCAGGACAATATTTTTTCAAGAGCTACTCTTTGGAGTATTTAGGCATAAAGTATCATGACGATTAAAACTTACTCTAATGTTCAGAGAAACCAGGTACATACTAGTGTATTTGTGTGAGTGTGTGGGTGTGTGGGGGGGGGAGAAGCAACATGTTTTTTAGAATATGGTATAATTTCTACTGTGCTGACTCACAGAATTATCCTAAGCATTACAGATTACTTGGTAAAATTCAGAACACTGTGTAAATGGTAGTAATTAATACCAAATGAAGGCGTTATTATCAAGTGCGTATACTTACAGAATTGCTACCTGATGCATGACTAGCAGGCCTGAAGCATCAGCTAAACCAGAAGCTTGTGAAAAATGCAGGCTCTCAGGCTGTACTACTAAGGATGCTTCATTTTAGCTCCTTGGGTGGCCTGGCCACATGTTAACATTTGAGAAGCACTGCTTTAAAGCATCACAGTGATTTTTTTGTGCTTAGCACAGTACCCTGCACAAAATGGTACCTGATAAACAACCTGAGAATTTGGGGCTGAGTTTTAGGTAAGATGGAAAGCATAGGCTAATATGCAGAGGGGAGAAGGAGCATGCTCGCTGTACTGAGCGAGCAGTAGGGAAACCATTTGTCCGGTTTGAAGTCCTGATTCTGGCGTGTGAGGCTGGGAAGTCAGTGGAGCACCTCGACTTCCAGATCACATGATTCTAACTCTCAAGGTCAAAGCAGTGTTTTCAGGGAAATTGATCCCTGGGTGCTGTGCAGTGGGGGAAGTGGATAAACAGGACGTGTTTTTCTAGCTCAGTAAGTATCTTCTTTCTAAGGTGAACTAGACCTAACGGTGACAGGACAATTAAAGGAAGGGGAGAAGGGGTCTCCCACTAGTAGAAACTGAGCACCAGAAAAGGGCATCTTGAAGATTTCTCTTGGAATTGAGCCACCTAACCTCAATTCTCCCCATTGATAATAAGGGATCCTATCTCCTGATCATGTGCACTCTTGCTGAGACTTTAAAGCAAGGTGCTGTGTTCTCTGCTCCCCACAGAGGGCTTGCAGTAAGAAGCCAATCACTGGACTCTGAGAAATCAGTGATTCAGGATTTTGGTGTGTGTGTGGTTTTTTTTTTAATGTTTGGAGCTTCTCTTCATTTCGCAGCTGTCCTTTCACTACAATGAAATAGTCTTGGCTTCCTAGACCTCTGTCCTTTCCTTGGTTGATTTTTAGATCCCCACTTTCCATTCCCTTCGAACCAATTCCTTTTTCATTTAAGTCATTCAGAGTTGGCTTTTGGGGCTTTCAACCAAGGAGCCCTCACTGAGACAGCGGGAATCCTGGAACCTTCAGCCTGTGTTCCGTTTGGACTGGCTCTAAGAGTGGACTCACTGGGACCACCCCTCCAGGCCACTAACAAGTCCTTGTGGTCACTTCGTATCCCCCATCATTTATTCTCCACACAGCAACCAGAGTGAACTTGTGATAACATGAATCAGATTACATCATTTTTTTGTTTTAAATCCTCCAATGGCTGCTTGTTTTGTTTAGAATAAAGTTCAAGTTCGTACCTTGGCTCAAGTCCCCCACATACCGCTTTTCCAGTTGCTTTCCCTGATATGCTGCAGCTATGCTGACTTTCTTTCCCATTCGAGAACATTCCAGTCTCATTTTTTGTTTGGGTTTTTACACCAGCTGCCTGCTTTGCCTAGAATATTCTGAGCTATGGCTTCCTCCTTCTCATCATTTAGGACTTATTGAAAAGTTCCAATTCTCTTAGGGGCCTTTGCTGACCACCCTAAGTTATTCTTCCTCTCAGTTACAATAGACTCTGTTTTATTTTCTTCATGGAATTGTCACTTTGTAAAACAAGAGTGTCAAACTATGGACCCGTGGCCCATTTCACTTGCCTCTTGTTTTTATAAATAAAGTTTTAATGGAACACGAACACACCCATTTGTCTGTATATGGCTGACTTGGCACGAGCCAAATGGCTGTAACACACAGTCCTACAACACCTAAAATATGTACTATCTGGCCTTTTACAGGACATTTTTGGCCAAACCCTGATCTAAAATGTTAAAGGTATTTTTTCTTACTTGTTTGTTTGTCCATTGTTTCTTTTTCCTCATGAGAATATAAGTTCCACAAAGGCACAGACATTTTCTGTGTTATTCACCACAGAATCCCAAAAGTTAGAACTATGCTTGGCTTATAATAAGCTGGATCAATAAACACTCATTAAGAGGGAGGAAGAGTACAAAGGGGGCAAGGAGGGAGAGAGAGGGGGGAATGAAGAATCGGGAGATGCCAGTGTAGAATTTACAGCTAATTGAATGGGGTCTCAACTCAGACTAAAAGCAGATTGGAAGTGAGAGAGAATGGAGGATCTTTGAGGTGTTGGTCAAAGAAGGCTGTTCTGGGAAGAGATGGATTTTAGGAGTGTCTCCTAGTGAGGGCCCACAGATTTGCCCCGTATGCGGGACTACGTCTCTGTCTATTTAAGCTTACTCTGTGTAGAGTTTATGCCCTCAGACTCCCTCCCAGCTGAGAAGGAAGCAGCTGTGGTTATCCTCAGGAGGACTGGCCTGTGGGGTCCTGCACTTGTGAGGGCAATGGGAGGAGTATAGGATTCCCAGACTGCTCCACAGAAAGCACCCCAGCCTGGGAGGGTAGCCTTTAGCTGAGATACTCAAAACCAAGCTGTCGCAGCATAGGCCTTCTTCTAAGAAGGGAATACTTCCAGTTATTGAGGCAGAGAACTAGGGCAGCCATAGAAATGACCTCGTCTTTCAGAATCAGAGAAGTCATTGATTGATAACAGTAGAGTTATCCTGAATCACTTTAAGAGTGAAGTGCAGAGCAGGGCTGGGTGGCTCAGTTGGTTAAGTTGACTCTTGACTTTCAGCCGGGGCATGATCTCATGGATTGCATGTTCAAGCTCCATATTGAGCTCTGTGCTGATGGCAAGAAGCCTGCTTGGGATTCTGTCTCTCTCTCTCTCTCTCTCTGCCCTTCCCCTGCTTGCTCTCTACCTCTCTCTCAAAGTAAATAAAGATAAACTTAAAAAAAAAAGTGAAGTTGTGGGGGGGAGTGGGGAAGATGAGCAATTGTTGTTGTTGTTGCTATAAATTATGCCAAAGCCACAGGCATTAAACTGAGAGAGTTTCAGGAAAACTGGGACATACAATCTTCTATGAATAAAAAATCAAAAAAGCAAATACTTGCAGATTGCTTACCATATGCCAGGCATTGTGCCACACCCGTTGCATATACTGACTTTTTAAAGCCTCACAATAACCATGTGAGGTAGGGACTATTATTGTTCCCATTTTATAGATGGAGAAATTGAGGCATGAAGGTGTAATTTGCACTAGGTCACACAACCGGTATGTGAGAGTCAGGAGGTAAACTTAGGCCACCTGACTGCAGAGTCTACCTTCCGGGCCTCCACCCTGCATGGAAAGTGGGTGTGGTGAGGATATGCAGAAGCACTTGCTTCTGGAAACTCCCAGGAGCAGAACCAGTTCTTACCTCCTCTCTTTTCCACAGCTTGTGGAGCCAGAAGAGACTCAATGGCTGATTTGAAGCTCACTTCTGCTCCTTTGTCAGTGTCCTTACTTTTTGAACCCTAAGCCCCTAGGCTCCCTTTCCCCTAACCCCTCACACAAACACATACTCTGAGTGGAGAGTTATTTACAAGCAGAGTATGGCTGGGCCAGAGGGACAGCCTAGTATCCAGATGGAGAATGGGTTCCTGGGAGTCAGGAGTAGGGCAGAGAGATAGGAGGTTGGAAGTCTGGACAGACTGAGAACAAAGGGCCAAGTCTAGCTCTGGGTAGAGAAGGATTGCAGTATTAGTTTGCCAAGGTTGCCATACTTAGCAAAGTATTGCAGACAGAGTGGCTTGGATAACTGAAATCTGTTGTTTCACAGTCTGGAGGCTGGATGTCCAAGATCAAGGTGTTGGCAGATTTGGTTCTTTCTGAGAGGAAGGTCTGTTCCGTGTCTCTCCTTGCGCTCACTGCTTCACTGGCCATCTTTAGCATTTCTTGGCTTATGCATGCATCACCTTGATCTTTGCCTTTGTGTCCACATGGTGTTCTCTCTGTCAGTGTGTCTGTGTCCAGATTTCTCTTTAGGAGAATAAAGGCATATTGGATTAGGGCTCACCCTACTCCAGTATGACCTCATCTTAACTTGATCATCTGCAAAGACCTTATTTTCAAGTAAGGCTACAGGGACAGGTTCTGGGGTTAGGATTTCAGCATCTTTTAGGAGGACACAATGCAACCCATAACAATTACTATAATTACTAAGAGTTTGGAATCTGGTGGAAATAGTTGGAAGAAGAATAGCTGGAAATAAAGAAGGAAGGTCTGGCTGCAAACAATCTGGAGGCATTTGTTGTTGACCTTTAGGTGGTTGCATTGTGCCGGCTTAAAGGCCAGAGGCAGGGCAGAGAGCAGTGGGCCATGGCAGCCCAACTGTCCCAAAAGGCAGGCGAGAATAATTGAACCCCACATCTCTTCTTGTCTCCTATTTTCCTCTTACCTTGGTCCTATGCAGAAATCCTTCACAGCTCAGCACAGTCTTCTTTTTAAAGATGATAAATGACTGTGTATGTCTAGAGTTTAATTTTGTATCCGTTTTTATTCATGAATCACATTTCTGCAAAGACATTAATCCTCACTCATTACTAAGTGCACTGTCAGCTTGATAATTCACCAATGTGTTTTTGTGCATTATGTTACAACAAATAAGCTTCTAAATAGGCTTAAATGGCATTCTTTCCTTAAAAATTTCTTACCTAAATAAAAACATATGACTGAGGGATTCATAAGGCATATCTGATCCCCTCTCTAGTCTCTTGTTCTCTTGAAGTCGAATTCGACATGTGGGTTGGAATTGAGCATGCTGATTACATAAGGAAGGAGCCCAAACTCAGAGGAGGCCTCTAAGGATAAAGTCATATGGATTGTCAAGTTCAAATGGCCACCTTTGGATATTGGGCTTCCATATTTGTTGATACCTTTGGACTTTGATGACTGAAAGGAATCCATCACCCCCTTCCTGCTATACAACAATGCTGCCACCACTTCTACCCCCATCATACCAGAGTTGAGTTGGACAGTAAGGCATATCCTTGGTGTAGGAAAAAATGGAGGAAAAGGAGCCTAGTTTTCCATTTTTATGAAGCTAAGCCTATTGGTAATGTTTATATTTTCTCCTTTTGCTTTTATATTTAGAAACAATCTAATGCATACCTTGAACTGATTTGAAGTATATTTTCCTCTAATAGATTATTCTATGAATTAAATAATCAGAGGTGCATGCAAATACTTATGCACTGTTAAAAAGATGATTTTTAAAGGATATTTTTAAATAGTATTCTTTTAGGTTATTTGATTTTAGGATTTTTATAGTAAAAAAAGGAAATATTCTCAATGTCTAACAGTAGAGGAATTAGGGATATGATGAAATACTATATAATGATGTAATATGTGTTCAAATTATATTAAGTAGGGGAAAAGATTAAAATAGTATATAGATCACATTCCTGCTTTTGTAAAACATGGTATATCTGACTATATGCTTTTATAGCAAAATATTCATGGTGCTTAGTGCTTGAAGTACATTGTTTTTATTTTCTTCTTTGTGCTTTTCTGGATTCTATAATGAACATATATTACCATTAGAATACAGGAATAGTGATAAAATCTTTTTAAAAACATGATAAATGTCTTATAGGGACACTGGCTTCCTCTCTCTGAACTGAAACGAATTCCTCTGGTCCCCATGCTTCCTCCATCTGAATTCTGTTACCAGCAGAGACACTTGTACTGGCTCTGACTCAGAGATAGTTTTGTTGCAAATCATCTAGTTTAAGTGAAAGGAATTTATTGTAGGACAGATATAAAGGAGGACATCTTCTAAGAGTTCCATCAACAAGAGTCTTTGAGCTTTTCTTTACTGCTCTTTCAATATTTGAGTCCGTATCTAACTTCCTTCATGTCTGTGTTTCTTAGTTTAAGTTCTTGAAAAAGTTAATCTAAATTGATCTTTGGCCATGCAGTGGATTCCCTCTACCTGTGCTGGTGTTCAGTCTGGTCCATTAGCTATGGCTGGGTCAGTGGGTTTAAAGAAGCAGATGTTTTAGAGTCTGGAAAATCAGCAAGGTCTGTATCTCTAAGCTGGATCATATTTTGCTTCTTTTCTTCTCAAGTAAGTTGGAAACTTCAGGAAAGCAAGAAATAAGCCAAAGGAATCACACCTGCCCTATGTTCCCCTATCAATTTCAACCTCCCCAAATATATATAGGTTAACACCTATATACCCTATTGCCCTACTGCTTTTAATCTTCTGCCTCAACATGGGAATGTTCACAGGTTCTTAGACTTGGGCTCACTGCTTGCTCAATGACCGGGAGCAAACCACCAAAAAGCTTTCTTGGTGTTAGAGTTGAGTTTCTGCATTCTTACTGGACTACTCCCATTCCAACAAAAAAGGAGAAGAGTGTTGTTCTTTATATGATTCTCTTAAGGGCATGATTCTGAGACGGTATAAAACTTAATTACAACCCCCACCCCCGCCACCATGGAGAAATACCATTATGGTATTTTTTTTCTTTGTTTGGGGTGTAAAGAGATGACTTTCTCTCTAAATACATTAGAAATTTATGCAAAAACCGACACAGAAACAAAATGCAGGACTCACGAAGGAATTTTCACCTATTAGTCTTTCCCCACTTATTCAGAAAACTGGGAATGTTTCAGGAAGGAAGACAATCACCGTGAACTCTTTTGTTGAACAGCAATGGTTATCTAGCACTTCCTGTAAGAAAAATGTTGGTCGCATACCTGGTTTTCAGAGACCTCAATGCTCTTTGAGGACTCTGTCAAGGGTTGCCTCCTAACGGGCAGTTCTCCTAGGCTAGGAGGATGAATGATGCAGGTTCAGCCAGGAGAGCTCTCCTTCCTTCTTCTACAGCTGACCACTACTTTCCCAACTCATCCAATGTCTGACAGTTGTAAAATATAACTTTGGATTATATTTTTTCTTGTATTATTCTTGAAAGTCTGCAAGTCACTGAATGTCTGCTAGATTTTTAGTATCTGCAGGCAGAAAACATATTGTGTCGTTTAAAGAAGAAAATATTCCTCATGGTTTGTAACAGAGTTCTGGACACAGCTGGTCCTCAACTAAGTAGGATATTAGTGAAATTCAGCTCTCCATCAGCAGGTTAAAGTAGTTATTAAGCAGCATGAAATGCATATAAAATGTATCTTTTAACCTTTTGAAAACTCTTGTGTCTATCACTCTGCCAAAACTAAAAAGATTTTTTCCTAACTTGAACAACCCAAGACAACCTACCCATTTGCTATGCAGTAATATATCAACTTGTGATGATTTCACCAACAGTTCTTTATTTAGGCAAAACAAACAAACAAATGCATAAAAATAATAACAACCCAACTTCTAGCCAACCATCTCTTAAATCACTAGAGCTCACAAGAACTGCAAAGAATAAAAACATTGACACTAAACAATAATACTTTCTTTGTTGACATGGAAATGTCCACTGGCCACTGCCACTCTAGACCCTGCCTGACACAGGTCTTTGATTTCATTTTTAGTGATAGAGAATCAGTTCAGAATTCCCAGTATAGCTTGACACTTTGTCCACTTGCTAGTCTAACATGACAAAGGACTTCCCAAGGCAGGGCCTTCCTCAAATTCGTGGTCTAGTTGCACAGACAATATCTGATCTCAAAAGAGTCACTTCCAATATTTGGACCTTACCTTCCTAATATGTTAATAGAGGTAATAATATGCCATCTGGGCGAGATAAGCAATATAACCATTAATTACAAGATAGTTGCAAGGATTAAATAATATAATGTGAATATGTTTGTAAGCTGTGAAATGCGATATATTGTCAATATTAGTAATATATAGTAGTGTGAATCATCTCACAGGAAGAGAATACAGCCATCTCAGAGCTCATAAGCTCATAAGGAATAGTCATTCAGCTATTTCTACAAGAGGAGAAATTCTTGACATAGTGAAATGCATCTTCTAGTATTTATCTTCTTGTTCTCAAAACAACTGTCCCTGTTTTTTGCACCATTATTTATCACCATTTTACAGATCAGGAAACTGAGGTCACACTTCTGGCAAATGATAGCGGTAAGACTTATGCCTTTCTCTAGTGCCAAAGTCCTAATCTGTGCTTTTAAGCACAAACAAGCTTGATGACAAATTCTCAGACTGTGACTGAATGAATAAGAAATGCTAGTCCTAAAACAAGTAGTTGGAAAAGTTACCAGTGCAAATTGGGATTAGAAGGGAGTAGTTCCTTTCCCTCCTGGATGTTTACACTGGTGGTTCGTCCAGTCATGGGCAGCAAAACACAGGAAATCTGTGCTGCGAGTTGCTGGGATCTAAGGGGGCCCATGATTGACTCCTGTGTTGTTTCTGTACTATGCTTGCCAAGTATATTTTTAAACAGCAGCTACTGTTATATGCTTTTTTCTCTCTCAGGAGTTCACAAACAAGTTTTTAATTTTAAGGTCAAATTGGAGGTCACTCTCAAGGTATGGGAAATTCCATTCCCATGGCTGTGTCTGGACACAATTTCTTTCTCCCGCAGGGCATTCTGGAATGTAGAATCACAGGCAGGACAGGCAAAGTGAGACGCAGAACAAGGCTGCAGAAATGTGCTCCGTGGGGAGCATTTTTCTTCTATTTCAATATTAAAATGGGAAAAATAGAAACTCCGGAAAATAAAAAGTTTGAGAAAAGTGTTCTCTCTACATATGTTTGGGAGCAGAAAGGAGAATCTCACTTTCACTTACAAAATTGGCTCTTTACTTCCTCAGATCTTATTAAATATATTACAACCTTTCATCAGCAAAATAGTCAGGGGAGAATCTGAATAACACTCAACCCAGAAAAAGACACTAAGACACCTGGCTTCTCTCGATTTATTAGCTCAGCTAATATTGATGAAGATGAAATTAATCCTGATTATTGATATCTTGATAATAATGGTGGGAGCATGGGTGTAACCTGAGTCTCTTATGGAATGATCTGGAGGTTTCCTAAACCTTTCTAACTTCCTGGGAAAAAATAGGGGACAATCAATACCACCCAATGTGTGTTGTGACTCTTATAAAGTTAACACTCTTGACTTATGCCTCAAGGATTGCCCCTGAGCTCCGCAACCAGTTACACAGGCTGGGCGAATGCTCTAATCATGATACCTCGTTTAGCCCACTCTCTCCCTCTTTGCTTCCTTTCTGAGTGGAGGTTAACTATATAAACGTGCTTGTTGCTCGTTCACGCATTCGGCTCCAGTAAATCACTCTCCTGATTTTTGCTTTGGTCCACAGACCCATGGTGTGATGTCTCACATGGATTTGACTAAGTGATTTTGAAAACCAAAGCCGCTGAAATCTGACCCAGGTAAAAACAAGTTACGCACACAAAAAGCTCAGCATTCTCTTTGTGAAACACCAGCCAGCTCCAGTCTGTATGAGCCCATGGTAAATTATCCACCTGTTTTCACTTACATGACATTAAAAAACACTTACACATCATGACATTTTTGTATCATATTAGTGAAAATGAACGCTAACACAATATGAGATAAACAGTGCTAATGAAGTAGAAGGTTGTGCCTCTATTGCCCCGATAGGATTACGGTGGCCCTGATCAACTTGTGGTCATTTTATGGAACTCTTTGGACCTTGCTGTCTGGACAGAGTACAGATTGAGAACCTCACTGCTAGCACCTGCCCTTTCTCCACATACTCAGACCACTACTGAGCAGGGTTAGGCTGAATCACTGTAAGACACTGGAAATTTAAAATCTCAATGGAAATTAGGTTGCTATTTTTCTTGTGGTCAATGTGGATATACAGTTACTATGAACACAAATAGAGCTTTTGTCCCTTTCAGCTTTAATCATATAATCAGAATGTGGCCAGAATATTTATTTCTAATGGCAGTAGTTTCCATTTAGGCTTGCAAAATCCTGTATAAATCATTTTCATATTGGGGCCATCCCAGAAGACTAATGGCAGGCCATGTTATACCTTTAACAGTAATTGTCAGCTGCACAAACAAAATCCATACTTTCCTAAGAGAAAATCGATACGATTACCAGGGAAAAGAAACAACACACGTTACTTTGTTTAATCTGCTTCATATTTACCAAAATGCATTGGGTACATCACTGGTTCCACCTTCCCCCTCACCAACCAAACCTTAGGAAAAAATATAATAAGAGGATCATAACAGTTTAGTTTTAATACGCTCTGTTTAGACAAGTGCTTTGGTGTGTTTATCCAGTGTTCAAGAAAGTTGCAGGAAGCATGGGTGACCGACCATGGAATATGGCGCCCTGTCTCATAACTTAGATTCCACCAGACGGCTGAGAAGGGGGTCCATGGGCAGTGGAGAGAGTGGAAAGGCTCTGGCAGACAAGCAGTCTCTTCTTGCAAGACTTATTTTAGAAGGAAAATCTCTATTATATATTTTTTCCATTGATGGAGCCCCATGATCCATCAGGTTTTCCAGACACAGAGTAAGTGGTCAAGAAAGTTTAGAATTGTTTCATATCTTTTCTTGCTAAACTGGCTATAGGCATCTCCAAGAGCCATCTCTCTGAGATTTAGGAGAAACAAATGCAAGATGTATCTTCCATAGTCTCAAGCTCACTTTTATCACAATTTAATTCCATCATCACCTCCTCCAAAAAAGAGCATCAGTATATCCTTCTTGAGTCCCAACAGAATGGTTGCTTATGCATTATTATACCATTTACCTTATTCTGTCTCATATTATAGATATTTATTTATCCCTCTCTCCTGCTAAGCTAAAAACACTTTGGAAGTACTATTAATCATGGTAGGTAGATTAGTGCTAAGTATCTACCAAATGTTGGTGGTTGTTGAGTGCTAATTCTCTGAATAGCAGCAAAAATAACTCATAATAAAGTAAGGCTCAGTCATCGTAGCATCTCTGATAAGAAAGGACAAAAGTGAGATATTTATGAAGTTTTGAGGTGGAAGGGGAGGTGATGTTGGCCAGGAAGGGTGCCCTGATTGGGGGTGGGTATACATAGTAACATAATAATGTAAGACTGGTCGACACAGCAATGCAAGAGTTTTTAAGATAGTCTTGAGTCAATATACGAGTCTTGAGAACAGGATACTTACTCTAATAAGGGCTAGTTGGACAAGTTATTGATCTATGCTTTGGAAAAAGGAGTTGGGGGACATTTCTGCAACAAAAATATTTTCAACTTCATCTTTGGCAAGTTTCCTGCAATTGTAACATCAGATAGTAGAATAGTAAAGTCAGGCTAATGCTTACAGTGGGTTGTGTAGCTGCAGATGGTTTGAACTCTCAGTATATATTTGGAAAGTTGCCCTCAAAATTAAATGTTTCTTTCTTATTCCTAACTTTGAAATCTTTAGATTCATTCAGCACCTTAAAAGAGAGAAAAATAAGTGAAGGTCATGGTGTAGTCAAAAGAAGACACTCTCTTTCCCTAAACTTAGGTTTTCCAAAAGAAGAAGAAAAGAGTAAAAACTACAGATGTGAAAGATGGGAGTCAGATAATGAGGAAAGATGAAAAGCAAAATGTGTCAGTTTTGAGAATGTCCTTGGTTATATCAATTTAAATAATATTACAAAACTTCTTTTTGTAAGGCAGTAAAATTTGTTTGATGATCAACCTAAAATACCAGAAAATAGTAGAATACCTATGCAAAATGTCAGTGAAGGAACTCAGAAAGTAGTAAAACAAATAAATAAGCAAACAACCCAAACCTGACTGATGTGCTTCTTTTGGGGTCTACTAGTTTGGAAGTGACTAAGGGCTGGCTATAATAAGTATTCAGTTAATGATTAATAAATAACTGATTTCTGAAACAGGAATTTAAGTTACATGAATCATTCCTGATCCTTAGAAATTCCATGTGATTGGTGTTTCTGAAGTAATTTGTAGTCTACAGGGCGTGCATACAATTATATAGGAGTATGGGATGATCGGTGAAGAAGAAAGGCAAGAAATGTGTTCCCCTTTCCCCCAGGTCTGACAAGTTAATGTCAGAATTAGAATTTCCATAGCTTATGGGATGGGTTGGACTAATGGTTCACCTAGGAATTTAGGTTAAACCTGGAGTTTCAGATGAGTTCTAAGGGTCTGGATAGCAAAAAGACACACCTGCAAGGTCAATTAGAATATGAGTGGACCATTCAGTACCATGAGTGTAGGTATGGAAAGATACACATGATTGATAGTCTTGAGTGCAGTATAGGAGCCAGGCACCTCATTCTGGAGGGTAGAATATAAAGCCTCCGGAAGATAGTACAGGAAGGGAGAAAGCAGTAGAGGTGATTGTATGAAACAAATAGACTGGGAACACCTGGGTGGCTCAGTTGGTTAAGTTCCCAACTTCGGCTGAGGTCATGATCTCATGGTTCTTGGGTTCAAGCCCTGCATCAGGCTCTGTGCTGACAGCTCAGGGCTTGGAGCCTGTGTCTCCCTCTCTTTCTCTACCACTCTGTCTCTGTCTCTCAAAAATAAATAGACATTAAAAATTTTTTTTTTAAAAAGAAAGAAATAGACTGGACCTGGACCTGGAGAACATGATCTCCAAACTAAGAAGCCTTGAGAGCCAGAAACTCAGGAATTGAAGGAATGAGGAAAAATAAATGCTTAGAAATGTAGGTAAGAAGACACTGGGACATGAGGTCCCAGAAGCTCCTGGGTGGTAGGCTGGGGGGCCCCATCATCAGAGTTGTTTGAACTAAGCTTGCAAAGTCAGAGACTCTTTACATATTACTCCCTGAGAGGGTAGAGCCTGTAGAGAAAGATCCCCAGAAATGTTCTTTCATCAGACAATGACTCCAGGGAGACAACTTCCTAGTGCCTGTTGGATTTGTTTGGCCCTGCCCCTCCCTGTTATAGGTGGGGTTAGGAGTACAGATGGCTTATTTGGGAGTAACACCCAACAAAGGAAAAGGGTAGGATGAAGAATTGTATAGGGGACCATTCCCCCATGGGCTAAGTCTCTTCTAGCCCCTAGAGTAGCTCCAGAACAAAGGCCGTCCATTAGAAGAGCTCTTCATTGGGCAGGAATGGCCAGGCTCTTTTGCCAAGGCTTTCCATGCTCATTGGCTGGAGATCTCTTCAAAGAAGAACATGACCCCTCCTTGAAAACTAAGGCACATCCTGAAGGTGCTGCATCTGGAAGCTGTCCACTAACTGTACTCCTTTAAGCTGGGCAGCAAGTCTTTCTTGAAGGCATCTGAGCAGCATGTCCTCCATATCTGCTGCAGTCTACCTCTTGTTCCACGTGGATTCCCTTCTTCATCTTCTTTCCGGGAGCAGAAACTCCAGGGTAGTGGGCCTCTACTCTTGATGAGAAATTTAAAATAGGGACACACATGGGATTCCCCCATTGCTTCAGTCTGTCTCAGGGCTGCATCTGAACTTATGGTAACCTCCCCACCCCTGGTTTGGTTCACTGTTCTGAAATCCTCCTCACCCTCAGCTGCTAACTCTGCTGACCAAACCCTCATTCCTGAGGGATCTGGGACATGACATTTGCAGGATGGGGTAGTACAAGAGTCCATTTATATTTACAATTAGACAAGGAAGTACTAAGAGGTACCCAAGTGCGTCACACATGTATCTGTCTGCCTCCATTGTGTAACAGTACCCCTACTTCTTCCTGATGAGTAGTAAATGGTCCCTGACAGGACGGTGACTTCTCTTCTTGAATGCTGGTCTCTGGATACAGAGGAGCCCAAATGCCCAGGAAGTAGTCACATTTGTTGTGTCCCTTGGAGAGAGTAGACCCCCTCTGGAGATGAAAGCCTCCAATGCGACAGAGCCCAGAGCTCAGGGACAAGAAGGATAAATTCCCCCAATGGATCATTGGGAGTGATGGCAAGTGAAGCCACTCCTTCTCTGACTCCTTGGTTCTCAGACCCAGGTATTTTTCCTAGTGGGACACCATGTCATATTATGCCCTTGACTTAGTGCATATACTACGCTTTGATGGTACCTTATATTCACAGATTATTACCTCTGTGATGGTTTTACCTTCAGCAGACCATTCCAACACCACATTAGGCTAGCAGCTTCTGGGCAGTGTAGTATGTGGTCCCGCCAGTGATTCCCAAGGTCATGGACCCACTCCTGCACCTCTTTTGCTGAAAAGCGTATTCCTTGGTGAGCTGCTGTGTCATGTAGGATTTCAACCATAGGGATCCAGGCCATAAGCCCCTGGAGAGTTGGTGCTGGCTGAGGCCTTGTGGACAGAAATAGCAAGCCTATACTTACAATAGGCATCTATTCCTATGAAAATGAACCACTGGCCTTTCTAGAATGAAAAGGTTCCAATGTATTTAACTTGTCACCAAGTGGTCAAAGGTCTCTTAGAAAACAGTGTCAGCTGGGGACTTAGCACTTCTCACTAGAGGTGGCAGGTTGGACATCCAGAGGTGGCAAGAGCTGGACTGGCTTTGGCTAGAGAGAGTTTATGGTGTTGGAACCATGCCCACCTTCTCTCTCAGCTACCAAGATCTCTCTGTGTGCTCATTTTACCTGCACTGGGGTCGCCACTAATACAAGTTTGCCAACATCAAGTGTTCTAATCATTTTGTCTGCTTTGTCTATGTGGCTGTTCCATAGGGACTCCTTTGTGCTGAGCATTAGTGTGTGATCTAAAGGTCTTTGCACTTCATGTCCCCTCCTGTGCATATGGCTATGGGTGAGTCCCTTTGAAGGACTGGGGAGATCAGGATAGTGTGAACCCCCTGTGGTGGTGCAGTATTCTCCCCTCTGGAGACCCAGCCATACCTCTAGCTGTGGGTTCCAGGACTGAATACTGGCTCTAGTCCCAAAACAACTGGGTATACTTTTATTGGGGAACCTCCCTCAGACTTCTGATCATCCATTCCTGCTTCAATCAACAAATGCATGTGTGCATAGACACGCATGCACATATATATCCCTTGTCAACCACCCATATATTTTGCCTCCAGGGAGGCTTTGTTCTACTAACCATCTCCCTAGTACTGTCTGTGTAGGTGCCCTTGGCAACCACACTGACCTTGGTGTCTGTGCACCCCTTCTCACCAAGGATAAGTTGATGTGTTCTCATTTTCCTCCAGGAGGTGACTATCCAGTCCCCAAATCCCTCCTAACACCTTTTTTAGACTGGTGTCTACTGTCCCAGGTTGAATTCTCCAGGAGGCAGATACTGAGGCAGAGTTAGGAATGCAGAAGGTTACCAAGAGGTAACACCTATGAAAGGAAGATGAGCGGAAGCAGGATTGGACAGGGAGAGGCTTCAGCTCGACATTGCACCCTGGACAGCCTTTGCAAGTTCAACAGGGAGCACCAGAACAAACATCACCTGTTAGAGGCGTCCCCCAGCAAGGTCCCAGCCTCTCTGCTCAGGTGGTGGCCCGGGGGACTAGGATCCTGGTGGACGTTTAACAGTGGCTCTCTGGTGTGTGAGGGGGAATTCTGATCTGTAGTGTTGCTAATCCTGGTGGTACAAATACTTGCACCGTGGTCGACTGCAAGCCACCAACCCAATGTCACTGAACAGTCTTGGGAAAAGATGTGCACATTATTGTCTCTGTTGCCCATTCGGATGAGCCAGCACACCACTGGCTGAAGGCCACCCTGACAAGGTGACCCTCTTCACACCTAGGGTTTGGCTTGGAAGGAGCCTACAGTTGGAGACCATCAGCTGACAATCCTCCTTGAAGCTGGGCAGCAATCCCCTCCTTGAAGGGGAATCCTCTCTCTGCCCCACTGGGGATGTGCACTGAAAATAGGTAAAATAGAATCACCTCTGAAAATGGGAAAAATGGGTTTCCTTATTGTACAACCATGATGAAAGAAAAAATGAGGAAGGAAGATGAAATGTAGTTCCGAATGTGTGAGCAAGAGCTCTTCTGTCTGTGTTATGAATCAATTTGTCATAACAAAGAGATTTAAGGAATTCTCATTTCAACTGACAACACTCTCTCCTTCCCATCCTTCTATGTGGGGCATGATTTTGCACTGCTGGCAAAAGATTGTTTCATTCCATTCTTTGATTTGAGAGATAAGAGAAGGGAAAAAGGCCATCAGGGCAGGAATGAGTATTTCTTACTAGAAACGTCATATCATGCTTTGCTTATTTCTCAAAGCAATACCATAGATGTACACATTATAAACTCCATTTTACAGATATGGGAAGTGAGGTTTGAGAATGTTAATTTTTCATCCTATAAAATTTAGTTCTGTTTTCTTCTTCAGGAAGTTAAATCTGAAATCTCCTAACTCTGCATGATCACATAGCACCTACGTATTTCTAGTTTAGCATTTGGCATACTATATTAATATTATTTATGTGTTTTACCATCCCAGATAGATGTGGAGCCCCTTGTGGCAGTGACTGTCTTCCCAGTGCCTAATATATGAGGGATAGAGTAATGGCTCAAAAATTGTTCTGTCTTGGGGCGCCTGGGTGGCTTGGTCAGTTAAGCAGCCGACTTTGGCTCTGGCCATGATCTCGCAGTTTTGGGTTCAAGCCCTGCATTAGCTCTGGGCCAACAACTCAGAACCTGGAACCTGCTTCAGATTCTATGTCTCCCTCTCTCTCTGCCCCTACACTGCTTGTGCTCTGTCTCTCTCTCTCTCTTTCTCTCTCTCTGTCTCAAAAAAAACATTAAAAAAACAAAATATTCCTTCTTAAACTATGGCTAAAAACTAACCAACCTAAACCCTGAACCTAGAATATTTATATGCTACAAAGCCACTGTTCCTCTTGCTGCTACAGTATTTTCTTTTAGGGACAATATGTATGCAGGGTCTGTGCATATGAGTGTGCACACACACACATACATATAGTGGATCTTTTTGGAAAACAAATGACAGGCTCCAGATTTTGTGACAAAAGAGGGGGCAAGTGACTTCAGCATTTGTTGATTTGGGCTTGTTATTTTTTTCATTCCCAAACACAGACCTTGCCCATCAATGCCATGGACATTTGAGTCCATATGTGGCTCAGGTCTCCGTGAAATGGGCTGAGGGCTGAGGAGGGACTCACACGTGGGCGGGCAAGCCGTCTACTCGTCTCTAAAGTTTACCTCTTGGTTGTCACTCTCACACCTCCGAGCAGCCCGCAAGCTCCCGGGCAGGCTAAGCTTAGGTAGTTTAATTACAGAGGCTGTTATTTACTAGAGCCTCAGCTGAGTCCATCAAACTAACTTCCCTTTAACCTGAGCCAGATTTGATTATGAAGCCTATTTATTGAGTGTTTCCCCCTTTGGCTGTGCGTGTTTTGATTTAGGTATATATACTTACCCATTTGAAAAGTAGCTGTGTTCTGACACATTTTCTCTTTTTTAAAGCAATATTGCATGTAACGTAATTTTGGGGGAAAAAATACACACTCAACACAAACAAACAACAAGAAAAGGGTCTTTGAATTTAGAATAATGGATACCTGCAAGGCAGCAAGTTGCATGAGAGATTTTGCTCAAGTAACTTATAACTATCAGTAGAAACCCCCAGGGATTTACGGCTGTTTTTGCAGAAGCTGTTTGCAGTGGAATAAACAGACAAGTGCTCTATATATCATTTTAAGTAAGACAAATAAAGCTCTGTTTCCACCTTACAACGATGTCATTGTCAGTTATATAAGAATAATTCTGTGTGACTTTTTATGAATTCTTCCCCTGTGCAGAAATACAATGGCCTAATTTCCCACTCCCTGTATTATAAATAAATGGCCTTCTTCAGCAGTCTTAGGTTTACCCAAACTATCTCATCCTGAGCCAGGGGTGTCTTTCCTCCCACTAAGTGCTCACCTGCGCAAAGGAAAAGCCATGGTCCATCTCTGGGCAGCTGGGATTCTCCCACCTTGTAACTTGCTCCTGTCCCCTCCTCTGCCAAGGGAAGCATCACATCCTCTGGGGGTCCCTGTCCCCAGGCAACCATTGATCCATCACTGTCAATGAGTTTGTATTTCCAGAATTTTGCGTAAGTGGAACCATACAATAGGTACTCTTTTGTGGTCTATCTTCTTTCACTTAACATAATTATTTTGAGAATCACCCATGCTGTAATGTAGTCATTTCCTTTTATTCTGAGTAGTATTCCACTGTATGGATATGCATAGTGGGTTTATCCATTCATGTGTTGATGGGTATTTGAATTGTTTCCAGGTTTTAGCTATTACAAGTGAAGCTATGAACATTTGTGTTCAAGTCTTGTATGGACAGGTGCTTTCATCCCTTTCAGGTAAATACCTAATCTTAGAATGGCTGGATCAGATGGTAGGTGTATCTTTAACATAAAAAGAATGCCCAAGTATTTCCTAAAGTAGCTGTACTATTTTACACTTCCACCAGAAGTATGTAAAATTCACCAGCCACTGGTATGGTTAGTCTTTTTAATGTAACTCATCCTCATAAGTGTGTAATGATTGTGTAATTTCATTGTGGTTTTAATTGGCATTATGCTAATTACTGATGACATTGAGCATTTTTTCATGTGCCTATGTGAGGTCCATATATTTTATTTATTTGAAATATCTGTTCTAACCTCTTCTCCATAATTTTATTGGGTTACTTTCCCCCCCTATTATTGAATTTCAAAAGTTCTTTAATGTATTCTGGGTACTAGTCCTTTATCAGACAGGTGATTTGGAAATATTTTCTCCTAGTCTGTGGTTTATTTTCTAATTCTCTTAACAGTCTCTTTCAAAAAACAGGAATTTGTCATTTCAATGAAGTACAATTTGTCCAGTTTTTTCTTTTATTGGTCATATTTTAGGTATTGCATCTAAGACATTTTGGCTTAACACAAGGTCACAAAGATTTTTCCCTGTTTTCTTCTAGAAGTTTTATAGGTTTAGATTTTAATGTTAGAACTATGATCCCTTGTGAAATAGTTTTTGCGTATGATTCATGAGCATTATTTTGCCTATGGATATCCAATTATCTCTTACCAATTATTGAAGACTATCCTTTCTCCACTGGATTTTCTTTGCATTTTTGTGAGAAATTAGTTGGCCACGTATGTATGGGTCAGTTGCTGAACTCTACTCCATCCCATTGATGTATCTTTTCACCAATATCAAATGGTCTTGATTACTGAAGCTTTCTAGTAAGTCTTTAAGTAGGCGGTGCTGGTGCTGCAGCTGGGTTCATCTCAACATTGTTCCTGCCACCCTGGGGGTCTTTACGTTTTGAGAATTTAAGATAAAGTCCATATAAATTTAAGTGGGACATTTCTATGAAAATTTTGTTAGGATTCTGATTGGGATTGCAATGAACGTAGAGATCATCAGTTTGAGATAAACTGACATCTCAAACGTATTAAGTCTTCCAAGCCAGACACAAGGCGTCTCTCATTTAGGCCTTCTTGAAGTTTTCTCTGTGGCATTCCATCACAGTTTTTATTGTATGGGTCTTAGTGCCCTTTGCCAGACCAGTCCCTAGGTATTTTGTAATTTTTGATGCTATGGTAAATTATGAATATTAGTTTCCAGTTGTTTGGAAATGAATTGTCAGGTATATAGAAATACACTTGGGGTGCCTGGTGGCTCAGTTGGTTGAGTGCCAGACTCTTGATTTCAGCCTGGGTCATAATCCCAAGTGATGAGACTGGGCCCTGTGTCAGGCTTTGTGCTGAGTATGGAGCCTACTTGAGATTCTCTTTCTCTCTCTCTCCCTCTGCCTGTCCCCACCCCACTCACTCTCTCTCTCTCTGTTTCTCTGTCCCTCTCCTGCTCATGAACTTGCATTTTTTATATCTATATTTGATCCTTTAACCTTGCTAACTCACTTATTAGTTCCAGTAGCTTTTTTGTAAATCCTATTGGATTTTCTACTGTAGCCAATCATGTCCTCTGAGAATGAAGATAGTTTGATTCTTTTTTTTCCAATCAGGATGCCTTTCATTTTATTTCTTGTTTGAACTATCTAGGGCATTAAATAGAATGTTATATACAGGACATGAGAGCAAGGAGATATCATGATCATGTTTGTAATTTTAGAGAGAGAGCATTTAGTCTTCAACTATTAAGCAAGATGTAGGGTGAAAAATTCATTTTTATTCCTGGTTTTCTAACAGTTTTTTTTTTTTAATCAGGAATAAATGAATGTGTTGGTTTTTTTTCTTTGGTCTTAACATTTTTTTAATATTTATTTATTTTTGAGAGAGGCAGAGCGTGAGTGGGGGAGAGGGAGACACAGAATCTGAAACAGGCTCTGGGCTCTGAGCTGTCAGCACGGAGCATGATGCAGGGCTCTAACTCACAGGCTGTGAGATCATGACCTGAGCCAAACTCAGACACTTACTTACTGAGCTACCCAGATGCTCTTCTTTTGTTCTTTTTTGGTAGAGTGATTTACACTGGTTGAGTTTCAAATGTCAAACCAACCCTGATTTCCTTGGATAAACCCATTTGGTAATATGTACTATCATTTTTACATATCATTGGGTTGAATTTGCTAAAATTTTATTCAGAATTTTTTTCGTATATGTTCATGGGGATATTCCTGTGTGGTTTCTTTTCTCATGATATCTTTGTTGTCAGAATAAAGCTAGTCTCATCAGATGAGTTGGGAAATAATCTTTCATTTTCTGGGAAAACAAATTGACATTATTTTTCCTTAAATATTTTGCAGGGTCATTAATAAAGCCACCTGGGTTTAGAGTTTTCTTTGTAAAAATTTTAAACAGCAAATAGAATTTCTTTAATAGCTATAAGGCTATCCAGATTACCTATTTCTTCTTGAATGAAATTTGGTAGCTAGTGTCTTTCAAGGAATTGGTCTGTTTCCTTTAAGTTGTCAAATTTATTGGAATAAAATTGTATATAATATCTTCCTAATATATGTACGTCCTGTCCCACCCCGGCCAGCGTCCTGTCCCGCCCAGGCCAGCGTCCTGTCCCACCCCGGCCAGCGCCAGCCAGCAGGGCGGTAAATCCTTGCGGGTCCACTCCTGAGGGAGGGAGAGAGAGTAGGGCAGGAAGGGGCACACAGAGAGTGAGGCTAGACAAGCGTTTTCTGATCAAGCCTCCTTTATTTTTCTTCTGAAGAAAAAAACCCCACACCTATATAGGGTTTAGGGCAAGAAACTGACAGGGTTGGTTGCTAGGAAACAGGGTCAAAGCTAGGGTAAAGAAGGAAACAAACTAAGTTTTTAGCACAGCACGTGAAGGGCCAATACCACCCTGCCTGTAGGCGATTGATCTTTGTTTTTCTGGCTTCTCCTGACAGGGAGTGGAGCTCTCCTGCCTATTTTTGTAACTCCTCAGGGGAGTGACTATGTTGTGCCCAGATTTTAACATCGCCCCCAAAAACCAGAGACCGCCAGGGAGGCCGAATCACGCATGCAAAAGCAAAGGGCTTTATTATGAATTTAGGCCCGGCCAGGCTAAACTCGGGCTCACAGACTTCAACAACACACTGGATCCACGTGGAGCGAGCCCCGAGCATGGTGGGGCAGGGCCTTTTATGAGTTTGGGAAGGGGGACTTACAGGAAATTGTGACACAGGTACAGGGGTCCAATCATTATAGCATCACATCATTGACAGTTACTTTAACCAATTACAGAGTGGACCCAGAACCCTCCAGTAGGGCGTGACTAGGACCCTCAGGTAGGGCGTGACTGGTCTTAACCTCCATCTTTAGGCCCACCCCCAGAAAGGTTAATGGTGTTAGCTAGCCTTCAAGGTCAGAGGGGAAACCTGAATCAGACCTGCATCCTTACCACATTACCGGCTAGTAAATGCCGAGCAGCTGAATCTTTGCAGCTTCCCACATATGTAGACTCTCTAGTAGTTTCATCTCTCAATCTTCATGTTGATAATTTGTGTTCTCTCTATTTTAATAATTAATCTGGATGGAAGTTTATCAATTTTATTGATGTTCCTAAAAAACAAGCTTTTGGTCTTATTGATTCTATTGGTTTTTTGTTTTCCAACTTATTGCTTTTTACTCTGGCCTGTATTATTTTCTTTCTTCGACTTACTTTGATTCTAATTGTTTTTTGTTTCTTAAGTTATTAATTATGGTCAAATAGTTTTGTGCCCTCTCCACTTCTTCAGAAACTTTAATGGCCAGACATTGTCCAACAAATCACTAATATGCTCTGGTTTGTTTTTTAAAATTCTATTTCTCTATAAGGAAACGATATGAATGTTCTGATCAGTGTTCAGACTAATACTAATGGAAGACTCCATAGATCTCCAGACTGCTCTAGTCAGTTTTCTCCTCCTGGTTACTCTGCCCTGTGAACTGTAGGCGCCTTCATCTTCTCAGACTCTCAACTGCATCTCCTCCATTCAGGGAATTTGCTAGGTTCCATCATGATTCTCTTTCCCTGCACCATGGCCTGGACTCTCCCTCAGGACAGTATGCTGGGGCTCTCCCAGTACTCACGTTGTCTGCCATCTCTCAAGGATACTGCCCTTTGTTGTCTGACATACAGTGTCTTGCAAACCAATGTTGCATATATTTTATTCCTGTGTTGCTTGTTTTAGGGTGGGGTAGCTCCAGTCCCTGCTACTCATCCTGGCCAGAAATGTAACTTTTTTCTTTTGCTATTGTTTTTCCTTTGCAAATATGCTGTGTGCCTAGAAAACTTCCGTGATTCTAGAAAACTTTCCTTTGCAAATTGCAAATATGCTGTGTGCCTTAGCAATTCCATGATCCTGCTTAACATTCTGTTTATGGAACCAGTAAGACCATTTCATTTTGTAAATGATTTACATTTCTGTTGTAGTGATTTTGCTGAAGCAGCCTCATCCTCAGCTCAGTACAAATAGTTCTGTCGTAAGCATGGCATGGGCATATATTGGCATTTACATATAGTGCATAGATATTTTATATCTAGTAAGTACCATAGTATTTGCCTTAGGAAATCTAGAATAGATTTTTAGTCATTTTCTCTGGTAAGTTTTTACACTCTGGAAGTCTGTGTATCAAAACATTGTTTCTAAAATAAAAATTGGCACATTTATAGCAAGCTCATTTTGGAGAAAATTTACCTTACTCTCCTCCTCCCGTACCAGTGGATCCATATTTCTTACTGGGGCAACTTTTAACATGGAAGGTTAGAAATCTCTTCCATCAGTGCAACTTAGGTGTCCCAAATGTTGAGATTTCAGGTTTCAAGAGAGTAGTTGCTGAAGAAAT
Organism: Suricata suricatta; assembly: GCF_006229205.1. NCBI lineage: Eukaryota > Metazoa > Chordata > Mammalia > Carnivora > Herpestidae > Suricata > Suricata suricatta. The sequence continues at coordinate 44,686,006 of NC_043713.1, forward strand.
CTATAGTTATACAGCAGTATCCTAAAGGTAGTGAAAGCCCCTTGTGGATTTGAGTTTCAAGGTGTCTTTTCCTGAATAATTACATGTTAAGAAATTAGAATTTCTAATTTTTTATGACTAACCATTAAGGAGATTGGTCTACTAATGGATTCTACCTGTATGAAAAAGGGATATGGATCTGTATCCGTTCAAAAGAGCAGTCTAAATATGGCATTCGGGAAATCTACCTCAAAAATGATTTGAAACCCATCCGTGATTTTATGCTTATTATTTCTGTTACATTTTTGAATAGTGCTTTAGTTCTTAACTCTAAATTTTTACATTTCTCAGTAGCCTGGAAACTTTTTGCTGTATTTGTCCGTGCCCATTGTATAGCTACAACAGTAATGGCTTTTATAAATGGATTCTCTTATAAGACACAATGTTAAGCTATGCTCTGTCCAAGGAAATATGGAAGTTCATACAAACTATAGAAAAAGGAGAAAATTACCCATAATTTTGCAGATTGATATTCAACCACTGCTAAGAACGTATTTTTAAGTTGATCTTGAAAATATATATAGCATGTTGTTTAAAATGTCAAATTCTGACCTCAGTGACCATTTGGGGGAAGAAAGTGGGACTTTACACTCATGATTGGCTTGCATGCTGAAATGGAACATGCAGGCCTCTGACTCTTATGATCCAGAATTTGAAATCCAAGCCACACCTTGGAGGAGAAGGAGAGGAACCTGAGAGGTTCAAGAGAAAAACGGTTTGCCTCGAGCGGTGCCGCGCAGCCTCCTGGAGGACCGTGTAAGCTGTCTCTTCAGTTGTCACCCATCTCTCACCTGTTCAGAGCCCTGCACAGATGTGAAAAAGTAACCTGCCATCTAGATTATACAGTAACGTGGTGTAACAAGTGACGCTGGATGACACGTGGTGGTTGTGGAAAACAATCACATAGCAGGTGGCCCATCCCCACACACCTGCAATAAAAGACATACAGAGTTCATGGGCGGACGGGAATTGACATTTGGAATAATTTTTAACCAATCATTCATGAATCTCATGACTGCAATGACCCTTGCTAATTTTCTTATTTTCAACTTTATACTAAAGAAAGAAAGAAAACAAAACCAAGAACAAAGAAAAGAAAGAAGGAAGGAAGAAAGGAAGGAAGGAAGGATGGAAGGAAGAAAGGGTAGATTAACCTGCTGTTATATCCAGAGAGGCAAGGAGAAATGAAGGAGTATTAAGCACAAGCATAAGGAACCTTGCCTGGGGCTGATGGCCACCCAGTGGAGTAAGAATTATTTTTACCCATATTTGTCTCTTTCTTCATATAAAAATAGCAAACACTGTATGACTATACTATACCATGTATAAAATTATTATAAAGATAAACTTTATATGATATCTCAAATGCTTCATGGATGTAAAGACTCTGAACTTTGAATACATTGACTTGATATTGCTTACTATGTTCTGAAAATTCTGGGATTTAAAATTAGGAAACATGTAAAATTTAAATAAATTTAAAACATAGTTACTTTTTAACCTCAAGTGAATTGTTCATTTTTGTGGATGTCCCAGGAGTGAGAACTGTTAAGACAAAACTTTATTCTCAAATGACTTGTTTCTATCACCCAAGCTTCTCAGCTACTTCCTGTCACCACTGGTTATGATATTAAATTAAGATCAGTAAATCCATATAGTAATTTTGTCTCAACTAATCATAAAATGTAAACCTGGGTCTCTGCTCATGTCTGGTGTGACATTTTATTACATCATACCAAAGTCCTGATCTGTAACATGGTGTAATGCAGGGCTCTCAAACTCAACTCTATTGACATTTTAGACAGAATAATCCTTTGGGGGGCGGGGGGAGAGGCTGTCCTGAGCACTGTCACAAGATCAGCTACTCTCTCACTTTCTCTGGCAAAGTTAAAAGAAAGAATTGTTACTTAGAGCTTTCAAAAATATAATGGAGCCACTCGATAACAATGTATGAAACAGAAAACTCTGCAAATTTATATAACGAGGGAGTGTTCATGGCACAGTTTTAAATATTAACGCCTTTTGAAAGTAGAATAAGAACATGTAATTTATACTGTATTCAACCTGTGCAAAGAGATGCTTCCAGACACTGTGATTTTCCTTTATACTCTTTGCTATCTGTTTTGACTTTATCACCATTAGGAACAGCTATTAGTAAGAAAGAAAATGTCTCAGGTATTAAAGTGATTGGTAGAAAGTACAATGATTCCTTCTTCCTGGGCATATTTTTACTACAAGTTGATACCAATTCAAATGTGATGCCAATTCTCACAGCTTTAGTTATCATGGAGGATTTTGCAGCCATCTCAAGATAGAAGTAAAAACATTTTTAGTCAGAAATTTCACTCTAAACTGAAGAGCATAATGTGGCAATATTCACTTTGGGGAATTTTAGGAGGTGGCAAAAAAATGTAATCTATTTAGATATTAAGTTGAACATAGGCCTGAATAATGTGGTTAAGAGTAATTGGGATCCAATTATTCAAAGCTTCAAAGAGGACTTTGACAAGTGGAATTCCCTAAATTTACATTTGTGGGGTACAGCTGGAGTGCTGGAATGATTTCAGCGCCACAGTCTAATTTCCTGCCTCCCTTGGTCCCTTGGGGAGATACTTTTCAGTAAATTGGAGAAATTTATTTCTACATTATATGGAAAGAAATGAAAGGCAAAGCTGAGTACTTCTGAAGGAAGGGCTAAGTTAAAACCAGAAGGGTTTTGCGTGTGTGTGAGAGAGAGACAGATGGACAGGGACAGACAGACAGACCAGGTATACCCCTCAGACACTGTTCTGGAGATATTCCTTTTAACACTCTAACATGGTTTCTCTATTTAGCAGACATTCAGACCATAATAACCATGCCAGGAGGTATATTTCAGCCACAATCAATATCTGTGCAATATACCATGGTCAAATTCGCTCTCCATCAGATTGTTGACTGTTGAGCTGGTCAAAATAGTTTAATTGATTTGAACTATCCGAGAAACCTGAATAAAGATAATTTAGTATATATGAGAAGGAGGAGGAGGGAAGTACACCATCGTTTATTTTTATTAATTGTTTCAGTTACTCATCCAAAGACTTCAGACATGTTATCTTATTAATGTCTCCATTTACATATGTATGTATATATATATATATATATATATATATATAAATAGGGGTTGGAAAGATTAAATCTCCTTAGGGTCATACAGCTAGTATGTATATTTGATTTGGGTCAGGAATGTGAAAACAGTTCTGTCTGATCCCTAGGATTTTAATACAGACCATAATAAATATTCATCGAATTGTGTTGATTTAAAGAACATAGTTGGATGGACTCTTGCAGCTGAATCTAAGCCAAGTTAGAAAACACTGCAGGAAATATGAGAATTAAAAAATAGAGGGGTTTGTGAGCACAGATGATGGGATTTTATCATTGTTGTTTAAAACAATATCTACCATTTAATAAGCATGTCATTTCATTTAATTCTAACAACTCTAAGGTAGGAATTTAGACCACTTTACTGATAAGAAACCTGAAGTTCAAGGATTACATGTTGACCCCAAATCACTCACCAGTAGGTTAGAGTCAGGATTCCAATCCTGGCAGCTTGGCTTCAAAGCCAGCTCTTTACCAGCTTGTGCTGACCTTCCTAAGTTCACAGAGCACCTCACTTCCGGAGAGTTCTCTCTTCCTGAAGCATTGCAAGAAGAGTGGAGATTGTGGCAAACCCAATGTATGTGTCTTACCTCCCTCTCCCTCTCTGTCTTTTTGGTCCAAGTACCCAGGAGAGGAAAACATAAAAGTGGCTATGAGGTATCCTGTTCACTGAGACGTGAGGGAGGGCTTCCGGCTGATGGCCCGTCCCGTGAATGTGTGTGGATTACAAAGCCTCAGGATGGTTACAGCTGGGGAAGCTCGTTTTTCTTTTCTCCCCACATCCCCATCGTAGCCTTCCTGAAATACTGCATCATCGTCAGCCCTGGCACCACCCAGGCCTGCGCCCTTGGGCACTGAACACTGCGAGCTCAGCTCCGGGCCGAAGGCAGTTGTCCTGATTAATCTCACTCTGGAGATGGCTCTGCTCATTCATTCAGGATTGTTCCAAATGCCTTTGAAGAAGCAAGAAAAGGCTGAGTTTCATTACAGAGGATTCAAATTAGGTCTGGTCTCTAATTACTGTACTGGGGTTTGTTGTCTGTCTTTATTTGTTGGTTTTCTTAAAAGATGACGGTCTGCCAGCTTCATACTGTGAAAGTATCATTGCTCTGTCTAGACAGGCCTTCCTCAAAGTTCGGAGACGGAGTGACAGCTGGACAGGACTGGCAATCACCATGCTGCTTGGGAAACTCAAGGAGGGGTAAATGAACTGACTAGTCAAGTGACTGTGGCAGTGATCACACCAGCCTAGGTCACTCTGTCTCCCATGTTCCATCACTTGGCCTGGAAGGTTCCATGGATATGCAATAAGCCTGGGCCTGGGCCTTCCCTCTTGCAGATTCCCAGCCAAGGCCTACATTCTTGATTAGGTCTAAGAAAAAGAATGTTTTATGTTCATTTTTATGTCAAGATATTTTGCAGCATATAGCAAAAGTCCATATATGTATATGTAGGTGGGAAAAGAATGTATATGGAGAAAATATATCCTTTGTCTTAGTCTTCAAGTATGCATAAAACAAAAATAGTCCACTGTCCATCTTCCTGAGAAATGGAGTTTAGTGGACCGGAGCACCCACTCTGCCTCTTCTGGACGTTTCATAAACGGAATATGAATGGAATTCTACAATGTGTGGACTTTTGTGTCTGGTTTCGTTCACTCAACATGTTTTCAAGGTCCATGCATATTGTAGCATGTGTGAGTACTTCATTCCTTTTTATGACTGACTAATATTCCCTTTTATGAATATACTATATTTTATTTATCCATTAATTAAATGAGGAACATTTAAGTTGTTTCCACTTTTTGATGATTTTCATAATGTTATGTGAAGATTCATGTGCACCTTTTTATGTAGAGTCTTTACATATGTTTTCATTTCTCTTGAGTATATATACTTAGGAGTGGAATAGTTACATGATATAGTAATTATATATTTAATATATTAAAGAACTGTTAAACTATTTCTCAAAGCAGCTCTGCCATTTTACTTTAACTAGCAATATATGAGAGTTCCAATTTCTCCATATCCTGGGCAACACTTGATATTGTCTGACTTTTTGACCATAGCCATCTGAGATACGATATCATGTCTCATTATAGTTTTGGCTTGCACTTCCCAGGTAGCTAGCAATATTGAACATATTTTCATGTACTTAACTGGCAATTTGCATATCTTCTTTGGGGAAATGTCTATTCAAATATCATATTTTAATTGCATTATTTGAATTTTTTTGTTAAATTGTCAGAGTTCTTTATGTATTCTGGGTAATAGTCCTTTATCAGTTATATGATTTGCAAATATTTTCCCCATTCTGTGAATTGTCTTTCAGTTTCCTGATGGTGTTTTTTGAGACACCAAAGTTTTTAATATTGATGAAATCTAATAGACCTCTTGATTTTGTCATGTGTGCTTCTGATGTCATATCTAAGAAACCACTGTGTAATCTGAAATTGCAAAGAATTGTGCCTATATTGTCTTCTAAGAATGTTATAGTTTTAAACATTACATGTCTATTTTTTCATCCATTTTAATTTTTGCATGTGATGTCAGATAAGTTCCAACTTCAATCCTTTGTATGAGAGTATCTGATTGTCCCAACACAGTTTGTTGAAAAGACCATTTTTCTCCCATTGAAGTGGATGATACCCTTGTCGAAAGTCAGTGGACTGTAAACATGACCCAATGACACCACTTTACTCTTATTGGATCACCCCTTTGTTTACTCATCTACTCTGTTTCCATACTGTTTTGTACACAAGACTGTAACCATTTTGAAGGCAGGAATTATGACTGTCTTAAGACTATATCCTAAGAGCCTTGCTCAGGGCCTGGCACAGAGTAGGCTCTCAAAAGATTTCCTGAATGAATATATGAGTAAACAGATAGGGGTTATGGGCTCATCACTAATCGTCTCTGAGTCTCATTCTGTTTACCTGTATAAGTGGGTTTAAGACTCTTTTCTCAGTGGATTCTTTTAAGAATTAAATGAGAGAAGAATATGAAGGCATACTGTTTGACTTTGGGCACAATGTACAAAAATACTTGTGCAGTCCATGCCTGAGTCTCTTTCATTTTACGTGTAGCTTAGTCACAAATAAATGCTTTATATTTGAAGCTTTTTTTTTTAGACCTCTTCCTGCTTGGGGAGGTATCTCTGAAACCTAAGGCAGACTTCTTTAAAGTCAGATCATGTTCCATTGGTGGTGTTGGTCAGAATTCTGAGACTCCGAAGTAGAAGCCTAGACATTTAACAAGATCTGTATAGACAGTTTTTATATCACACATGAATTTTAAACATCTAGATATATTCAGAGCAGGGCAGAAAGAAGCAGCCCCTGGGGCAATACAATGGGACATTCTTTTGAATAGACTTTAGGGTACCACCAGACCAGACATTGAAATAAATTAAGCGAACCATTTATTCATTTGTTTAGAGTCATTGAAATGCTCTGCTCTAAATTTCTCCCTTGACCATCATTCCAGTTAAATGGGTAAACCATTTCTCAGGGTGCTATTTTAATGGAATCTATTGTCCTTTATATCCATTTATTTATCTATGTATCTACTAAATCTGTGCTTAACATTTTGTTAGGTTGTAAGACTTGAGAAAAATACTATTACTTAATTTTTATTTAATAAGTTTAATAGAATACTTGGTGGGAAGAATTTTGTTTTGTGGGAATCTAAATTTCACAGCAAGTTATAGTCAGTCACCCTCTCCCTCTTTCTTCTCTTAACTCCCTTGAAGCCTAACTCCCAGTTTTCTTTATTATCTCCACCTTAAGGCCAACAAATAAGGTGGAAAGACTAAGGATTCTACAAAGTATTGTGCTTATTTGTTGGAGAGAGCCCCTCTCTACATAGGACCTGGAGGACTGAGTGCACTGAGTCACTTTAGAGGAAGGACTACAAAAATACATTACATTTATAATAATGAAAGTTTAATTACCCTTACAAGTCAGGCTTTCAAAATATTCCTCATGGCACAGGAACTTAGAAAGTGATAAAAGTGAAGAGCAGGATATTTTAAATAAAATTCTGTAACACACACAGACAAATACATGCAGTAAGAAAAAAAATCAAACGGAAACACAACATTTAAAATATTTTTTATGTTTTTTATTTATTTTTGAGAGACAGAGAGAGACAGCATGAGCAGGGGAGGGTCAGAGAGGGACGGAGACACAGAATCTGAAGCAGGCTCCAGGCTCTGAGCTAGCTGTCAGCACAGAGCCAGACGTGGGGCTTGAACCGACGAATTGTGAGAACATGACCTGAGCCGAAGCTGGACACTAAACCAACTGAGCCAGCCAGGCGCCCCAGGAAACAACATTTAATGGCAATGATGTTACATATATTTTTAGTTCTCTTATTTAATTTTTTTAATGTTTATTTTTGAGAGAAAGGAGAGAGAGAAAGAGAGAGAGAGAAGTGGGGAAGGGGCAGAGAGGGAGGAAAACTGAATCTGAAACAGGCTCCAGGCTCTGAGCTGTCAGCACAGAGCACAACACGGGGCTCAAACCCATGAACAGTGAGATCATGACCTGAGCCGAAGTCAGATGTTTAACCAACTGAGCCACCCAGGCACCCCTAATTCTCTTATTTAAATTATGTTCTGGGTTTTTCAAAGCTCCAATCACAAACACAGCATAATTTTATAATCAGAAAAATCACTCAACAGAAATCAACAGTGAAACAACCCAGAATGCAATTCTGCATGCATTTGTTGAGTATCCATTTATTCAGAGCACTATACTCAGATCTGCAGCAAGTGAATGACAAACACACTCTGCCTCACAATCTGGAAGAAGAGACACACACTGTTGGAAACAATAATATAAAAATATAAGAGACAGAAGTTTACGTTTCAAGAGCTGCTCACCTGCGCCAGCCTCGTGAACCTTGGAAATTGTTGGTGCAGAAGGGGGTTCTAGGTGGAAGCCAGGTTGCACCTGAGTCACTTTTATGTAAAAATACCAGTAAAACGCCTGAAGAGGTCTAAGAAGAAAGGGATCCAAATCTCCAAGGCTCTAAGGAGCTAGGATTTCTTTCCCATTCTAAATAAGTAATCCGTTTTGGATATTGCTCTGTTTTTTTTGTTTAAAGTCCACCCAGTTGTATTGGTTCAGGCCCCAGAACACCTGGGTTTTCCCTGATATTGAGGATCACAGTTGGTTTGCCTCAAGAACACAAGGAAGACTGGTTAATTCTGGACTCGTGGGATCTGGGAGGGTTTCAGAGGAAGGCCAGTCAGCGCGCGTGAGATCACTACTTCTTAGAGCACGTCTGGAGAAAATTTGCCCTGACTGGATGCAGTCTTATTCCCTTTTAGGAATATATTATATGTGTTACCAAATACTAATGATAATTACGGCATGACTCTTTCTCATGTGCTGTAGCACTGACCTTTACAGAAGTACTGCTAAGCCAGGAGTCCCTTCCAATCCATTGCTCCACCGTGAAGCGCTGGCCCTGCACTGGAAAGGGTGCTGCCCCAGCCTGCATTCCAGGACAACTGTCCCTCAGCAGTTAGGTCCTCTAAGCTCTTGCCCTGCTCTTTTACAGAAAGAGTGCGACTTTAGAAATGTGCTGCTTTTCTGCCATGCCCTGTTACTTTCCTAATATTCTACAGGCAAACACTTTCAAATAGGAAGTGCCTCACATTGGTCATTTTGTCCCCAGACCAATAAACAAAATGACCCCGACTCCCAGCCCTAATGTACGCATCTATGGAGCCACATTTGAAATACAGCACTGTGGTGCTCCTATAGCTTTTTACTGTGTGTGTGTGTGTGTGTGTGTGTGTGTGCGTGCGTGTGTGTGTGCACCACACACTGGCAATTATAAAACAGGATTTGAAAGGAACAAATCAGAAAAAAGTAGAATAGACCTCCTGGAGAGTCATTTTCCCCCATCTTTCTTCTCTGAAACCCTTCCATGCACCAACCTGTAACAGTGCTTAATGGCAGGTATCTGCTTGGAAAACATCTAAACCAAGAGACACAGGGAAAATACACAAGCCCACGACTGGCTGGATAGTAACTGTGACCAGGGACTCATCTGTGTTACCTCACTAGGAGCCTGAGTTAGAATGATCTGCCAGGGGACAAATAAATAACTTTCCTTCTAACGGGGAACTGGTAGGAAAGGAAGGAGGTAGGGGGGAAAAAAGAATAAATGAGTCCTCAGCAAGGAGGTCAGAAATAAGTCTGAAACTAAAATCTCCAAAGGAAGGAGAATAAGAGTTCATTTATTTATTTAATTTCCCTCTCCCTTTCCCCCCCGAATAGTAATGCTATTAGAATAAAGGAAAATGAAGGGAAAACCAAAACCTATTAGCAGTTGTAAAGTTTAGGGGCTCTTCCATTGGACACGGTGCCGCTCTGGCAGGTTTTTAGTCTGTGTGCTCTGTGTAGCTTGGGGGCATGTCACACACTTGTGAGAACTTTACCGGAGTGTTGATGCAATATTGTGTCAGTAACTGAGTGATTTGTTTTTCCTCTGGACATTGATTGAAGAAATTCTTATTACATTTTATAGCTTGCTTGGCCTTCGTAGGAGAGTCAAGACATAAATTGGACCATAAATTGGCCTCTGTCAGAATCTACATCGGAATGACACCAAATACATGTCATCAGGCTTGTGTTCCAGCTAGCAGCAGGAATCCACTGGTGCTTGTCATCTTGATCAAATGTTCACCTCACTCCCTTTTCCAGCTCATGCCTCTACTTTGAAGAAAATACGGTAAAGACCCTGGCAAATTTGCTGTTTGGTTCAGCAGCATTATACAGCAAAAAGAAAAGACTACTGGTGGGTTTAATTGATTTGCTCCAAGTTAAGTCTCCACTGTGATTATCAGAGGTAGGATGCATATAAATAAAAATGGATGCAAAGAAAGAAATATATATATTTATACAAAAAGGACGAGAAGGTATACATAACAGATATATTTATCCCACAAGTAAAGCCAAGACTTGATGATTCATGAGTGGCAGAGATATGGCTGAGTTACAGAGATTTAACCTCCAGAGTAAGATAAATTTGTCATTTCAGTTCTTACCATTACAGACTCTGAGCAGGAAATCAAATATTTTTAAGAGTTGGCTTATGTTATCAATGAACACATGCAACCATGTGAATTAAGTGAAAAATTCAGACTGTTTTATTAAATATGAATACGTATTTCCATTTTGATGACAGGAAGATTTGGTGATTTATAAAAGAAATTTCATAATTTTTAAGCTGGGAAGTTTTTATGTCAATAAAGTCACTTCACTTTCATTATTTGTAACCACAGCACGGTCTAGACATGATCTAAAATCACACCCAGAGCACACCTAGGAGGTGTCTTTCAAGTTAGTAATTCATAAGAAATATTAAGGCATATTTGTGTTGTTGAAAACCTTAATAGAATCATAGTAATAACACATTTCGTGAAGATTTTATTATATTTCTTCCAAGATAAGCTTTAGAAGGAAATGATTAACAGATGAGTTCTTTTAATTTTTCGAGCACTGGAGATATTCCATTCTAATAAATTTTGAGTATAGAAAACTATAGGGGACTTGTCAATTTGTTTTATAAAACTCACATCAAAATTGGACCAAAACATCACAATTCACCCCACTACATAAACATTTTATGAGTATGAGATACAAAAATGCTAAATAAAATACTCACCAGAAGAAAAAAGACTAAAACACTACAACCAATGAAGATGATTTAGAATTAGACACATTTTAAATATAATACACCAAAGACCGAATAAAAAAACATATAATCAGGCTAATGAATATAGAAAGAAATGTGTTTAATTTGCCATCGGTAGCTGATTATCTTTTTTAAAAGCCTTAGAAACTAGAACTAAATAAATACCTTTTAAATAAGATAACAAATGTTGCTTTGATTTGTTAATTCTACTACTTCTGCTTTAAATGGGTAGAAATCATACCCACTTCAAAAGATGCAGAAGTATGTTCATCGAGTATATTTCCTTGTCTGTCTGTCTCATCAATCAAATCCCAGACACAATCACTGTTATTGGTTACTTGTTAGCCTTCCAGAGATATTCTAAGTGCACACAAATACACATATATCGAATATGTTTATTAAACATACAGTAGCATACCTAATAATAAAACCAGAGACTTTCAAATTAAATGTAAGAAAAATCTCCATTTCTTTTAATATGTTTTATGAAATTGCTTTACTTTGTAGTTATATAAAAAACAAAATTTTAAATGCTTATTTATTGGAAACAGAGACACCTGGGTGGCTCAGTCAGTTGAGCGTCTGGCTTCGGCTCAGGTCATGATCTCACAGTTCATGGGTTCTAGCTCCGTGTCGGGCTCTGTGCTGACTGCTAGCTCAGAGCCTGGAGCCTGCTTCGGATTCTGTACCTCCGTCTCTCTGTGACCCTCCCCTGCTCACACTGTCTGTCTCTCTCTCTCTCTCAAAAATAAGTAAAACATTAAAATTATTTTTTAAAATGCCTTTTTATTGGAAACAGATAAATTATGTTTTGCAAATTACATATTAAAACATTTTTAAAATGTTTTTTAATGTTTATTTACTTTTGAAAGAGAGAGAGGTATATTACATACTAAAACATTTTTCAAAACTTAATGAATAAACTACAGAATTATTAAAACTACTAAGAAGATTTTGTAAAGTGTCTGGAATCAAGATAATCACATAAATCTTTTATATAAAAATATAATGGAAAACAGAAATCTCATTCATCATAGTAACCAAAACAAAAAAATAGAAATTACTAGCAGTGAAATTAATAAGAAATATGAACCCATTGGTAAAACAGTTTAGTCCTTTCCTGGGAACCAAAAAAGAGAGATATAACATCTGGAAGAAAAAGATTAAAATTACACAGCTGTCAGTATTTTCCCAAATTAATTTACAAATATAGCAAATTATGGTCAAAACATAAATAGCAAAATTCTCTTTATGACTTGACAAAATGCTGCTGTCATTCATCTAAAAAAAAAGTATAAAACCAGTCAATAAGAAAGTTTTAGAAATCTATTTTTCCTGCAAGTTACTGAAATGCAGTATAAATCTCCATTATTAAAAGCATTAAGGAATAGGTCCAGAAATAAGACAGATAAACAGAACAGAAAGTCTAGAAATAGATCTAAATATTATGAGAAATTGATAGAACAAAAAAGGCGACGTTTAAAATATCTTTGGAAGAGGATTGTTCAGTAAGTTATTTTCGGACAAATGACTTACCATTTGGAACCAATTAAAATGAGCTCCTTTTAAACATCATAATAAAGTTCCAACCAAATAAACATCAGGTAACTTAAATATTTAAACCTCCAAAATTAAACCATAAAACTATTAGCAGGAAAATAGAACCACCACACACCTGTTAGAATGGCCAAAATCCAGAACACTGACAGCATCAAATGCTGACAAGGATATGGAAGGACAAATTCATTTAGGGATAAGAATGTGGTGGGGATGCAAAATGGTGCAGCTATTTCAAAAAGAGTTTGATAGTTTCTTATACAACACTGAACATACTTATGTTATATGCTACTTGCTCCTTGGTATTTACCCATAGAAGCTGAAAACTTATGTCCACACAAAACCTGCACATGGATGTTTATAGAAGCTTTCTTCATAATTGCTGAAACTTGGAAACAACCAAAATGTCCTTCAGTAGGTGAACGGATAAATAAACTGCAGCACGTCCAGACAGTGGGGTATTACTCAGTGCTAAAAAGAAACCCAGGCGTGAAAAGACATGGAAGAAAATTACATGCATATGACTGGGTAAAAGAAACCAGTCTTATATATTGAATGATTCAACTATATGACATTATGGAAAATGCAGAATCATGGAGACAGTAAAAAGTTTAGTAGTTGAGAGGGGTGAGGGGAAGGGGTATGGATGAATAGGCAGAGCACCGAGAACTTTTTAGGGTAGTGAGAATACTCTGTATGATACCATAATGGTGACCACGTGTCATTATACATTTTTCCAAATTCATGAAGTGTGCAACACCAAAAGTCAGCTCTAATATAAACCATGGACTTTGGTGATAATGACCTATCAACATAGGTTCATCAGTTGTACAAATGTACTACTCTGGTGGGGATATCGATAGGCAGGGAGGCTATGCACGTGTGGTGGAAATCTTTACACCTTCCTCTGGATTTTGTTGTGAGCCTAATTCTTCTTTAAAAAAAAATAATCTTGAGGTGCCTGGATGATTCAGTTGGCTGAGTGTCCAACTTTGGCTCAGGTCTTGACCTCATGGTTCATGGGGCTTTGCTTTGACTACACAGAGCCTGCTTCTGATTCTCTGTCTCCCTCTCCCTCTGCCCCTTCCCCACCACACTTATGCACTCTCTCGCTCTCTCAAAAATAAGTAAACATTAAAAAATAAATTTAAAAAAGAGCACCTGGGTGGCTCAGTCGGTTAGGCTTCCAACTTCGGCTCAGGTCATGACCTCATGGTTCACGAATTCCAGCCCTGCATTGGGCTTTCTGCTGTCACCTCGGAGACTGTGTGGATCCTCTGTTTCCCACCTACCCCATCTCCCTGCCCCTTTCCACTTATGCTCTGTCTCTTTCAAAAAAAAAAAAACATTTAAAAAATTTAAGAAAATAATCTTATAAAAAAAGAGATTAATATTTAATATTAGCGAAGGCAAGGCCTTTCTAAGCATAGCATTAAACATAGAAACTGTGAAGAGATCAACAGATTTTACTACATAAAACTAAATTTTACAATTGAAAAGCAAGTGAAAATTTTGGAATATTTGCAATGCTTATGACAAATCTTATGAAGTTTTGATAACTTCAGAATTTAAAATACCTCTTACAAATAATTTAGATAAATACCAGCAACACCAGAGATTATGAACAACAATTGACACACAGATGCTAACATCTCACACCTTTAAATTAAACGAAAACTGACACTTTAAGGGATGAACAGTAGAATAGGAGCCTAGAAAAGAAAAGCAAAAGATCAGGGCTGGGTGTTAGGAGCGAAATATGAAGAATTCCATGGCCAAGGGGAAAAATAACTAGGTAAGTGAGATAACAACTGAAAAATGGCTCTTAGAATTAATGACTAGAAAGGGACAGAAGCCACTTGGTGGTCTGGTGGGAGGGGGAGGAAAGAAGGTAGAGATAGTAAATGCAAACAGCTTTTTCAACATGTTTGGTTGGAAGGAAGGGGGTGGGAAGGGCATTTAAGGTTAAGATGGGAGAAATATTTGTTGAGCCAAAAGAACCATGGGAAGGAGAACTTGAGGAGATAAGGCAGAAGAAAGCAAACCAACAGAAGTCATTGAATCCAGAATTCTCTTTTCCAAGTGTGAGGAAGCAAGAGGCAAGGGGTGGAGTAAGTGTGGCTCCCTTTGTGGGATTGGGACCAGGAAGTGAGATGTTGCCACTCAACATTGTCCTTATTGCCAATAAAGTAGGTGATTCTTTGCTAAGGGTGTTAAGAGAGGCGGAGAGGACACGGCGTTAAAGGTTTGGAAAGTTTGACAAAGCTGCTATGTAAGACGGGACAGAGCGGTGAGTAAGAAAAAATTATGATTGCTCAGCATCTTTGACTTCACATCACATGGGTTTATAATGGCCCCAGATGGCCTGGTCATGGTTACAATCCTGGGCACGTGCCTGAGGAAAGGCAAATTGAATTTTCCAGGATTTAGCCAGAGGGATGGTTATCAAAGACAATGGGGTGAAGCAGTTGTGGATGCAGGAGGAGAGTGACTGGAATGATCTATGGTGGAATCTGAGCCGGAGAGGGAAGGAAAGGAAAGCATGAGAAGGCTCATCAGTAAAGAAAAAGTTGACAAGAGGCTCTGGTGAAGCCATCCCAGAAGATGCATGACTGTTTGTCAGACCTGTGGCAGCTGATTTCTTCTCTATTCTCATTCCCACACTGGGCAGCACTTCTTTCCTCCACAGGCAACCTCCTTCTGCTCCCTACTGTTTACGGTGCCCTCTGGAAACCTTGTCTCAAGGCTAACAAATGCCCCTGTCTCTTCAAACTCTCAAGACACATCTCATTTCCTTTCCCTTTCCCAACCCACCCTCATTCCAGTAAAGACTTTTATTATCCAGCATATTAAGAACTAAAGATGGAGACTATTTATTTCATTTCAGAGGCTCGCGTGAAACGTTCCAAACACCAGAGTTCTTTGTGCTATTCAGTTCAATCCCCTGAAAGCCATCAGGCTGATCCAGCAACAGTTCAGGCACTGATGAAATCCCTGCTGAAATCTTCAAACTAAAAAACGGGAACTCATGTTACAGTTTCACTCTCACTTAGAGATTTCTATCCATGAAGAAATTCTAGATGACATCAGGGTGGCTGTAATCATGACAAATTTTCGGTCAGGAGAGGGAAGTCTGACTTATATCAAATTTATACTGCTTTGCTTTTTTTTTTTTTCCATAGAAAAATCTTTCACAATCTCCTTAAACCATCCCCCCCGCACATTATTGAAGAGATCTTTGAGAATCTCCGTTTGTTGGTAGTTGATAAAGAGGCTCCACTGACATGACTCATAGTCCATGGACGTGTCTGATGAATGAGAAGCCTCTTGAAGAATTTGTATGAAGCATGGTTGTTCCCCCAAGTTTGCCTCCCCCCATAAACTTTTCTCCCTTCAAAGTGTTTCTCTTTGAAACTGTTTTGTTAAGATTCCTTTGGGAATAGCAGAGCTATCAACCAAAATGGTACCACTGATCAAACACTGTTTTCAAAATTAGTCTTTATGGTGATTCATCTAAGTAGTTAAATTTTTCCTAATAGAATGAAGTGATTTTCTAAGTGCTGAATAAGGTCTGATCTTCAACTACCTCCACATCAGAGCTAAGACTGATCATCAAAATGCTAGACAGACAGATGGGAGTCAGACACAGGACAAATTAGGTAAATGAGAGGCAAATTAACTACTACTATAAACCTTATGTGGATATATATTATTATAGTTATGTTAATATATATTATTATATTATTTGGGTATTATTCCCCTTATGTATACATACATACATGCAAAGATGTATATATTTCATATCCTTTTAGAAAATGACAAATTTCAGGGTTATTATTTACTCTTATTATTAATAACTACCATTTACTTAGCACTTTGTTCAGGTTCTGAACTATTCTAAATAAGTAATTTACATATATTATTCCATTAACTTTCCACAATACTCATATGGGGTGTGTGTTAGCAAACTTGACAATTAAAGAAAATGGGGTTGAGAGTATAAGTCATCTTACATGGCAAGTAAATGGCAGACGGCAGATTTAAGCCCAGATTTTTCTGGCTCCTACCTTCTCCTCTTATAGAAGGTTGTTGCTTATAGAAACAAACAAAGTAAATATATTCACAGTCCCGGTAAATTTAAGGTACAGTGTTACCAAAAGAGAATCAAGGGGAAAAGGAAGAAACCCAGATCCGTATGCGTGCAATAGAAAAAGAATGGAAGTGAGTTCCAAGTCCACGGCTCTCAAATCTCAGTGCACAGATCATTCCCCTAGGAAAGTTTTAAAATGCTGATTTCAGGATATCTTGCTGCTTCCCAAAAGTATTATTTACTAGGAGTGGAGTGGGTCCCAGAACCTGTACCTTGAAGAAGTACCCAAGTGCTTCTGATTCCATGGGCTTTTCCATAAGCAACACTGCTCCAAGATAAGGACCAGAGAGAACAGACTGGGCAAAACCAGACTTAAAGAGCTGATGAGTAGATGAATTGGTCATAAAGCATACTCTATATATATTTGCACAAAGAAAGGTCAAAACTGGACAGAACTTTATTTCTCTATAGATCAAAAGAATACCAGAGGCAAAAACTTATCCCAGTCCTGGAATTAGGAAGTAACAAAGGTCAACTAAAAAAGCTATAATGCCTCTCAGAATTGAGGGAAAACTGCTTGCAGTTGTCTGTAATTACCATCATATATATGGTTGTAATATAATTCATATTTGTGTAATTAGCTACATCTGAATCAGCTTTTTCCTGATTGATATCAGAAAGGATGGAGGAAACAAGGATGTGTGAATCCTTAACAGAGAAGTCACCATTTCTTCTTAAAAAAATATGTTTGATACACTTACTCAGTAATATTTACTGAATATCAACTCTGTCCTAGGATCTGTGGTAGGACTGGGACATAAATCAAAACTTAGATATCTCTTTCCTCAAAGAATTGAGACTTCTAGGGAGAGTAAATATTTAGAAATATTTAAAATCAATGTGATAATTGTCATATATTCTTTGGATACAGAGAAAAGGAAAGATTAAGTTCCTCAGGAGAGAAGGAAATATTTCCCTTGAGCTAGAGGAGGAGGAGGGGAGAGTCTGGAAGAATAAAGATAGTAGTGGGATATGAGGCTACTGGTGGCTATGTGCCAGAGACTAAAAAACTTTGGTAGACTTTCCTATGTCCCAAGGTTCATTAACATAGAATCTTTGGGAGCTGAATACTTCCTTGGATAGTTTCAGAGCATCTGTGAGTCACCTGAAATTTAATGTAAACTTTGGTATTTGTACTTTTCTGGGAAGTTTGTATATATTGTCAGACTTCCAAGGGATCCTTGATCTCAAAAGGTTAAAAATTAAAGCTATAAATAAAGAAAAAGCAATGGAGATCTTTAAGCCAAGAAATGAGGTACAAGTTACCTTTTAGAAATACAATGTTTGCTGTAAGATGCAGAGTATATGAGGGAAAGGCCAACAAAAAGGAAACCTCTTAGGGGATTGTTGAGGGGATATAGATGGAGATGAAGAGAGCTTGCACTCAGCAGCAGTGGAGATGGAGAGCAAGAAATAGAGTTGAGAGCTGTGTCTTTGGTCTTGGGACTAATTGAATGTAATGAATGATGGAGAAGGAGTCAAGGGTGAGTTCCACATCTCTTGTCTTCATGATGGAGTGGAAAGTTTTTTGGTCAAAGAAAGAATCCAAGTTTCATTCACCAGACATTGCCAAGTACTGAATTCCATTTTGTTCTAGAACTTGTGTTACGAAGTAAGTCAACAATGAAATAAGATGAAGATGAGAATGAAGCAGAGCAGTACAAAGAAAATAATAAGAAGGAAAGGAGGAAAAGAGGAGGAGGAGGGGAGGAGAAAATATCTTTTCATCTCAAGACATTTTTGAGGGACGATCAGAACCACAGGGTCTCATAGGTCATTATATAATCTAGGTTTTTATCCTGAGTGAAATTTGGAGCCACTTCAAGTTTTCCATAGTGGATGGCCAGCCATGATTTGACTTACATTTTACAAGGATCACTCTGACTTCTTTGTATAGGAAAAACTGTAAGTGAATGGGATTGGAAGCAAAGAAACCAATTATGAGGTCATTATGATAATTCAGGTGAGACAGAATGGTGATCAGACAGGTTTCATAGGGGTGGAGAAGGGGTCTGATTTTGAAAAAAAATTTGAAGAGGGAACTAACAGAATTTGCTGACAGATTGGATTGGGGTTAAAGAAAAAATCAAGGAAGACACAGGGTTTCACCTGAACATCTGCAGTAATGGAGATGCCACTAATGGAGAAGTGGAAGGCTGTGAAACAGCTATGACTGTGGGGAAAGACTCGTTCAGTTTGGGGGTGTTAAGTCTGAGATATCTATGTGTCACCAAAATGGAGATGTTAAGAAGGCAATTGGATACATGAGTTTGGAATTCATGAGAGAGACATTACTAAAGATATAAACTTGAGAGATTGTCAACATATAGATGTAACTCAAAGCCTTAAGACTGGCTGAGCCCAAATAGGATCTGAGTGTAAGTAAAGAAGAGACGAAGACAAAAGACTGCGGTGCTTTTGTGGTAAAGAGTTAGGGGAAAGAGAAGGAGCCATTCTTCCACTATTTTTCTCAATTATATATTTTCTCAATAATTTTTATGAGTGTGGTACCTAATATCAAGGACTTTGGGGTGAGAAAGCTCCTAAGTACATTACTTGTTAATACCTGTATGAATTTGGTCAACTTGCTTTATCCTCTATCCTTGATTATCTCATTAAATTTTTTTAACATTTATTTATTTTTGAGAGGCAGAGACAGACTGACTATGAGTAGGGGAGGGTCAGAGAGTGAGGAAGACATAGAATCTGAAGCAGGCTCCAGGCTCCGAGCTGTCAGCACAGAGCCCAAAACGAGGCTCGAACTTCACAAACCGTGAGATCATGACCTGAGCTGAAGTTGGCTGCTTAATCAGCTTAGACACCAACATTTGATTTTCTCATTTTTAAAATAAAAATAATAAAGTACCTGCTTCATAGATTTAAGGTATTTAGAATGATGTTTGGCATATAGTAAACACTCCACAAATGTTATCTGGTATTATTATCACTATTTTGCTTTTTTCTGTCCCTTGGAATGGAATCACACAACATCCATACTTTGAACTAGAGTCCCAGTAATACTTACCCCAAAGAATCACCAAGAACTTGAGCACTTGGAGGCTGAAATTCAATAGGACACTTACTGTAGTTGATTGGGTTACCCTCCAGAACACTAGCTCTCTCTATGGCTCAACTTCTTCTAGATCGCTGCTCCACTCTATAATGATTCCCTTTGACTGGGGTATTCATCATGCATCATAGCACTTGACACCAGGAGATTGGTTTGTTGTAGTTATGACCTTGAAGAAAGGTTTTTATTTTTGTTTTTGTTTTTCCTAACACCTCCCCTTCTGAATGCTTTGTGTAAGTATCCTGCTGCTAAGGATGGTGATTTAAACAAGAAAGCTCAAAATCAGAACCAGATAGTCTGTGGCGATCACTGATTGAGATCCTTCAGAGCCTACCAACATTGTCCAAGTTCCTCCTAGTGGCCTCATCTCTACATGAATCTGGGAAGAGCAGAAGAATTAAAATTTCACTGTGAGACACAAGGGGCAAAAACCCTATGAAAAGTTTGGTAACTATACATTGTGTATAAAATGCAGCCTCTTGTGCTTCATCATAAAAATAATATATGCATGTAAATTAAAAATAAATGATGACAAGGAAAGAAATATTGGAAAATATAATTTAAAAATACTGTAACAGCTGACAGATTAGTTGGCTAGAAAAAAATGTAGCTACAGAAGACAGTTTGAAAATAATGAAGCAACCGAGAATGAAGTTAATGAGATTGAGAAAATGAAAAAAGAGAATTTACAGTACTATCACACACACACACACACACACACACACACACACACAAAGCAAAATATGGGTTCCAATTTGATATATCCTTATCAAACAGAAGTACATCTAGCCTTCTTAATTTCATCAAGACACAAAATGACTTGGGGTGTTCCACTCCTAGAAAACAGGTTGAATTATGGAGCCTACCTTTCAGACACATCAGTAATCTTTGAAGATGTCGTTATACCCACCTGTGGTTCAGAAGCGTCTTCCATGCTACAAATGAGACAAGCAAAGTAAAAAAATAAGGAAAAAAGAAAATAGAAAGTCCATTTGTTTGCCATGTGTTTCTTACCTAGCTGTGGGACTGTGAACCAAGAGTGAGCATTCTATAAATCTTGATGACGCATGTTGACTTTCTTTTTGTGCATTATTTCAAAGACCTAATGCTATATCTAGCATTCTGCACTATCTGCATTGTGAAATGCAGGTAGGCTGGTGGTCTCCTAAGTAAATTTGAGAGGAGAAATGAAACCAAGTTGTGCGATGACTATGTAAAAACAGAAGTCTCCCTTTATTTGTAGAAGGATATGCAAACCAAAGTTTCAGTAAATCTCATATAACTAAATTTTGATATAATTTTTAATATTTTTAAATGTTTATTTATTCTGAGAGAGAGACAGAGAGAGCAAGGGAGGGGCAGAAAGAGAGGGAGCGAGAATCCCAAGCAATTTCCACACTGTCAGCACAGAGCCCAATGCAGGGCTCAATCTCAGGAACCATTAAACTGTGACCTGAGCCGAAATCAAGAGTTGGATGCTTAACCAACTGAGCCACCGAGGCGCCCCTTCAGTATGTTTTAATATATCATTTTGCGAGTGATTTTTATTCTATTTCATATAGTCTATCACTAATTCACTTATTTAACAATATTTACTGAACCTCTATTATTGTTAGTCACTGCTTTAGGCACAGAAATACAGAAAAAGAATATGACATAGACTCTACACCCAATAATCTTGTACCTTCAGTTGGGAAATGGCCATGCACATGATCACTGTGTATATTATGATAGGACCGTCAAAGATGCATGCTTACAGTAGGGATACAGATGTGGGAGCACTAGAGAGAGGACTCGAACTGGTGCTTGCAGTCAGATGAAAACTTCCAGGGGAAGCCACTTGGAGGAGTAAAGAGTAAGAGAAGAGGAGAGGAGGCCATAGCATGAAGGCAAGAGACAGTTGTTTCCATGCTACCACCTCTTTGGCTTGACTCAGCAGGTTGAGTATGGAGAAAGCACTGAAAAAGGTGGGAGACCTGAGCATAGGTCAGGTCATGAAAGACTGCATGTATCTGCTAAGGTGTTTAGATTTTACCTGGAATGTGATAAAGCACCTTTGGACAATGTAGAGAATGCCATGACTATATTGGAACTTTAAAAACAATTCTCTGGCTGAAGTCTGAAGAGTGATTTGGGGAGATTAAGAAGGTGATCTAATGCAGATGAAGGTAACAAGGCTTAAATTAAACACATATCAGGAATGGTAAAAAAAAAAAAGAAAGAAAAGAAATTGAGAGCTATTTCGATGGTAGGTTCAAGCTGTGGAATCTAATTATAGTGAAAAAAAAGAGGAAATAGGTTTGTAGGCTTGCAGCTTGAGGGAGTAGGTAGTAGATGGGGGCATTTATGAAGATAAGGAGTTCAGGAGTAAAAAAGGTTTAAGGTAACAAGGAATGTGGTTCTCTGTTTTGTGTGTGTGTGTGTGTGTGTGTGTGTGTGTGTGTGTGTGTGTATTTACCTATGTATTTCAAGAGGCCATGGTGATATATGAATAAAGAGGCAAAATACATATTTAGGAAGTCCCTGAGAGACTTTCACTAGAGCTTTAGATCTGGTGGAGGGGAATGTAGCATATTAACATGTAATTAAGCCATAAGGGTAGATGAGGTTGTCCTCACAGCCCATGAAGAGTGACAAGAATAAGAACTAAAGATACAAATATGGGACTGTCTTCTCTCTCTCTCTCTCTCTCTCTCTCTTTTTTTTTTTTAGAGACAGAGTGTGTGTGTGAGAGTGTGCAAGCTGGGGAGAGGGACAGAGGGAGAGAATCCCAAGCAGGCTCCAAGCTCAGCACAGAGCCTGATGTGGGGCTCAATCCCATGACCCTGGGATCATGACATGAGCCAAGATCAAGAGTTGGAAGCTCAACTGACTGAGCCACCCAGGCACCCTTATTGGACTATCTTTTAAAGGGTCAGTGGAGAAAGTAGAATCCTTAACACGGATTTTAAAAAGAATAGTAAAGGAGTAAGAAGAATCCAGAAGCGAATAGAATGCCAGAAGCCCAGGTTTGCCTTAGTCAATAGGCCCTGTAAGGTCAGGGCTCATTGCATCCATTGAATTTGGCAACCAGAAAGTCAGTGGTGACTCATCCCTTGAAGGTTCTGTGATGAGTGAAGGAAGCAAAACCAGAGCATGATAACTTGAAGGCAAATCAGGATGTAGTTATTTTGGTTTTATATATATTTTTTAATGTTTACTTTAAAATATTAGTCATTTGCCTAATTTTTAAGGGAAAGTGATGGGCCAGTAGAACTAGAGCAATTAAAAATAATGAAAAATGAAGAGATATCCATTAGGCCAACATCTTAGAGAAAAGGAGAAGGAGAGATT
Organism: Suricata suricatta; assembly: GCF_006229205.1. NCBI lineage: Eukaryota > Metazoa > Chordata > Mammalia > Carnivora > Herpestidae > Suricata > Suricata suricatta. The sequence continues at coordinate 44,709,011 of NC_043713.1, forward strand.
TGCTGTGAGGTAGACAGGACTCTTCAGAAGAAAAGAGACATCTCTTTGGCTCCATCAGGGAAGAAGACGGGAGAGAATCTACCAATAAGGTAGTTCCAGATATTTAGAACTTTTTAAAAAAATTTATTTCTGAGAAACAGTGCAAGCAGGGGAGGGTCAGAGAGAGAGGGAGACACAAAATCTGAAGCAGGCTCCAGGCTCTAAGCTGTCAGCACAGAGCCCAGTGCGGGGCTTGAACTCACGAACTGTGAGATCATGGCCTGAGCTAAAGCCAGACGCTTAACTGACTAAGCCACCCAGGTGCCCCTAGAACTTTTTTAAGCTTTAGTTTACTTTAAAAAAAAATGGAAATAGTAATCATTGCTATCTCATAGGAAAGTTTGACAGTTATTTATTATTATTATTATTATTATCATCATCATATCATCATCATCATTATCACCACATTATCTCCATAGAGATAGCTGTGAGACTTAAATTCAATAATGCAAATAAAGTACTTAGCACCAACAGTTATGCATATTAAGATATGACTACTGTTGGTTTAATTCAGTACTCATTTTCTCCCTATCTTTTCCTCCTGACCTGGACTATCTCATCACTGCCACCATTAGCATTCCTGCCCAGGTCACAACCACTTCCTCCAAATTAATTAGACCTGTCCTACAAAGAGAAGCTCAAATTAAATATCCTTCATGAAGATTACCGAGTCCATGGTTATCCTGAACTCTTAATGCACTGAGGTTCTATACCACACAGGTTAACACTTCAGTTTTCCCATCTATAAAATGGTGGCTTTAGTCAGGATGGGCTAAGTCATACTGTGGTAACAAATAAGCCTAAAATCTCAAGGCCTAATACAACAAAAATTGGTTTTCTAGCTCATGCAAAGGCTCTTGGAGGGGCCCAGAGCAGCTGTCCTCTATGCCCTATACTCCAGGATTCAGACTTTCTGCCTTTTTGCCGTTACTTTGGTCTGAATGCTTGCATCCATTCCTTCCTTGACTCTTCCACACCAAAAGAACCCAATTCATATGTTGAAAACCTAATGCCCAAGGTGATTAGGAGGTGAGGCCTTTGGTAGGTGATGGGGCTCCTCCTCACGAATGGGATTAGTGCCCTTATAAGAGAGACTCCAGGGAGCTAGCTTGCCCTCCCACGGTACAAGGGTACAATCAGAAGTCTGTGACCTAAAGAGGGCCCTCATCCAACTGTGTTGGCACCCTGACCTTGGACTTCCAGCCTCCAGAACTGTGAGAAATAAATTTTTATTGTGTATGAGCTACCTAGGCTGTAATATTTTTATTAGAGCAGCCTGAATAGACTCCAACAACCATGAAATCTCCTCCACAATTGCTACATCAGAAAAAGAAGGGAAATGGAGACTTGCATCCCAGCTCTTAAGTGTTTCCATCAACATGTAACACACATCGCCTCACTCCCAATTTTTGGCCAAAGCAAGTCACACAACTTACCTAAAGTTCAAGGGATTCAGAATTCCAATTGTCCCAGGCACTCAGAGGAAAACAGAGTCAGAAACATCTGTGAGCAGCAGGGATATCTACTACAAGGAAGCTGGACTAGAGAGAGTTTAGGGTCCTTCTAGACCTATCACTCCAATTAGTACATGTGTGTTTTCCTTTTCAGTAAGGGTGCAAAATTTTTGAATACAGGCTATGTCAAATATGTCTGATATTCCCTATCATGCATAGCCTAACATTAGGTACATGATAGAAACTCAACAATTAAATTAATGACTGATGCTATTAGGATTTAAGGACAAACTGTATCATTAGTCAAATTTCATTTATTATACATCCACTGTGTCCAAAAAATATATATTAGTGGGGTTTTATTGAGAGAATATAAGATGTGTAGTTTCTATTCTTTTTTTAAATAAAGTTAATCCTTTATTTGGGTGAAAGATTAGGTACTTTTTGGGAACTACTATGTAATATATACATATGGGTCAAATAATTTAGCGCCCTTGAAGTTGGCAAGAAATGGTGCATTGTGGGCCTGGGTACTTGTTTTTCTGATCTTCTGACAATTTACTTATAATATAAATGTGACCTCTTTCAGCATACTGTGACTCTCTGGTATAAAGTTTTAGGTTTTATAGCTGTAAAATGCAATTTGCTACCTTGGATTTGCCTTGGCTGAGGAGTTAAACCAGAGGATGAGCTCATTAAAAAAATCAGTTGCTGAGGGGAGTGATTGGTCCAGAGAAGGTTGAGTGTCAGAAGGCTCAATAGTCAAAACTGTCCCTTCATTCACTCTTGTAATTTGACAAGGCTAATTGGGGGCAGGGGAGTCCTCAGTGAAATTCTCTAACTTAAAAATTATAACTAAGATCTTTTGTGTCTAAAATGTCAACTAAAGAAGGATAAACTCTATAACCATCTTGAGAGACCATGTGAATGGACAGAGTGTGTGTGCTTTCGTGCATGACAATGAGAGGTGAGGCTCATAGAGAAAAGGAAATGCAAACTCTTCCTGTGATAATCGCCTGTTGGGACTTTTGGAAACCAGAATTGAGTCTGAGAGTCATGATTCTTAAAAGTTGCTGCACATCCAAAGGCCATTGTCTTAAGGGAAGTTGGGGGGAAATTAATAAATAAATATAAAAGCTTTACCCCACTTTGTACCAAAATCATGGAGCATCCATTCCTAAAACACTTTGTACAACTTGTTGCCTCCTCTCTGAAAAGAAACTGTGGAGTTAGGTCTCAAGAAGACTGATAAAAAGAAAGATTCAGATTGATTAGACAGAGGAACAAATGTTAGGAAGATCTATGACCTAAATCTGAAAATCATACCAGGGAACAATGAAAGGATTTCCCTTTACACCTATAAGAGCTGTATTGTTGACAAAAATCAAAGAAAATTGGATTTATGTAAGCTGTTTTCTGATCCCAATCCCCTTAGATTATAAGGTTGTGAGGACAGAGAATCATCCCCAACCTTGCATCTTCAATGTCAAGCACCTGGCATGTGGTGGGCGCTCACTAAATACCTGTAAAATGAATGGATAGATGACTAAATGGATGAACAGACTTATGGAAAACCTTACTTCAAGCCTTACAGTAAAGTGAGAAAAGCAGTAGACAGAAATTATAAAGATAAATGATGATTGTCGCCTTGGCATTGCATTCGGATGCATAGGATATCAGAGCTGGAAAGGACGTTTTGCCATGGTCCTTATTTATTTCAGGCTATCTTTCGTTCTCAGAGCACACACCCCATGTCAAGGTTTCCCCATGTGCATGCCCTCTGCTAAAGTAACCAACAATCTTTCAGAAGCCCCTTAACCTGTGGGGGGCTCAGTCTCCTCATCCATGATGTACAGAGACAGGGCTGGATGATCTTTTATGTCTCTGGGTCCTGTTACCAGTGGTACCTGCACACACAAGTGACCCTTTAGCTTAGTTAGGAAACATAGGATACTTGGCAGAAGGTTGACATGAATCACAAACTATGACCTTCTACCCAAAGTTCCTTTTTGTACTTTTTTGAGACAGAGACTGGAGCTAACTGAATGATCCATTGTCTGAGCCAGAGTGATAATTCTTTCTGGACTGTGTTTGCAATTTGAGCACAGGGACCCAAGTTTCAATTTCTGAATCTCCAGTTACTAGCCCAGTGCTTTTGATGAAGATAAAAGTGTTTGTTACATTGAATTTAATTATATTATTATATTTGTAAATTTTCTTTCCTCAAATGTAAAAAACAAGGGAACTGTGTCTTTAATTCCCACCCCCCTCCCTGCATTTATTATCAATCTCTGTCCCCAAACCTAGGTAGAAAACAATTCAGTTTCAATTTGCTTCCTCTTGACTGTGTTTATCAACCAAGTAAAATGAGTCATCTGAGATGGATTATATATTAAAATGCAGATTCCTGGGTACAGCTCTAGACTGATTGAACATCTCCTAATGTTTGAGAACCTCTCTCTTTGGGCAGGTGGTGAGAAGGCAACAGTACCGTTGGGCAATACGGTGATGGTAAGATCTCAAGTCAATATTGAGATCAAGAGATAAAATATTAAGATAACATTTTATCACTGCAGAATGATGCAAGTTATAATGGAGGCATCAGAAGATAGCATCAAAGTGCAAAACTGAGTCCCTCAGGCCTCTGTGCATCCCAGTTCACTCCATCCTGAGACAGTTTCCGGCGCTTTGATCTGGCACATAGAAACAGAGGAGTGCACTGAGCCGCCAGGATTTTAGTATCATTGAAGAAAGATAAGCAACAGAAACTACTCTAAGTGGGAATGGGACATACTGATGTGGCTCAGAGTTGTTCATGGAAAAGGGGGTTCTTTTTTCACTTCTCTGATGAGATGAGTGTCACAGCCAGGGGCACCTGCAGCCAACTGTAATATGTTTCCCTTATTGTCATTGTGAAATATGCATACTGGAGGAAGGGAGAGGAAGGGAGCTCATCTTTATCATACTGGGGTTGACAGCAGCCTCTCTTCCTTTCCTTGCCTCTTCTCAAGGTGCTAACACTCTCTCTGGGGGCCACCTCGGGGATGAGAACATCCACTGTACTCATTAAATTCTCTTGCAGTTAATTTGGTTTTATATTCACACCCTATCAAGGGTCTGGGACCAGGTGTGTTGGCTTCATCTCTGACATCATTAGAATATGTTTCTGTCCTCTGCTCATTCATCTTCATACCATTCCCTATGGGTGGATTTAATTCCCAGTTTTTAGAAAAGGCAATTCCGTTCAGGGGATATTTATGAGGAATATTTTATGTGAAAGTGCTCTATTCTCAGCACTGAAGGGGATATAAGAAATGATGAGAAGTGAGTCTTAGAGGCTTACAAGTTGGCATGAAGTTACTTACAGAAATAACTTTAATCAAGGTAGACACAGACGGGAGACTTGGTGAGGGAAGGAATTCATTTCAAGCAGCAGGATTTAAAAGGACTTTCTGGAGTAGAGCCTTGAAGGCAAGGCATGAAGAATGAACCTGAGGGGCCCACACTATATAGTAACACCCACACACTGGGAACCATAGGTGCTGACTAGGTCAGACAACTTGAATTTGAAAAAAAGTTTACAAAATAACATTTCTTTAAACTGAAGCAAATGGAATGATCAACAACAACTACGAAAGTTCCCCTTTGTCAAAATTACCCATGATCTGTGATTGAGTCACTATAAATAGGGCATCTCTTCAATTCTACCTAGATTAGAGTGCTTCTTAATTCAGCTTTTTTTTTTTACATTTATTTATTTTTGAGAGACAGTGAGACAGAGTATGAGTGGGGGAGGGGCAGAGAGAAGGAGACACAGAATCTGAAGCAGACTCAAGGCTCTGAACTGTTAGCGCAGAGCCTGACGCTGGGCATAAACACACGATTGTGAGATCATGACCTGAGCCGAAGTTGGACACTTAACTGACTGAGCCACCCAGGTGTCCCTCAAATCAGCTTTAAAAAGCCATATATCTTCCTACTCTCATCAAATTGACTAAAGCGTGGTGGGGGTGAATTATGATCTAGAAGCATCTAGAAGTGTTACCTCTCATGTCATGACTAGAATGTAGGGGTCTGCATGGAATCCAACAAAATTAGGGGAGGAGAGTGAAAGCTTTTTGGGTTTCGTTTTAGGCAATTATCCAAGAGAGGTGTCTATATATCTCATTTGGCACAACACAAATAATTCTTAAGAATGTCTAAGTCTCTTTGTTCTAATTGTAGTTTCAATTATATTTATGTTTAATGTTCTTGTTTTATATAGTTTCATAATTCTCTGTGATAAAGTTTTATGTGTGTACGTGTTGTTGCCCTAAGACATGAAGGCATGTGCTACCCATAATGTACAGACATTACATCCAGGTATTACAGACAGATTTTCCAGACATTTTCATCTACAAATAGAGAAGCCAAACCAAAATCACCTATAAAGAGATACCTTAGAGGGGAAACATTAATATACTGTATTAAATTTTCAGCTAACTATAACGTGGTTTTCCAGTTGAGTATAAATCTATACTTTCATGTATTTTTGTATCTGCCCAATGGATTGCTACAGCTCAATTTCTTGTATCACATTAGTTTCATAACACAAGGGAGTTTCTATCTTTTTCTAACTCCTGGACGGGCAAAAAAAAAAAAAAAAAGGGATAGCCTGAAGAACATGAAATCGCCAACAGTTATATGTATTGATACAACAAGAAGGAGCTTGACTAAAACTCATGAAAGCAAGAAAATTCAGAGTTAAGGTTAAAATGTATTACTTAACTCACCCACGTGCCCTGCAGGGATCTCAGAGCAGTGGGTGGTCTCTCATTCCAGATGTGCACAAAATCTGGGCTGTGAGAGCTGACATCGAGAGCGAGTTTTTGGCTTCGTTCTGACGTTGTTCATTTTGAGCAAGTATAATGCTTCAGGTCAATGTCATGAGTTCAAAGGGTGTTGGTAGTGGATGTACCTGCCCTCCTACCTTCCTCCTTCCCCCCCCTCCCCTCTTCCCTTCTTCCTTCCTTCCTACCTTCTTTCCTTCCTTCCTTCCTTCCCTCCTTCCTTCCTTCCGGTAGTGTAACAAGCTTTTGATGTTGCTCTTGGGAAAACTAACAGTTGCCGTGGGACTTAAACACCTCTGCGCATGCTGAATAAATTCCTTGTAGCTGCAGGTAAACCAAAAGTTATGTTAAGTGAGAAAGAAAAGGTAACAGCTGCTGAATTCTTTTTGCTAGCCCAGGGAGACTTCATACTGCATATTACAAGCTGATTGGCAAAACCTTAACCCCCCTCCCCCCACTGTAAAGATAAGAAAGAACACTCCTAAACTTATTTTGAGAACGGGGGGGGGGGGGGGGGGGAACTGTTCCTTTCATAGTTTTAAAAAAAAGGTGGGAGATGATTTCTCTTTTTCTGTTATTTGTCAAGGAGAATGGTCTGGTAGTAAAAGAATAAATTGAAAGGAACTCAGGTAGAAAAGGCCTGAGCGCTGGGAATGTAATTTTACAAGACTCGTTGCCTTTACTCTGTGTTTTTCTCCTTGAAGGAGATAACTTGATTTTATACTTTACTGTCTTATTAACAGAATGCATTTTGGAACCCTGCCACCGCTAACAGTATCAGAAGGATTTAAGGCTGCTGAAATACACTTGAAGATTTAATTCTGCTGACTTCAGCTCGGATCTGGAGTAAAATCTAACGGTAGATTAAGTGTTTAGCACTGTATATTGCGATTGTGCTCCTGGTTATAAATACTTGTGTCTGTTTCTGTTTCAGACAGCTCTCTATAGGTTTCCCGCTCACTACGGCACAAAATGCTTGCTTCCCAAATAAGGTTATTCTCTATAAGGCTACCCCTTATATAACTCTTTTTATAGACTCAAGCCCCTGCTCTGTTGTGCAATTCATTATAAACTCCCTTGTGCACTTTGCGATAACAAACATTGGGTCACTGAGAAGAGACTTCTAGAGAGGGAAGCCTGTATTTCCTTCCAGACAATATTTAATCTCAGAGCAGCACTGACTAATAAAAGCAAAAGATCAATACAAAGCTGTATTGCTGGATGAAAATTTACTAACATAGTCATTCATATCACAGGAACATCTGGTTAAAGCTTCAGGGCTCCCTTACTTTCTTAGTTATGATTTTATGGGTCTCTCCAGACTCCTTTTTAGGATTTTAGCAGGCATTTATAGCAGGCTGGACATTTTAATCTTTTTAATGTGGTTATCTGATCTCCGCTTGGCTTTCTCACACTGACTGGTCATCTCCACTTCTTGCTTATTGCACTTGAATCAAGTTATGATAAGCTCACACTGTAATAGCCCCTAGTCCTAAACGGGTCTAACTTCATGTAAGTGGCCTCCTGAGCTGCTATTTATGGTCATTTCTGTGAGGCACTGTCTTTAAAACCCTGGCATTTAGTGCCTTCTTCCTATCCCCATGACTTGGAATACATAAGGACTACAATAAATCATACAGCCAGGCCTGTAGACATACTTTTTGCTCTAAGAGATTTCTGAGGCCTGAAGCAGGAGTGGGGGTGGGGGGCACAAGCCGAGGAGTTCTGGTTTATGGCCCTGAACCAGATGGATGTGTATGAAGTTGACCTGATGACTTGGAGCCTGGGAGAGCCCAGGGGTGATCCTCACTCGTGGCCCTCAAAATGGGTACTGAGTGTGGAATTTGTTTGTGGTTGAATTTGCTTGTTTTCTGTGTGTGAATCAGAATTTGGTCCTTCTAGGAGATATATTGGTTTAAAGGTGGTTGGTAGATGGAATCCTAAAATCCACAAGATAATTCAATAAAATGACCTAAAGTATGGAAAGTAAATGTGAGCATGATCTTACATTTAATGTCTCAGCAAATTCAACCACCATGGCGGGAGAGGGAGGGTAATAATATCTACCATACCTACTTACTATGTGCAGATCCCTTTTATTTCATTTCACAATTATCTGTGGTAGATATTATCTGAACTAGGTTTTGTTTATTGAAAACTGACTGAAAAGCAACCACTGAGCCAAGGGCTTAACATATTTATTATTTCATTGTTTCCTTTTAACAATCCCCCAACTTAGGTATTATTATTGCCCTCACTTGGCAAGTGAATAAATTGAGTCTTATTTTTTTTTCAAAGTTTATTTATTTATTTTGAGAGAGATAGAGATAGAGCATAAGTGGGGAAGGGGTAGAGAGTGACAGAGGATCCCAAGCGGATCTCTGCTGACAGCAGAGAGCCCTGATGCAGGGCTTGAACCCACGAACCATGAGATCATGACCTGAGCCGAAGTCAGACGCTTAACTGACTGAGCCACTCAGGCGCCCTGAGAAGTTGAGTCTTAGATTAAGCAGCATGGTTGGGTCAAGCAGCTGGCAAGCGGCAGCCTTGAGGATTCAGGCCCCAGCATGTCTAATGGGGCTGCCTTTTCACACGAGGAATGGTATTATCTTAGTAACTAAAAAAGCATATACATAGGAACAAATTTTCTCCTAAAATGCTATAAAATTTCTTTACCATTTTCCTATGATGCCAGGTCATCTACTTCCGTTGACACACAGCAGACTCATCTCACTTCAAGAGACATGAGTTACCACAGATCTTCAGATAAAAGAAACAACACATTAATTCATTTAGTAACACGTTCTTCAGAGAAGGAAATTGAAATACAGGTTTAACTTGCTTACTCTGCTCCTTCTTCCCTGGGCTAAGCAAGGTTGTCACCCATACGTTCCTTCTCTCTCTCCTTGTTCTAAGATGCTTTGGACAGGCGGTGAAGGACACCTCCTCTACCCGCCCACCCCCACTCCGCCAACTTCCACCTCACACCAGAGGTCAGATGAAATGGAGAGAATGCTCATTGCAGATGGGATGGCTTTGTCATTCCATTCTCAAAACTGGCTGCATGGCAGAGACAATGATTGAAGTCAAACTGAAGTGATTTTCAACACTGAAACTTAAGCTGTTTACAATATGAGCCAAGCATCGTTTGTCTTGGACCCCCAACACTTTCTTGGCACCCATTAACGCTCAACTGTTCTCTAGTCACATTAATTAGTGCAATTGTCCCAGACAGGAAGGAAGGATGGAGGGCACAGGGCTCCGGCTGCCCAGCCTGCAGCACCCCTCGACCCTCACAGACATTTCCCAGCACGTTTTGAGATATACTGTAGGTCAGAAACCTTCAGGGGCCGGCGGCCTCCACAGAGCAGGCTTCCCCGGTAGGATGACCCGGCAGCCTGCTCTGAGACAGAGAGTCTGGAGGACAAAGGGGACAGAAAGCAGAGGAGAAGCTAAAGACAGACCGAGCTCCTGAAGAAGGAGGCAGGAGCATTCAGTGAAAGGAGACGGCGTGAGAACGGGCTCCTCTGAGCTTTAAATCTCCCCGTCCTCCGTCTTCAGGGGCCAGGCAGTTGGGTGATGACACATTCCCCTCGGGAACAGTGCCCAATCTCCCCAACAGCTGTGTCCAGAAGGCCGTAGATCCAGATCCTGGCAGCCGGTGAGCCTCCGCTCGGCCAGCTCCAGCCTTGAGGTACCCTCAGTACCAAAGATAAGAGCAGCAGGATAGGGTTTCTGAGGGTTATGACTTGACTGCAGCCTCCAAAGACTGACTCACACGTACACACATCTCACACAGAAGGATTTTTGTTTTATCCCACAAACACATGACCTCCATTCCTTTTGCTTTTGCAGAAGGCAAGCGCGAAAGGCAGCTGTGAGTTTCTCTGTGATGCTTTCTTCCAGGACTGAAAGCACTCTTACTGCGTTCCTCCCCTGAAGCCACACTAAGGAATTCTGTCAACATTGTCGAGAAGGCCACATTGAAAATGGTGACTGGGAAGTTCTTTGTGATGGTTACTTGTCCTGGGTGGGGTCGTGGTGGGCAGAAAAGGCAGGATAAATTCTGCCAGTCCTGTTCCATCAGCAATGTTGATAGAGTTCAATCCTGGTGATAAGGAGGCAGTCATTCAGAATTCCAAGTGTCTTTCTTTTCATTTCTTTATTGCCAAGGGGCTGAGGATTGGGTCTGGAGTCATGCAGTCCACAAGGAGGATACCTTTGGACAAGTAAAAAAAAGTTCTCATAGCCTAAACTGACTCACCTGTAAAATGGGAATAATAAAGCCAACTTTGTAGTCTTTGTAGTAACAAAGGCTAAATAAGATAATGTAGGGAAAGTTCCTAGCCCAGGGTGAATGCTCCCTCCGTGGGGATTTTTCATAATTAATAAGATCAACCTGTTGCGTTTACAATACGATGCATATGCAAATTTCTCATCTTTCGCCTCTTAGAGGGAAGCTTGTGCTGTAGGATCTCTCCATGTGCTACACACAAAAACCCTCTTGTTCTGAGAATCGTTGAAATGCTTCTTTCCCATTCCCAGACTCTGCTTGCTCCGCAGTGCCCTGTCAAAACATCTGGGCCCTTTTGTCCCTTGGCTCTCCCTGTGCTGTTAAAGCCGGTCCCCATCACGGGACACTTCCTGTTGACCTAAAGTTTTTTTTTTTTTTAATTCATCTTAACACTTCAAAATGATTAGAGCTGAAAGGGTAAGAACAAAGACGAAGGTTGAAATTGTCCTTTGCAGCACCTAATTTGATTCCAACAGCACTCGGAAAAAAAGAAACACCTCAAATATTTTTATCTTAGAATGAAGAAAGCATTGAAAAAAATTGTTTAAATTCCCCTCCCTGTCTGAAGGTGAAGGGTTCACTAAGGTTGGTGCCTGACACAGCGTTCCCAGTGGACGAATGCAGTCATTCCTTTATCTGGAATATTCTCCTGACCAGGTGCACACAATATTGTTGCACAAACTCTAGTTTGTCTTCCTGCTAGAGAACAGAGAGGTTTGTCAGGAATTCAGAATCCTAGAGGAAAAGTGTATTGCTTCTTTCTCACAGGCCGCCCTAGTACTTGCAGTAAAACTCCCAGTAAAGAGTATGTCTGAATGGGGGGACCTAAGAAATTTCAGGAGCTTTTTTTTTTTTTTTTTGGTCCACACTGACTATCCTTTTCTGTGGATTAGGCCACTGCTTATTTCAAATTCAAATCCTATCTATATATTGTTCATGGTTCCTTTGTGTCATCAGGAAATTAAAGTTTGCAGCTGGCCCCTTCATCTTGGCTAATCATGCGGACATAAAGTCCTTAAAGGCCCTCAGAGTGGCCCCTGCGGGGGCCCCACTCAACACTTCTCTCCAGCAGGACATTGTTCTTCAGCTGTGTTTTCATCCTCTGCCCCCTTTGGTATTAAGCTCCTGCTGCTTGGAGCCCTGGCATCAGACTGTCATGCGTCACTTTATCATAGCGAGTCCAACACCCACAGGAAACCTTGTCCCCGTGCTGGGCCGGCTCCCCATCGGCGCTGCCTGATGGACGGCAGGCACCTCGTCCAGCTCCTTGGGATGGCGGTGGGCTCCTGCCCGTCCACACGGTAGCCAGGGAGGAGGAGAGCGGGTCCCTCACTCCCCCTCTTCACTAGCCTCCTGAGGGCTTTGAAGCCACCCTTGCTCCGAGCCCAAGGACGCTCATTATGTGGACCTATTAGGAAGAACCAGGGCGACAGCAGGGCCGGCTGCCAATTTGCCAGCCTCCCGCACGTCGATCTGACGCGCTCCAAAACCCTGTCTCCTCTCAGGGATCTTTTCATATCCGGCAGAGTTTACACCTGGTTTCTGAGATTCCTTGAATTAATTGAATTCTCACTAGAATACTTCCTGCCTTCCCCTTCCGCCCTTAACTGCGTGTGACCTGAAGTTCACAGTGGAGTGACTGGGCTAACCAAATCAGCGTCCCCGGCGTCTTCGATTTCATTTCCCACACCGCCGTGTGCTCTCCTTTGTCCCCAGGGGACCCGGCCCTGCCATGCCCGGATGGCAGTCCAGACGCCTTCCACTGGCCTCCGGTCTCGAAGGGACATCTTTACAGGCATTTTATTACTTGTGCTGTCTGCTGCATGACACTGAATCTAATGTCCTTTGCTTTCTTTTGCATGTTTAGTAACATGTTTTTTTTCTTTTCCAATGACTATATTTTCTTCTGAGGTGTTCACTGGTTTTAGATACTCTGTCACCCTTAGTGTATTGGAAATTGTGGATGTTTTTGTGCTGCCCATTCATTGTCGATGAGACCAAGAAAAGTTAGGCTTTGAAAAGTCAAGTTTGCTTCACACATATGCACTAGGCACATACTGTAAGTTTGTAACCATATCCGATATACATCCATTTTAAGATACAGGCATGCCTTATGCTTACCATCTGGGACAGTTCAATGATGTAAACCATTTTACATATCTCCCACAAAGTTGTAACTATTTTATTATGTTGAGGCTAATTCATTCTTCTTAAAGAGATCTCATTTCATTTCTGATTTGCTTTGGGATTGTATCCCATTTACACCAGACATAGTCTCATGGTGACATCACCCTGGCTAAAAAATGGAAGAATGTTTATGGCAGAATACCACACCATAGAATCATCAGATTTCAGATTTCTGAGGCAGAAAGGGTGGGGAAGGGAAACATCAAAGATGGACATTAAGATTTCTTTTCCACGGAGTAAGAACACATCCATTTTCCAACACTCCAGAGGTACTCCTTCTCTACTTTTGTAAATTCCTCCCTCCACCACCAATAAATCCTATGCCAGTGTCTTCTAGCAGAGCTCCTATATGGTTTTATGAACAAACATTTATATATCTGCATCCCTAGTTGGTGACAAGCTGTCTGAGGTTAGAGACTGTGTCTAACTCAGAATTATATTCCCTTCATCAAGGAAAGTGGCTAGCAGTTGAATGAATGAATAAATGAGGACATAAATACCTCCTTTGTCCCAAACAGAGACCTTTATAACACGAGGTAAGAGGTCAGCAAGAAGAGTGATTCTTTCTCTACCTCCACTCTTCCTGAGTGTTCTCCAAGCTCAAGACTCTCCTCCCAACCACCTAGTCTCCCACACAAACCCTCTGTCTTCACCTGTTTCTCTCCTGTTCATTTTCTGGTCTCGGCTTAAAAGTTACTTCCTCAAGAAGGTTCTCTCTGATCCACTAAAATAAGCTTGGTCTCTTAGTTTATACTCACTTCCAGGCACAACCATGTCACTGCCACACAATATCACACTCAGAATGTGGGGTTAGAGCAGTGGGCTGATTTCTGCAGGGCAGATGAGAGTGTGAGTCTGGGTGTGGCCAGTTAGAGAGGGGAGGGGCTGGCGAGAGGGAGAGGCTGCACTGGGCATGCTCAGTTCCTTCTTCCCCTTTCCCTGGACAAGCAGTTCACTCTTCTGCCCCCAAGAGAAGCATAAGCTATGGGGACAAGAGCCAGTGATGCACCTTCGAATGTCTCCTGGCAAGTGGAAGTTTCCTACGCTTTGTGGAAGTGCCTTCTCCCTTCCTCCTGCTCCAAGCTGCTGCCAATGTAAAATATAAACTCACTATTGAAATATAAACTCCATTAAGGCAGAGAACATGTCTTTTTCCCAATTGTACCTCTGGGCTTAGCAGAGTGCTTGCCATATGTTAGCTGCAATGGTTGATCAGTGGGAGGAGGGAAGGAAATAATAGAAGAAGAAGAAGAAGAAGAAGAAGAAGAAGAAGAAGAAGAAGAAGAAAAAGAAGAAGAAGGAGGAGGAGGAAGAGGAGGAGGAAAAGGAGAAGGAAGAGGAGGAGGAGGAGGAGAAGGAGAAGGAGACGGAGAAGATGGAGGAGGAGGAGGAGGAGGAGGAGGAGGAGAGGGAGGGGGAGGAAGAGGAGAAAAGGAGGGAAGGGGGATAAAAGGAAAGACAGAATACAATGTTTCTTCATCCCATACTCACTACCGCCATCAGGATACTGCCAATATAGATCTATTTGAGACTTAAGAAAAGAAGATAGAAAGGGCTATATTAAATCCAACAAAGACAAACAAAGAGAATTTGAGAAGAACTAAGGCAATAGAATCTTCTCTACCACATATGCACATACTCTAACACTGTAGGAGGTATTTTTCCTATGCTGTTGATTCAATGTTAGACATAGAGCTGCCCCCTGAGGGGAGAAGTGATGGTCTTTAGAACTAAATTATTTCATGTTCCCATTAATAAGTTCAATGATGCTGGTGATTCCAAAGTCTTGGCTGCCAATTCTAACTTATTTGTATGTCAATTCCTATTGAGCATTTTCTCATTATTTTAACAAATACATTCTAAGTTCTCACTGAAGGGCAGCAAGGTCCCTAGGCTGTGTTCCAGGAGTAAACATAGGTGACATGGTGTTTGCTCTTAAGAAGTATGCTACCTAGTGGGAAAGACAGACCAGTAAACAATCAACTATAATAAAGTACAATTAGGAGCTCATTGGGGTAAACACAAGAGTCACAGCTTCCCAGAGAGAGGGACACTTAAGTTGAGATTTAAAAGGGGAAAAGGATAAGCCAGAGGTGGAGGAAAGGGTTTCAAGCAGATGGAATGACACATACAAATGCCCAGAAGGAAAAGAGAACATGGAGGAAAGCGGGAAGGAACCCAGAGATGCACAGGGGATTGGTCTCCCAAGGGGGTGTGGCACCATTGACTTCAGCTCTGGTATGGAAAAGAGCAGCATAATCTATATAATCCCAGCTCAGGATCCCTGTGAATCCACTGAAAACTCCCTCACTTCTAAAAAATTGGTATAAGGCTTCTTCAACCTGCAACCAGAAGATGCCTGCTACCTGAGTAGTTCAAAATAGGTTTAGGTGTCACAGATCTAGGCATTTGTGACATGTGACACTCCTGCCTTTTAAGGATTCCTCAGGTGGGGGCCTGGCCTTTCTGTTGTCTCCTGCCCTTCTGTACTTCTATCAAACTTTTATTTATCATCTTTCTTATTCACTTTGCCACACTATATTTGTGGTGGATACTGTTGGCCTCCAAGCCAACAGCCATTCTCTCCTTTTCCTTGCTGCCAGACTTCCATGTTATTTAGCTCCTTGGAGCTGGTCTGCCCTTCATGGAAGGCTCAACCCCTCCCCAGCCCAGGACAGTGAATGGAGAGTTATCCAAGTCCTTGTGGATTTATACCAAGTGATTATGATGCAACCTCTCTGATTAGACATGAGGGAAGGTCTATTCTTGAGAAGGGATACAAGACAGAGTAGTTCTTATTTTTTCTTCTTAACATCGCCATCTGCGTATAAGGCTTGTGGCAGTTGTATTAGGCTCATAAAGGGAACAAGCCTGTAAGGAAAATATATAAATGTGCCGAGGATGGCCAAGGGGAAAGAGATGGGGCCTTTGTCCTGGAAGTTGTAGTTGAACCAACCAGCTCTGGGACCATCTTGCCTCTGGACTGCTCATTATTTATTGAAATCACTTCTCCTTGATTCATTTGGCACTTGTACCTTAGAGCATCCTAACTGATACATTGTTAGAGGTCATCTGGCTCAAACATTCTATTATAAAGAAAAGAAAACTAAGATCCCAGGGGGTGAGAGATTTTTTTCTTGGCTCCATGGATAAGGAGCCATGAGCAAAATAGTGTCCAGACTATTTCTTACCACATTTATGCCATGTTTATTTCAGTGGTAGACGGCTGCTGGTTTCCTAGGTGTCTAAGAAAAATTTTCAGAAGTACTGACGAAGACCCACTTAATTTATGCCAGGAACACAAGATAAAATCATGAGAAGATATGTTTAGATAACTAAGCCATTTAGTATCTCTATAGTTAGGTATATAGAAATGTTTTTTTCCCTATTCCTGAGAATGTGCTCTGCCTTCTGATTCCATTAATTCATTAAACACATACTTGCTAAATACTGGAAATAATACAATGGACAAAATAGACTTCATCTTACCTCTCAAGAGACTGATTTTAAAACACTATTCTCTTTCTGCTTCTATAAAGTTGAGCCTTCATTCTAAGAAGGTAGAAGGATCTCAAGGTCAGCAAACAAAAATGAACGAGGAAAGGACCAACAGTTAAGGAGAGAGAGTAAAGTTTATTTGATCTGAACCAGACAGCAGAATGGGGGGACAAGAAGGCTAAGGAAATGGTCCCCCTCTGATGTGGCTTTGTTCCTGAGGGACCATGGGAGAAAAGATTTGAAAGTTGCCTTTCCCTGCCAGGGTTTTGTTTGTTCCTCTGGGACAAGGTTAATTTGGCTCAGTTTTTAGGCATTTGGGAAATAATGCAAGCTTAAGCAAAGCTGGGAAGAGACACGCCCCAATCCCTAGAAGATGAGGATAGATTGAGTGCCAATGGCAGAATCCCAAGGGCACTATTGTAATAGGCTCCAAGTTTAAGGTAAACAAGTTAAAACTTATATTTGGGAACTGGCTCCTTTGGGACATGAGATTGCCCTGCAATTCCACCCATTCATGGGTGGAATGTATCCTAAGGCATCTGGGAAACTCCCATTCCCCTCCTCTACTAGTCTAGAAGGATGGAGTATTGCCACAGTATTGCATGATACCATTTCAGTCTCAAGATTGGTCTAAAACAGAAAGACCCCTTTTGAAAGTTGACAATTTTTCTTTTGGCTGGATTTGGTCTCTTGATAACTCAGAAACTTACTACTGCTTTCTTGGACCTCTCTACTGAGAAATCAGAGAAGACCTCTACCTAACCCAAATGTTAACAAAGGTAACATGTTTTTCCAACTCCTATACACTGTAAAATAATATCTAGTGCCCTCTGCTTCCAAACTATTATTTTAATAGGGATTAAATTGGATGAAAACAAACACTAAAATTATCTTTTAAAAGAAAGAGAAGCCTTGGGGCGCCTGGGTGGCTCAGTCAGTTAAGCCTCCAACTTCGGCTCAGGTCATGATCTCACATTTGTGGGTTCAAGCCCCACGTTGGTCTCTGTGCTGACAGCTCAGAGCCTACAGCCTGCTTCCAATTCTGTGTCTCCCTCTCTCTCTGCCCCTCCCTGCGCATGCTCTGTCTCTCTCTGTCTCAAAAATAAATAAAACAAAAAAAATTTTTTTTTTAAAAGAAAGAAAGAAAAGCCTGAGTATAGAGACGGGAAAGATGCAATACATCTGTCTTGCTTTGCAGATTCAGATGGAAGTAGGGAGGGGTGCATGATAGCATGATTGCCTGTTGTAGAGGTTGGGAGGGAAGACTCTGGAACCAGATTTCTAGGCCACTAACTAGCTTTGCTACATAGACAAGGTCCCTACACCTATATCTTTCAGTTTCATCCTCTCTAAAGTGGAGTGATGATTATCTCTGTCTCCTTACTCAGTTATGATGATTAAATGAGCTAGTACATGGAAAGCACTTAATACGATGCCAGGCATATAGTAAGCACATTAGAACTATTGGGCTTAGAGTGCCTGAGTGGCTCAGTTGGTTAGGTGTCTGACTTTTGATGTCAGCTCAGGTCATGATCTCATGGTTGGTTCACGAGATTGAGCCCTGAGTTGAGCTATGTGCTGACAGCATGGAGGCTGCTTGGGATTCTCTCTTTCCCTCTCTCCCTACCCCTCCTCTACTCATGTTTTCTTTCTCTCTCTCTCAAAATGAATAAATAAATATTTTTTAAATGTTGAACTTAAGGGATTAGATCTTCTCTCCAAACCAGCTGGTGATCTTCTCTTCTTGCCATTGTCTCTGTCAGTCACCATTTTCTGTGGCATTGTGCAGGCCTCTCTTCAGAAGCATGGGGCCAAGGGATCACTTCAATGTATTTCTCCCTGTGACAACCCTGATCTTGGCATCTGGAGAAGATGAATTCATTGGTCAGGGTAGAAGCAGGCATACTTCCTGACCTCAGTAGGCACTCAGTAAATATTTGTTGGATAGACCGGGGTACCACTCTGGTGGAAAAAGAGTGAAAATGGCTGACACCATAATGAGGAAAGAGGATTGACTTGATGCTCAAACCTTGATAAGCAAGATAGCCAGAAATCCTCTCCTCAAACTTCTTATAATTACGGTTGTTATTTATTCACTTGTAGAGGAGGAGGAAGAGGGTGATAGGAAGAGATGGGGAGCAAGACCCTGGACATCTAGGAAGGATAAAGGAATTGGGAGCTAACGTATACTAAGTATCTATTATATGCCAGGCACCGATCTAGGTTCGTTACACATGTTACTTGAATTCTGACACCAATCCTACCAGGTAGTTGTATTATCTACACTCGATGGAAGTGATGTATCTTGTTCAAGGTCACTCTGTGGTGAGCTGCACAGCCACCTTGAAGTCTTCAAACTTTCTGCTGCACCTTGCTAACAGAGTTTTCTCTCAATTCTTCAGCATAAACTGAAATCTTGAGCTGGGAATTCTGGATATTCTATAACTAGATAGGACGGCAAGGGGGCTGAGTTCCTTCTTTCCTTTGCTGGACTTCTCCAAAGCTGGGTTCCTTCCCAACCCTTCTCCTCACTTCCCACCATTGCCCCACTCCTGAGCCCTCACAGGTCCACATCCTCCAATTCAAGTCTTCGTGCCAGTAATTAGGCACATACTTTCAACGATAATTTTCCAAAGCTATGAGAAAAATGCATTTTTAACCAGCAGTGTTTCCAAGGATGCTTCCGAGGCATCCTCAAGATCTACTCTGGATTCTATTAATCCCATCATAGCCATTGATAAACACCATCAACTCCATCTCAATTCTGGTCTCTACACTCTTTGGTGCCATTCATTGGAGATATGGAGGCAATGTCAAGGTCTAGTTCAGATTCCTATTTCCCAAGAAATGCCACATTCAGTTAGGGTGGGCAAAACTTTCTCAAAACTTAGCAATTGAGGCCTTCCCCTAGAACCTTTTGGCCATTACATCACATGGTGCATTATCTGGCCTTGTCACAGGGAGAAATACATTGAAGTGATCCCTTGGCCCCATGCTTCTGAAGAGAGGCCTGCACAATGCCACAGAAAATGGTGACTGACAGAGACAATGGCAAGAAGAGAAGATCACCAGCTGGTTTGGAGAGAAGATCTAATCCCTTAAGTTCAACATTTAAAAAATATTTATTTATTCATTTTGAGAGAGAGAGAAAGAAAACATGAGTAGAGGAGGGGTAGGGAGAGAGGGAAAGAGAGAATCCCAAGCAGCCTCCATGCTGTCAGCACATAGCTCAACTCAGGGCTCAATCGTCCTCCTGCCCCAGCCTTTAAAGAGGCTTGGTCCTTTAAAATTCTGCTCTTTAGAATTCCCTAAATGCTGTGAGAACACAGAGTCCCTTGACCCAAGAGAAGCAATAGCTGTCCTTGAGAATGCAGGCCCTTCACCTAGCTAATACCAGGAGCTAATACCATGATCTGTTAGGGGCTTAGTGAGGGGAGTATCACCCCTTTTTTGAGTAGCAGGATGACTTTGGATAGGCCCCAATGTCACGCACTTGCTATTGGCTATTTAGTAGCATTCCTTCTTTGTAATTCCATTTATGTAACACAGATGAAGAGAGGGTTAAGGTCATTCATTATCTATTAAGACACAATACCTAACATCCAATGCTGGGTAGGGGATAATTGGATATATTCATCTTTTTGGGCTTTCATGGTTCTTCCTGGATCAGTCCTACAGGAAAAGGAATCATAAGCAGTTATCCCTTGCCTTCATGGCCTCTTCTTATCTCTAGCACAGCATGGCACATGATGTCCTGCCTCTTGGGGAGAGTCACAGGGAACACCCAGCACTTGGGCTTGGGTGCATCGTTACCAGAACTCTGGCTGCCAAATTCCATACGTTGCTCACAGCTATGTTTTCACACTCAGTGTTCTCACTTCTCTGAGTTTTGCCAAGCATATGCTTGCTCTGCCTTCGGGAGGAATATTTAATATTTAATATATAGAAGGCTACAATATCAAGAACTGTATTGGCAACTCTATATAGTGTTGAGAAAATTTACCCTATTTCGTTAAAATTGTGGTTATTTTTACACACTGTCAACACCAATGCTTGGTTTCCAATGGATGTTTTTCTTCCTTCAAGCTGGGAGAAACTCTCCCAAACTCTCACTGGGGCACCATTTCCTACTTTTCTTCCTTTTGCTGCTCTCCTGCTGTCATTATTAGGTTTATACCAAATACACAGACTTGTCTGCTCATTTAAGACCACTTCTTAATTCTCTTTACACTCTGTGGGGTTTTTGTTTTTGTTTTTGTTTTTGTTTTTTGTTTTGTTTTATGTTAAAAAAAAAACTTTGACTTTCCAAAAGGAGTCAGCTCTCACTGAAACCATGGAAGGCTTCTTATCCCTTGCTATCTCTTAACTTTTGCCCTTGGCATCCAGACAGCTCGTCGATTCTCAGGATGCTTGCTGCCGAACTTCCTGTCTATATAAATGCGCTTGGGGAGTCTCTTGCTCCTCTATCCTGCTTCTTCCTCCTCCCAGAGCTTCTCTTTCCCTTTCCATGCCGAGCAATTATTCTTATTAATTATTCCAGCTAGCAGTAATTATCAGCAGTACATGCCCCAAGCCACATTAATAACAGAAATCTCTAGGACACTGAGGAATCAGCTGGGAGGCCCCCCTCCGCCTGTGGATTTGCCTGGCACTGCGAGTTATGCTCTCTGCTACTACCGGCCCCTCCCATCATGCCTCTGCTTGCTCTTGCGGGTCCCCAGGTGCTACATTCTCTAGCCCTGTTTGATGGTGTGATAAACCAAGGACAGCACAATCTAGACCTCTGTGGTAGCACACTCCATGGACCCATGGTGTCACGAAAGGCCTCTGAACCTTGGCACCATTGAAAACTGCCCTTAAGAGCCCTCAAAGTTGGGGCCTGTGCACTCTATTAATCCTTTGACCCTTATCTGCAACACTTTTTAATTTGGATATCTTCTTACCTATCACTCATTTGTCTTGGCAGTCATTTCTAAGTAGTTTAAAACCTCAGGAGCAGGTCATAGGTGTATTTAAATGACTGCTTTGTTTCATTGAGAAATTTTGAAAAATCAGTTTGGCTTACATAAAAATTCCAAGAAATCAAATGATTAAGAGTATTAATCCCTACGTGGAAAACTGTGTTAATAATGGCCTCCTGAAAACCGGTGAACTGGCCCAAGTCACCAAAGTGTTTGGGACCAAAAAAACCCCCCACATGACTGAGAACAGAGAAGAATAGATGGAATCAGTTTGGAATGGTGCATAGTTCTTCCCAGAGTCCCTTTGTGAAGGTGTGTGCTTGAGAAATGAGATTGGAAATACATTTCGCTAACGTAGCTCCTAACAGCCATTTGGAAACCATCTGCCCATTGGAATCTTCTTTTTTTAGTCCAAAGCAACAAAGTTTGAAACACTTGGATATAGTGTCAACTCTGACTTACTACAATTGCAAACCATCAGCAAGTTTCCAGAGATGTTGCAATGCAAGGTGCTAATTCGCAGATGTTACAGCAAAGATCTTATTACTAAACCACCACGGACCACATGTGGCACTGCTAAGAATCAGGTGGAAAAGAAAAAACTTTCAGCATTGTCAAAACAGTGCTTCTATCAGTTTTTGCCATGTGAACAACAAAAGAGATAAGCTAGTTTTTCTTAAAAAAAGAAAAGATAGGGTGGAACAAGGAGGGGGTATGTGAAGCAATGTGGAAAAGATAAAATTTTAAAAGTGACACTATTTCACTTAAAGACACTACAAAGAACAAAAGTCATAGGAAGTGTCCCATTGTGACACCATGCATATCAGCTTCCAGCATGAAATACCGATGCATAATTGTTGAGGCCACTGGTAAAAATTCAGTTCTTTGCAAATTTATTTAATTTAAATAAGCTTCCCCAACATTGGGGAAATGTGTTCTCTCAGTGTGTTTCATTAGTGTAGCTTACACCACAAAACTGGCTGTATTGAGAAAGATTGCACCATTATCAAATAATTAGGAATGCCTTAGCAGGTGCATACACTTACCTTAGTAATTAAACCCTTGTTAAAACACCAAAATCCAGAGACTTTAAATGGTTACAGCATCCCAAAGGAGGTAGCCCAGAAAGTGATTCTATAAGGTAGCGTCATTTGGGAACAGGGATATTGAGCAGAATCTCTTTTCCTCTTGGGATGCTTACCAAGCACATCTGTGCACATCATGAGATGCAATAAAAATTGCAATGACAATGCTAGACAAACACCCACTGCAAAAAACGCTGGGCAGGTCCCGTGCTCTCCTGTTTGGTAGCAGATACTACGTACCTGGGCTCCATGCGGCCATTGTTTTAAGCTCGGATCATGAGACAAAGAGGAGATAAAAATGAGGATCTCCGAAATTCTCAGGCTACTCTCCTCGCTTTAAGGAGGAGAGGGTAGTCCAAACAAATTTCTCGTCAAATGCCTCCATAAAACTTAACCCTCAAGTTTTTCTTGGACAAAACGCAAAGTTTGGATAACGTTTTTCCCCCCATTGGGTTTTGAGGCATAGGCCCATGTAAATATGACAAACAGTTCCCAGTAAGCCAACGTTCAAAAGCGGTTCCTAAATTCTTGCCGCCAGCAGTGTTAGAGTGATCCATATAATTACAAATTAGATCCATTTACTCGGGTCTGGTTGCCTATGCAAGAGCTTGCCTTCCGTACATAAACATAATTGTGATAAATCTGGACTCAACAGCCATGGGGCATTCTGAAGATGATATCTAGAGGTTGCCATGACAACTCCCTAGAATTCCTGCTGTCTTTTCATGGTAGAGTTCCTAGCGAAAGCCTGGAAGGTATCTGAAATAAATCATCAAAAGGTGGGACAGCTGGAATTGGTCCATGGAAGAAATTCAACGATGTGGGTCCATAAGTCCTGTGGTAAGGAGGTTGTCACTTGAGGACACATTTCCATCACTTTGCGGAATTTAGGCTGAGCAATAGGATTCTTGCAGAGTTTGGTGTTCCTGAGGCTGAGATAGTATGATATTGACACTAATGGCCTCAGTCAAACCTGATGTAATCACTTCCTGGGAGAAAAATTTTGTACATTCCTCAGACACTTCAGGAGCTTTGTGGACCCAGTCATGTGGAAAAAGGTATTGTCGATCCTATAAATGCCAACCAACATTCATCTATTACTGTCTTAAGAGTGGAGACTGCTTTTCATCTGGGAGACCTCCTGGTCCCAGCAGTAGGGGGTAGATTGTTGACTGTCTTGCTAATTCTGGTTCTGAGGCTCACTGAGCTGGGTGCAAGTTCTATCATTCATTTTCAAGAACTTGGAAGTCTATGGTCATTTTCCATGTTTGTAAAAAGAGCATACATAAACTAACCTGGTAATTGAGAGAATGGAATAAATTAACAAATAGAAGACACCAAACACAGTGCCTGACATTTACTAAACGCTCAGTGAATTTCTACTTTATTTCTCCCCACAAAAATATAAAACACGACATCAATGCAAGATATATTGTATTCTTATTATTCAACTCTAGAATCTGCAGATTGACAGGCATTTCACTGAGACTCACTTACTTGGCCAGATCAGCACTTTCAGTTCAATTTGCACATAATAATACTGTAACTTTTCAAAGGGGAAGGGGAAGTGGTAGTTGTCCTATCGGCAATATCATCCGACACGTAGATGTCATGTGGTAGTTTAAGTGATAAACAGCTGAGAAGACCGGAGTATTTAATCATCCATTTCTTCGTGCCATTAATTTAGGCAAGTGGCAGCTTTGCCCCTTTACTCTACCCTGAAGTGAAGGAAAGTTTGAAGTATCAAAAAGAGGATTACAGTTGTTTGAAATCACGCCATAACTCTTGGACCTGCAGGGGATGTTTCTAATATATTATTCAATCAGCCAAAACATTCTTTTCACCTGTAAGGCAACACGTCTGCTAGAGTAAACTGTATATTTTATATTTTTAAACTTTTCATTGAAGCACAACACACATTAAGGAAAGTACATAAATCAGGGGCTCCTGAGTGGCTCACTCAGTTAATTGTCAGAATCTTGGTTTTGGCTCAGGTCATGATCTCACGGGCGGTTCATGGGTTTGGGCCCTGCATCGGGTTCTATGCTGACAGTGGAGAGTCTGCTTGGAATTCTCTCTCCCTCTCTCTCTCTCTCTCTCTCTCTCTCTCTCCCTCTTCCACCCCTTCCTACTCCTACCTGTGCTCTCTCTCTCTCTCTCAAAATAAAATAAACATTAAAATAAGAAAAGTACACATATCATGAGTGTATAGCTTGATGAATTTTTACAGATGGTAATGATGCTGTATTTTAATGTCATTTAAATACACTGTAATAATAGGTTAGCATTTTTTGTCTTTGAATGTTATATCAAAATTTTAGAATTCAAGGGCTAGAGAATTTTTATTCCTTTTCCTTTTTTTAAAGTTAACATATAGTAAATTCGACCTGTTTTAGGATACAGTTTTAAGAATTTTAACACATGGTAGGTCTATACAACCACTACCATAATCAAAGATACAGAACAGTGGGATCA
This sequence comes from Suricata suricatta, assembly GCF_006229205.1. Taxonomy (NCBI): domain Eukaryota; kingdom Metazoa; phylum Chordata; class Mammalia; order Carnivora; family Herpestidae; genus Suricata; species Suricata suricatta. The sequence continues at coordinate 44,733,833 of NC_043713.1, forward strand.
CCCCCAAAATCTCCCTCATGCCATCTCTCTGTAGTTGACTGCTGGCAACTGTCAATCTGTCCTCTGTCTTATAGGTTTGTCTTTTCAAGAATATCACATGGGCACCTGGGTGGCTCAGTCAGTTAAGCGTCCAGTTTCAGCTCAGGTCGTGATCTCATTGTTGGTGGGTTAAAGGCCCACCTTGGGCTCTGTGCTGGCAGTCCTGAGCCTGGAACCTGCTTCGGATTCTGTGTCTCCCTCTTTTTCTCTACTGCTACTCTCTCTCAAAAATAAATAAATATTAAAAAATTAAAAAAAGAATATCACACTATAAATGAAATCCTACAGCATGCAAACTTTTTAAATAGGGCTCCTTTTTACCTTGTACAATGCTTTTGCAATCTACCCACTGTCTTACATAAATAAATTGTTCACCATTTTTACTGATGGGAGTAGTATTCCATTGAGTGGGTGTTACGCACTTACTTACTTATCTATTCACCCACTGGAGGACTTTTGGGATGTATCTAGTTTGGACGATTAGAAATTGAGCTATAAATATTTGTATGCATGTTTTTATGTGAACATTTTTCATTTCATCAGGGTAAATATGTGTAGGAGTGGATTGCTGTGTCTAAACTCTATCTGCTAAATCCACCTAACATTACAGTCTACATTATTTTGATCAATAAACTACTTCCTTCTTAGAGTGGGCAGAGCATCAGATTTTAGAGAGATGGAAATGGTCTCTTATGGTCCTCAGATCAGAAAATGCCAGTTTTATCATTTAACTTCCCTCTTGTTCTTATTATAGGCAATTTTCTATTATGGTTTCTATTATTCTATTATTATAAACATAATAGACATATTTTTCATTTGTCAATTGAAAACATCTCTATTTATATTCGAAAGGAAAGCTGAAAACATCCTTATATTGTATCTCTAACTAGGTCAGCATCTGTCTCCTAAGAACTGGATATTCCTCTATTTAATTACAATACAATTAGCATATCCAAGAAATGTAAGTTTGGTTTTAGGTTGGTGGTTTTCTTTTTTCAACACTTTCAATATTTTATTCCACTCTCTTCTTTTTTGCATGGTTTCTGAGAAGTTGGATGTGATTCTTATCTTTGCTCTTTTATGGGGTAAGGTATTTCTTTCCTCTGCCTTCTTCCAGATTTGTTCTTTATTATTCATTTTCTGTAGTTTAAAATTATACGCGTAGGTGTAGTTTTTCAGCATTTATCCTGCTTGGTATTCTGTGAGATTCCTGGATCTGTGGTGTGGTGTCTGAGATGAATTTGGGGGAATTCTCAGCCAGTCTTCCTTCAAATATCTCTTCTATTCCTTTCTCTTTTTCTTCTCCTTCTAATATTTCCACTGTGCAAATGCTATACTTTTTGTAGCTTTCTGACAGTTCCTGGACATTCTGCCCTGGTTTCTTTAGTCTTTGTTCTCTAGGTTCTTCAGTTTTTGAAAATTTTATTGAGATATCTTCTACCTCAGAGATTCTTTCTTCAGCTGTGTTTGGTCTACTACTGAGTCCATCAAATGTATTCTTCACTTCTGTTAGTTTTTTATTTCTAGAATTTCTTCTCAATTCTTATAATTTTCATCTTTCTGTTTACATTCTCCACCTGTTCCTGTGTGCTCTCTGCTATATCCATTAGAGGCCTTAGCACATCAATCAGAGTTGTTTTAAATCTCCAGTTGGGTAATATCAACATCCCTGCCATATCTGAGTTTGGTTCTGGTTCTTGCTCTCTTCCACCTATGTGCTTTGCCTTTTAGTATGTCTTGTAATTTTTTCCCTGATAGCCAGACATGATATACTGAGTAAAAGATCTGCTATTACTAGGCTTTTAATAATGCAGTGGTGGTGTGTGGGAAGGAAGAATCCTATAGCCTCCTTTGAGTTGGTCTCAGTCTTTTAGTGAGCCATGTCTCTGAACTATGAACTTCACAAGTGCTTCTGATACTCTTCTCCTTCCACCCCACCCCACCGGGTGAGACAGGATGGCTAGATTAGGCTGGAGTTGAGTATTTCTGTTTCTCCAGCTAGGTAAAGCTCTGATAAAACCCAAGTGGGTTGGTTTCTGGTTAACTAGTTTCTTCTGGGGACAAACTTCGTTAAAAAGAATAGAATAAATAAGTCACAGGAATGAAAGGCACAGAATAAGAAATATAGTCAATGATATTATAACAGCATTGTGTCAGGCCAGATGGTAGGTAGCTATACTTGTGAATACAGCATAACATATAAACTTGTCAAATCACTGTGATGTGCTCCTGAAATTAATGTGACATTGTGTGTCAGCTGTACTGGAATAAATAATAATAATAAAGCTTTAAAAATAAATAATAATAAAAGAAGAAAAGCAATGCTCTGGCATATTTCAAAATGGCTATTTATCTCCATGCTGGAAGCAAGAGGGGATTTTTCTCTGATATTCATTGTGAAAGCCTAGTTGAACTTGTACAGATAAAACTCAAAAAAGTGTAAGGACTCCCTGGAGTTTTTGACTCTCAGACTTGTCCACATTGAGCCTCCAGCAATTTGTCAATTAGAGGTCCGGTTTTCCTACCCCAGCCCTGGTTTCTGCTGAAGTTTCTGCTCATGGATTTCCTGTTCTGGTAAGTTGTGATTCTCTGTGTTTACCTGTCTGACTCTCCAATTTGGGGGCAGCACTTTGATCTCCCTTCTTTTAGAGATCTAAGAAAAGTTGTTAACTCCTCCGTTTATTCAGCTTTTCCCTTGTCATTAGGATGGAGTAGTGACTTCCAAGCTCCTTACATGCCAGACAAAAACTAGAAATTTCAAACATGGATTTAAAATGTCATCTATATACAAGTTTCTCCACTTATCCCAAAGTGATCTTTTATAGTCTTCACAAATCTAGGATCCAATTAAGTTTCCCTCTTTATACTTCATTGTTATGACCCTTTAGTTTCATTTAAGCTAGGTTGTCACCTTTCCTTCTTAAGAAAAAAAATCAAGGGGTGCCTAGGTGGCTCAGTCAGTTGAGCATCTGACTTTGGCTCAGGTCATGATCTCATGGTTTGTGAGTTCGTGCCCCATGTCGAGCTCTGTGCTGACGGCTCAGAGCCTGGAGGCTGCTTCAGATTCTGTATCTCCCTCTCTCTCTGTTTTTCCCCTGCTTGTACCGTCTCTCTCTGTCTCTCAAAAAAATGACTAAATGTTTAAAAAAATTGAAAAAGGAAAAGAAAAAAATGTTGTGTCTTTAGGATATTGAAACTTTTAGAGTCCAGACCAATTGTGTTGTAGATGAACCCATATCTTGGGTTTTGTTCCTCATGCTTACCTTTCTGAAGCATATGGCAAGAATTATAAAAATGACGTTATATCCTTTCCATTGCAGCACATAAGGAGATCTATACTGACATTTTCTCTTTGTTAAATTTGCTACTTGTATGAAAATACATTTGTACTTTTGTAGTTAAGAGGTACTCTGTGCGGGTACTTTCAGTCTGTGTGAATATTCTCCCCAACAACCAACCATCCAATGGTTTTAGCATCCTTGACACTGCTTGCCTAAAAGCACTTAGTATTTTAGAGATTGCAAAATGGCAATGTTCTAATTCTATCAATCTTTTACATTTATTGTAAAAAATGGCTGCCCCTTCTTTTTCTTCCCTCTACTCTCATATCATCATGGATACATGGACTCTTTTTTTTGTTTTGTTTACCCTTTATTTTTGTTTTTTGCTCAAATTGTTTCCAATTCGGCCAGTGAAGATCCCTCCTAGCCAGTTCCTGTGGGTTCCTGTATCCTTTTGACATGGTCTCATTAATCTTTGAGCACTTCATTGCTTTTTGGCACAATAAGACATCTCAGGTTCACCGTGTACTTTCTCTGCCCCAGCTTTGGGATCAGCCAAGACTGGAATGTGTTACTTAGAAACAAAGATCTGGGGCACAGATAATGCCATTTTTGGACACAGTCATCAAGCAGTTTGCCCTACAACTCTCCATGGCCAAGCCTAGTGCATTCTATATAAAGCTTGCTTCCCAACGCAGCTCCATCCATGTCTTTATTCCCACGGCCACCTCTCCTCTACCCTTCAGGTCTGGGTTCTGGAGAACCTTCTATGGGCTTCCTTGTGGCCAGCCTCAATCCCCCAATCCACTGGTACATGACCTCTACTACTCGGTAAGTGGGTTTTTGAGTCATATCTTCCAGAGCTTTGATCCCAGCTCAGTTACCCTGCTGACTGCATGAACTTGAGTAAATTAGTTATCTTTTCTGAGCCTCAGTCTCTTTATCTGAAAAGCAGTGATAAGAGTACTTACCTCACAGGAAGTAAGGATTTAGAGATAAGAGGTACTTCTCAATCATATTATGAAAACCAGCTCAGCAGTCAGCCTCTTCTGGAGATCCTGCCCCACCCACAGGTGTTGAAAGGAGAAACATCATGTTTAGGGTGCCCCAGTGGATTACAGCTTACTGGACTGGGAGGAAGCTGCAAAGGGAGGAGAGAGACAGAGAAGCTGAAATTAGTATTAGTCAATGAAGCTACAATGTCAAAATGCAAAATTGGTGGCAGCTGACCAAAGATCCATGCATAGAAGAAACTGCTCACGAAACAGAAGCTTGGAAAAGGCACCATGCCTTGGCTCTCAGCCTGTGGCAGGACATCCTTTCTCCCCTCCTCTTCAATCACTGCTCTCAGTATTCCTCTATGTTAACTCTGACCTAAAAGCATAAAATCATGGTTATCTTTTCTGCTTCTTTGGAAAAAAAACATCTTTGCTGGATTCCACATTCCTTCTTGCCTCGATTCTATATACTTCCCATTCCATTAAAGCATTTAGAATGTGCATCCTACTATTTCTATAATTCAATGAAACTTCTGCTACGATTAGTACTTCCTTCCAAATTGCTCCTGCTAATTCATATTTTTGCTTTCTTTTCCTTGACCCTTCTTTAGAGTTCCCTCCTACTTCTCCAAAAGCCTTTCTCAATCTACTTCACAGTTCATTTTTCCTCCGTTCAATACAAAAACATTGGTAGTGACTAACCTTCAGTAACTGTGGTCTACTCTTCCCACATGGCCTCTGAGTGAACTTCTTCACATTCATGGTTTCCAATTCCCACCTGTTGTTAATAACCCCCACATCTTCATCTCTGACCCACAACTTTGCTGAACTCCTGACCCTTGTGTCTAGACTATCTCCACTTGGATGACCCCGAAATAAACCAGTCATGGCGTCCAAACTGGAATCACCATCTTTTGTTGAAAACTTGCTTCCTACGTTCTCAGTCACCATTGTCTACTCAACTAGTCAGTCATACCAGAAAACAGGAATAAATTCCACACTCCTCTTTACATATACATTGTTGACATCGTGATGATTCTCTTATCTTAATCTCTCTCAAAAACTCTCCCTCTGGACCTCCTTGTTGCCCCTGCTTCTCTGGCTCTCATCGCTTTCTGTCTGGCTTATGGGCCACCCAGCCTCTAGTTGGTCCCTCTATTCTCTACATGGCTGCTAAAGAAAGACTTTAGAATCCAAATCTGACCATGTCATTACTCTGCTGAAAATTCTTCAGTTCCCCTCAGTGAGTAAGTTTCAAAACTCTTAGCTAAAATCTTGCAAAATCTTGGTCACCAGCCTCATTTTCATCTTCTTTTACATGAACCTTTTCCCTGCCCCTACAGAGTTTTTTTCAATGTTGTATCTTCCCATGTGCTATTCATTTTCATACAATTCCCTCCTTGCATCCCTCCCCCATTTGTCTAGCAATTCCCTAAAAATAATCTTTTACAATCATGAGTCTCACCACGTCACACAGACATGTCACATGTCCAAGACCTGCTGGTGGATTTCTGTTGCCCTTTGAGTAAAATCCAAACTCAACATCCAGTTGAATGTCCCAAAGCATCCCAGCCCTGCCTTCCCCTGTGGCCTTCTATCACACGCCTCCTTGCCACACACTCCCTCCTTGCCCTTTCCACACACTAGTGTGACTTCCAGCTCAAATTTTAGGTCTTAGAGAGGACTTGTTAGATTTCTTCATTGCGATCAGTCACTTCTGTGAATGTAGGCGTCTACCAGACCGAAGCTTGAAACGAGGCTCTGCCACTTGCCAGCTATGTAACTCTGGGCAAATTTATTAACCTGTCCTCACCTGCATTTCCTCATCTACAAATGGGGGTGATCATGCCTTCCTCAGAGAATTATTCTTAACCATAAAAGAGACCAATGCCTGATTCACAGTAAGCACACAATGTTGTTAAAACAAGAAGTGTTTTTAAAATGGTGAGTATAAATATTTGTGTTTTGTTGAACACCACTGCCAGTGTAGTTAACACTACTTGTAATGTGAAACTTCTGTGGTTCAAAAAAACTCAAAAGAGCTTTATTTTCTGTAGCATTAAACACACACACACACTCACACACACTGAAAAAAAGATAACCTAAAAGCCTCCACTTTAAAAGAGATTTTTCATCTGGCTCTAGATTTTCCAGATTTATCTTCGACTACTCTCCCTCACAAGTTTCTTCAGCCAGTCTGAACTCTGAGACCACATGCTTGTCTTTGCTTGAAGGGAGCATCTAGATGTCTAGCAATTCTACTTATCCTGTATTTTCTTTCTTATCTATCTTTCTTCATCTTCCAGATAAAACTTTTCATGATCACCCATGTTGGAAGTATCTTTTCCAAAAAATTTTTTAATGTTTTTATTTTATTTTTGAGAGAGACAGAGTGTGAGTGGGAGAGGGGCAGAGGGAGGGGGAGACACAGAATCTGAAGCAGGCTCCAGGCTCTGAGCTGTCAGCACAGAGCCTGACACAGGGCTCAAACCCACAAGCTGTGAGATCATGACATGAATTGAAGTTGGACGCTTAATCAACTGAGCGACTCAGGCACCCCTGGAAGTATCTCTTCTTGTTCTGAACTGCTCATTCCATCATCTTACATATCAGAGGAACCTCAGATTCAGTGTATCTAGAACAAAAAGCTAAGTATGGATTGGGATTTCTTTTTTGTCACCCCCTAATCATTCACAGTCTTGATAAATTCATCTCCTAAACTACCTAAATGACTTCCTAACCATTTTGTTTCTCCAAATGCATGCTTTCCCCCTGTTACTATTATTGATCCTCGTCAGACCTCTGCAATCTCTTCCTTACTGTGGCAAAACTGTACCCCTGGACTCCTTACCATGCCTTCCTCACCACTCTGCCTGCAAAGTATTTGTTCTGAAACGGGGCTCTGGCCATCTCCCTCTACTCCTACTCAACACCTTTCAGTGTCTCATTATCTGCAGAACTAACCCGTGCTCCTTAGCTCAGTATGCAGCGCCACTGCTGTATCTCTTACTTTTTCTCAAAAACTGCATTTATTCCCTGCCCCCCAACCCCCCAAGCCATACTATTTGTACTATTTCCTCTGACTATGTGTCTTCCCTTTTCTCATCACATAACTCACCTTTAAAAAAGAGTTGTTTGCTCATTTCCCCTTATTACAAAGACAATACATTTTAATTAGGAAATTCAGATAAACAAAATGAAGATCGTAAAAATACTACCATTTTATCATTACCCAGAGATAAGCAATACTGACATTTTTTTCTATAATTAAATGTAACTTTTATAAAAGTGGGAATATTTTCCATCTATTATTTTATAACTTGATTGTTTTTACTTAATCATAAATCATGAATAATTTCCTATTTCATTTAGTATTATGTTTCAGTATTACATTGTGATGGCTATATGAAGTCTATTATGGGACAGTACTATAATCTATTTAACTAATCCCGCATTGTTGGATATTTACATTACTCCCAATTTCACAGAGTTATAAACATCACTGTGATGAATAGCTTTATTGATAAAATTGTTTGAACATAAATTTTAATTTCCTTTATATAAACTCCTGAAGGTGTATTTGCTAAACCAAAAGATTCACACTTTATGGCTTTTGATGCATTGTCAATTTTTTTCAGGAAGCTGTAGCAATAATTAAATGATGTTTTGTGGGTAAAACAGAATTCTTGTTTTATTTTGTGTTTCTTTTTAGTGAGAGTAAACATTTCCATATATTTGATGATCATTTATATCTCTTCTTTTGGGGTTTCCTTGTAATATTCTTTCCATTTTTCTGTAGGAATGTTTAACTCTTTAAAAGTAATCTGAAAGTTTTTTATAGCATTAATGCAATTGTGGGATGAAAACATTTTTCCAAATTATTGTTTGCCTCTGCCTCCCAATTTTATTTGAGGTGTTTTTGAATGCTTTAGCTATGTTGCACAATCACCAGACTCAATACCCAAACTTCCTGGGTTTGAATCCAAATTCTAACACTTGAACAAGTTACTTAACCCCTTTGTACATCAGCTTTCCTATTAATAAAATGGAAGTAATAATAGCATCTACCTTATAGGATTGTTGTGAAGATTAAATGAGCTAATATACGGACAGTGTCTAGGACAAAGTTTGGCACATATTAAGTGCTCATGATAGCTAGGTTACAACAACAATGGTTCCACTCATTAAAGGGTTAGTATCCAAAAAATATAAAGAGCTTATAAAACTCAACACCCAAAAAACAGAAACCCAACTAAAAATGGGCAGCAGACATGAACAGACATTTCTCCAAAGAAGACATATTGGTGGCCAACAGACCCATGAAAAGATACTTAACATCACTCACCATCAGGGAAATGCATATCAAAACTACAATGCGATGTCACCTCACATCTGTCAGAATGGCTAAAATCAGCAACACAGAAACAACAGGTGTAGGCGAGGATATGAAGAAAAAGGAACCCTCTTGTACGGTTGGTGGAAATGCAAACTGGGCAGCCACTCTGGAAAACAGTATGGAGGTTCCTCAAAAAGTTAAAAGTAGAACTACTTATGATCCCACAATTGCACTACTGGGTATTTACCCAAAGAATACAAAGACAGTAATTCAGGGGGATATATGCACCCCTGTGCTTATAGCAGCATTATTTATAATAGCCAAACTATGGAAGCTATCCAAGTGTCCAACCATATATGGATAAAGAAGATATGATATATATGAATGAAATCTTCCCACTTACAATGACATGAATGGAGCTAGAGAGTATAATACTAAATGAAATAAGTCAGAGAAAGACAAACACCATCTGATTTCACTCATGTGTGGAATTTAAGAAACAGAATAAATGAGCAAAGGGAAAAAGAGAGAGACAAACCAAGAAATAGACTTTTAACTATAGAGAATAAACTGATGATTACCAGAGGGGAGATAAGAGGGGGATTGGGTTAAATAGGTGATGGGGATTAAGGAATGCACTTGTCATGATGAGCACTGGGTATCGTGTGGAATTGTTGAGTCACTATATTATACACCTGAAACTAATACAACACTGTATGTTAACTAACTTTAATTAAAATAAAAACTTAAAAAAAAGAGCTAATGGCTCCAGTCAGGAGTCATACTTTCGGAAAGCCATTTCTGAATCCCCCATTGAGTAGCATGTTACTCATCTGTCCTTCTAGAGCATTTTTATTAATACTGCTAATTTTATAATAATATATTTATATATCAATCACCCTCAATAGGCTGGAAACTAATATATGGTAATCAGGGATTGTGCCTTAATTATCATTAGATTCTCAGTGCCCGTCATATGCTTCCTTCTTGTGGGTGCTCATAAAATACCTGTGAACTGAGCTTTAGTACTTGAGAACCATTCTAATAGCAATACTTGAAATATTATTGAATGTGTACCTAATTAGTTCTCCAACTGGATGATACACTTCTTGGGAGCAAATACTCATAATTTTTTCTTTATGAGACCAAGCCCTGAGCCCAAAATATATTAGATATTCAACAATAGAGTATCACAAGAAAGAGATTGAGAGGAAAAAAAGGGGAAGACTAAGAAAAGAAAGAAAGGAAAAAGAACAGCTTTCACATAAGTACAAGTCACATGCACATGCTTGAGATCTTGTCTTGGAAGGTTACGCCTCTGATTACTAACTCTAGTCTAACCAAATCTATGGTCAAGACCATGAGCCAAATAGGACACAAAAGCCACAAATATCAATCTAGTAAACTGTGAAGAGCTATTCAAGTCTATGTCCTTTTAGTCAACTAAACTGTTCTCAAGTCAACACATCTCCCACAGATCCTTCCTCCTTCTATGAGCCAGTACTTTCATAAGGGCACCCTTGAACCCAAGGGTTTATGAATGGCTCACACTCAACCGTGGTCAAAAGACATTTGGTATACAGCGATGAAGAGAATTTATTACACTCTGGGTCTCGGGCTTACTCCTGGCCTGAGACAAAACAAGTGTCAATCTACTCCTGAAAACAGTATTATACTACATGTTAACTAACTAGAATTTAAATAAAAACTTGAAAAAAGCAAAAACAACAAAAAATAATAAAACAGGCATCAGTCCAAGTATCTGTGTTTCTTCTGTTGAAAATATCAAGCCTACATTAAAAGTGGTTTCATAGTTGTGACAGGCAAATTGATAAAAACTCTTTTATCTTGAATGATGACATTTTCTACTCTTTATCCTGGTAGCCAGAGTGTTTTACATATAATGGCAACTCATGATTATTCCTGTAACCCATTTATTTATTTGTTTATTTAACAAGTTACTCAACAAACACATACTTCAGTCTGGGAGAGGCACTGGGGATACAAAGTCAAATGAGAGAGGACATTCTCAGCCTCAGATTCTTAAGACATGTGTGGCAGATTGACAAGTAAATCATGTTGGGAATGTGTCTTTTGTGAGCATTTTGGTAGAGTTATGTTATAGGTGTTATTGGAACACAGAGGAAGTGTGCATGAAATATTCAGAGCTGGGAAAGGAAGGTCCTGGAAAGTTTCGTGTAGCAGATGAAACCGGACTGAATTTTGAGGAAACATTCGTTCATTCATTCATTCATTCATTCATTCAACACTTACTGGCATGAATAAAAAAGCATACAATCCATTTGGGCATAGAGCTTATTTGTCAGCAGTGGACAAGATAAGGTTTCTAAACACATGGAACTGATTATTAAACCATCAAAAGTGGAATGTAGAAAAATAAAGTGAGATAATGTGATAAAGAGTGACAGGAAGCAGGGAGACCAGCTCACTAATGGTCAGTGTGTGAGCTAATTCAATTCCAAGCCAAACACTAAGGGTATATATGCATAAGGCACTCATCATCTGAGAACCTGGATAGGGGTGACAACTCCTGGTGGGAATGGGAAGGAAGGAATGGAAGTAACCAGGACTATGAAGGAAGACTCGGCATGTGGAGGTGGCAGAAATGAAGGGGTGAATGGAAGAATACCAATACTTCAAATAGGAATAGGAAGGCTGGAAGAAGAGATACTGATTTGAAGGAGAAGATGTTGAGTACAGGAAGGAAACAGGGCTCAACGTAGAAGACTGTCAGTCAATGTCAAATAAACATATGGATAGAGGGGTGGGTGGTTGGGTAGATGGCTAGATGGATGATATGGTAGTCAGTGGAATACAAGAGTCAAGGCGCTCTGCACTCCCACCCTATCCTGGCCCAGTGGAAAGCAGTACACACACACACATACACACACACACACATTTGTATTTATTTCTTGACATTTTTATCTCTCACTAAACTATCAGTTCCTTAAAGGAAATAATTATGTCCTTCCCCTGAAGTCTGGCACCGTGCCTGACCCCAGGCTGTATAAATGTATAGTTGCTGATTGCTTATGCTGGCTGCCATTCTTCTCTATCAGCCACCATTTGACTGCCTTTTCATGCCTGCTGGCTATGGCTGTCCACTGGCAATGCCAGTGAAGTGCTCACTTTTCATGATCCACCAATTGTTCTTTCTTCCTTGTCTGACAAGTCTTACTGCCTACCTGCTGATTTAGTCTCCCAGGCATAGGGACCTGGCTGTCAAAACCAGCACCTGGATTCACCACACAGCCTACAGTCAGGGAAGAAGGAACCCATTTAGAAACTGCCAATACATTCAACCTGAAGTGCACAAATTATTAGATCGGAATAAACATCAGTCTTATTGGAGATTGCACAGCCCCACATAATTGGGCCAAATTGTAGTTTATTCAGCTAGCTTTTATCATAGTGACTCCTGTTAGTGCTGCTATAGTTAAGGGTCTGTCAATTTTTCCATTATAAGACCCTGTTTCGGAGGCTTATAACTGCCACGGAAATTCACTGCTGCCTGAAACCTTGACACATTAGAGCGCTTGCAGCCTTTGGGTATATTTTGAAAATAAGAATAAAATAAAAATGACGGGGTTATTTCATTGAGATATGTGGCCTCGGCTTGCTAGCCTATGAGGATTCTGTAACAGGCCGACCTTAGTCAGGCAGTGGACAGTGAGCTGACATGATAGATAGTAACATTTTAACATTTTCCCCATTGTCATTATGCTCCGTCTTGTCAGTAATCTCCTTGTTAAAGAGCACTCGTTGACAAGATGGACATTAACGGGCCATAGCCGTTATCACTGCCCATCACAGAGGAACCCAAGTTTCAGAAGTTCCTCTACATCGCACATAAATTGACTGTATAAAAGGTTGTGGAAATGTTTTTGATAGAGCAAAGACCCAATCAGAAGCTCCCCTCCCCAGTCAATTTTGTAGTTGGCTGTAAAATTTGTAAGTTGGCTATCTAGCTGTCACTTTTGGGAGCTTGAGTTTACATGGTGATAATGAAATAAGTATTTTCTCTGAAGTTCTTTGCTTGCAATCATGACACGCTGCTAGTGGCTGTTGATGTGGATACTTTGGCTAGTGCCTTGTGTTCCAGACTATATGTTTTCCCATAGGAGAGTTTAGCAGAAAAAATAATTAGCCTACCTTCCAACCCATAAATAACCTTAACCTTAACCTGAAATAAATATTGATACATAATTAGAGAAAGATGGGAAGAAATGCACGCTTAAGTAAAACTTGACGTCTAAGCAACGTAAACTATTCTCAGCGACCACTTGACTTATTTTGGGCCTTTCTAGGTTCTTAATTAAGCACATCACCTACTAAGACGTAGCTCGAAGTAGCATAGTTAGAACATAAGGTTTAGGGCTTACAGACTTCAGTCAGCCATCTGAAAACTCCGTGATCATGGGCAAGCTGCTAAGGTATTGAAGGTCTCTGGTCCCTTTCTAATCTGTAAAATTGGAATAAAATAATATCTCCCTCACAGAGTTGTTTTGAGGACTGATTAGAAAAACATGTATCCAGGGCTTTCAGCATCAACCCCAACCTATTTGGTATTGTTCCTCATCAGTAAAAACAGTTGAGCTTGCATATCTTAATATATGTATAAAATACTTCTACCTTTGTAAATTAAATTGTATGCCACTAAGCATATACACATTATAAGCATAAATTTATACATTTTATAAAGCATACACAAAAAATAGAAAATTTAAATGGTTGAAATAAATAATACTAAAAAATACTTTCATTCTGTTTCATTAGTAATGCAGAACACATTTTTGCACTCAGAGAAAATTATTACTAAAGTAACATTTTATATTCTGTTGAAATAATATTAGTATAAGAGCAATGTGGTGAAAATAATTTATTTTTCTAAATATTTTGCTTTTAGTAATTAAGTCATGTGATTAACCTGCAGGTCCATTTCTACTTTGTTTTAGTGACTGACCATCACGGCTTTATACATATTTCACTAAGATATAAATGTCCAAATGAAAGACATAAATTTCTGGCTACCCCCTATCAAACTTTGCAAAGTATACAACAATTGTGGAAAACCTTGTTGAAACTCAGGAAATGTTTATCTTCTCTAGTTTTAGTCAGTTATTTTTGAAAACAATCCGAAATCATTATGTTGTACTGAACAGGTTCAAAACACTGAATGTCTTCATTTGAAAGATTTATAAATGGACAAGAATACTGTTGTCTGTTTAATATATGTATAAAATATTTCTACCTTTGTAAATTAAGGGTTGTCTGGGTTTATTTCTAGACTGAAAAACTTTGGTAGGTAACAGATAACATTTTTAGCAAAAAAAAAAACTGTAATAATTAAAACATTTCTAACATTCTTTTTAAAAATGCTCTTTCCATACCAGAGACTTCTTTTTGCAAAACATCTATTTTCTCTCTTATTGTTTGGTCACATTTATCTGCAAAGTACAGAGAAAGTGTGCTGATTTGAAAACAAAAAATAAGAAAAAACTCTAGGTACCATATTACTGGCAGACTAAAAAACCTAGCAGATTTGAGACATATATCTTTGTTTGAAAGTGTGTGATTCATCATTCAGCTTAAGACACGCTTCCGGGAGATGCTGTGAGAACATCTGTGTGGTCCCAGACATTTCACCAGCGACTTCCACATCATGACAAAGTGTAAAAAGGCTGAAGAATGCAGCCTGTAAATCCACTTGGGTCATGGAAATGATAGGTCATGATAAACTGAAAAATGATGGGGTCACTGCCAAGAAGCCCCTCAGATTGAGGAACCCCACCCCTCTTCAGGACCCCTTAACACATGGGTGGAAAGCGGTGCCATGTTAATCCAGAGTATTAAATACCAGCCACGCTAATTTTTCTCTTTGTTATGATAAATAGGAATATACATAGAAGTTCAATGCTTTCTGCCCATATCTCATTGGGTAGTGTTGCTGGTCCCTGGGGTGCAGGCAGCCCACCTGGGGGGCTCTGGCTCTGCAGTCACTGAGACATGGCAAGTAGTCAACAATTGTCAGTGACCTCTACTACCTTTTTATTATACCCCAATGTTTATCCTAAAAACGCGCTCTTAATCTTTCAGAGGTAGGTTCATGCTCTTTCAGCGTCTGATGAAAGCTACAGGCTCTCCCTTCAAGCAATGCTCCTCCCTGCGACTGCGCACAGCTTTCAGAAGGACTGCACCTGAGCTGAAGAGGCCTCTCAGGACCTCATAGACTTGCTGAGACACGTGAAGGGTTCTGCCAGTTGGGGATTTTAGTGTCGCTGGATATTAACCCCCTTGTACACTTGCCTTGTCAAAAACCGCCCACCCTCCCTATAATATATTTATCTAGATAGACCCATGAGTTTAAATGAAAGGATTCCCACCGACTCTTCCTGTTCCTGTCTGTTGCTGCAAAGAAACGGATCGACAGGCACCACTGTCACTTGGTGTTCTCTGGAAACAAGCATTAACTAGGCGAATTTTATCTGGAAATGAATGATGGTTTCTCTGCAGATTTCCCTAGCCTAACAGAGGTCAAATGACCAGGTTTTGCTTAATTAACTTAAAAGTGAAGTTTAAGTTAACTCTTTAAAGGAACACAATTCTCATTCAGAAGTGGCTTTCCAAAAGTCTGCCTGTTGGGAGATTAAAGTCCTGCTGAGTGAGAAATTTCATCCAAAGATATGTATGTATATGTATGTATACATATATATGTATATATATGGGTATATATATTTTACCCAAAATTTATATGTATGCATATATACACACACACATATGTATGTATATAATGTGTACATATACGTATATATATGTGTATGTATATATGTGTACACATATAAAATTTGGGTATAATATATATAATCCATATCCTTGGATGAAATTGTGTATATATAATTTATATGTAAATTATACATATATGATATCTTTATATTTTATGTAATATATGTATATTATACATGATATGATTATATATGATATGGTATATCAATGTGTATCTATACAATATATATACATTTTTGGATGGTAACTTTTTCATACAATATTGAAACAAAAACAGTAAAAATTTTAAGTAGAAAAGGAAAGCTCCAGAGGCTATAAAAAAAAAAAATGACATCTGAAAAGTCTTCCTAGATCTTGAAGCTCTTTTTTTTCTCCTTCGTCTTATTGTCGATTTAGAATAATTTCTTGCTCGATGGCATTTACTCTAAAATAAGGGATGGGTATCATAATTAGGCCTAGCTGTTTCTTTGGCCAGCGCGTGCGTGCGCGTGTATGTGTGCGTATGTGTGAGTGAGTGTGTGCGTGTGTGTGTACATGTGTATGCACTAGTTGCTGAATAAGATGTTAGTTTTTCTCTGTCTACAAAATTGCAAAATGCCTCTTGTATTTCTGCTTTGCTTCTCTGTAATGTCCCCTGACCTTTCTACTTCTTATAAAGAATGCCAGATGTAGGTGATCAAAAGTTTCCCTGAAAAGGAAGAGAAATTAATGATCACTTTCCAATGCATCTCAGTGCCAAATCCCAATGCTACATTGTGCATTTTTTAATGGAAGGGCATGTGAGTCATCTTCTATCAATACGTGTGTAAGAGAGTTAATTGGTTTTTTTTGCTTTCTTCTTTACCTTTCCAAATGTGGGATTTTTCTCAATCAGACAACCATCTTTTGGGGGTAGATTATAACATTTACTGGAGGAATGTGAAGGTAAAAAATCTAGGCAATATTCAGCTTTTGAAATTCAAAGTAAATCAGACTAAAGCCTCACAAGTCAGGCTGTTGTCTTGAGAGCAGATTTTCTAAATTCCCTTATCTCCCAGTGTCAGGTGAGCCTACTCCATGGCTCTACAGTAGTAAGAAAATATGACATAGGAAGAGTCAAAGTAAAAGCCCGTCATTTTTCCAGCTCAGGGCATTGTGGAGGGGGTGATGGTGGAAGGGGAAGAGGAGGGAGAGAGGGCTCAGCCTCATCAACATGGATGTATTCCCCACGAACACAGGCGTTGTAGCGTGAGCTAATCTTTGCAGCCCTTCTATAAGTGGAATGAGATGTCATTGCCACCAACTAAGGAGTTGTGTGAGCTGACGTATGAGTGCCAGTGCCTCTTTAGGTTATAAGCATTCAGAAAAATGCTTCAGCAGCTAGAGTAATTACTGATTTTGGAGATACGGTACTGATATGGAGATAGAAAAACTGAGACTCCCACTGTTGTAATTGACCCAGAACGTATGGCAATTTTTTAAAGTCAATTTATTTATTTGAGAGACAGTGAGTGTGCATGAGCAAGGGAGGGGTACAGAGAGGGAGGGAGAGAGAATCCCCAACAGGCTCTGCGCTGACAGCACAGAGCTCGACATGGGGCTCAATCCCATGAACTGTGAGATCATGACTTGAGACGAAACCAAGAGTCCGATGCCCAACCGACTGAGCCACCCAGGTGCCCCGAATTTCTATTCTTTTTATAAATGCAAACTCACCGAGGTATCTTTTGGTTGATACCCAAAGTCTTGAGCTTAAGTTCTTCTTATGTTATTGAGTCAGTTTGAAAGCTACAGCACAGTATTTGCCAAATGATCCTGTACTACTGGACTTCTTCCCTCTTGCGTAGATATTTTAGAAATGCTTGAAGTCACCTCTGAGGGACTGTCATGGATTGCCACATGAGAGAATGAGGTTAAACCTCACTTTTGAGGGCAAGAAGCTAAAGAGAGCCAAGCAGGAGTGACTGGACAGCCATAGTGTCTGGTCCTCATGCCTTCTGTCACTGTCACTATTAAGATCCTGAAGCCCTTAACGTTTTAGCATTAATTATTCATTAGAATTAGACATAGCCATGGAGTCATTTTAATGAGCTTTAATGGCAAATAGCCAAAACATCAGGCCTCTCCCCTTGCATGTTACCTGAGGGGATTCTCTCCAGATCCTTCCTGTCCTCATCTATAATAAAAATACTGTTAACCCTTAATGCCCCTAGCAGGTCTGGTCAGTGGCCTGTGGGTCCCATAAATGCTTCCCGAAGAAGAGATGAACTGGGGCAAAGTGGAGATCAAAAGAAACTGGAAAGAAACGTGAAAGAAAGACTCAGGCTCACAGCCAGTGGTGACTCTCTGGTCCTGGAAGGAACTGCTTCTGTCTCTTCTCAGCTGTGACGAACATCACGAAATTAGAGATTGTATATACAACCCTAGAAGCACAGCGAAGGTCATATTGAATTCCCCCTAAACTCTGAAAAGTCAGAATTCCCATTATAAAGACCTCTCTTATCTAAATTTCCACGTATAGCTCAGTGCAGAATTCCCAGGAGCACATGTACAAAGGTAGCCTAAAAATACTTGCTAAATGAATGGATCTGAGGGAAGAAGAAAAAAAAAAAAAACCCAAAAAACTAGAGGTGCCTTTTGTGGGAAGCGACAGAATTCCATCAGTAATTAACATATGTTCCCCTTTTTATGGCCCCGCCATCCCTCCACCATATTCCAGGCTATCAGTTATCATTGAAAACACATGTGCCTCCTCTAGTCTTTCTTTGTCTCAGTCCCTCCCTAGTAAAAAGGTAGAAGGTGGCAAAGTACATTCACTTCTGTGGGCTTGTCAGGACTCTTTGGAGTACATTTCCTACAAAGCACTATTTGGTCCCCAAAAGTTTAAATGAATGTGAATGCTCCTCCAAATACTCAGATTGCTTTCTGAAGGCAACGTAGGCACTGGGAGAACTGGACAGCCCACTTGATTGGGTTTGGCCTGATCGAGTGAGAGGGAGAGCTTAGCAGAAACAGATAGAGGAAGCCGAGGGTGTGGAAGTGCTTTTCTCTCTTGGTTTGACTACAGCGCTGGCAGAAAGTAAGTCACCAGAAGTTGCAGCTACAACCCCGTGGACAGGAATGAGGGACAGATCACAATTTTAAAATAACTTTTGCTTTCTCAGGGCCAGCGTAGCATGCACAAATAGAACTTTGAGGCTTCGGTGGAGCGCTAAAGAGATAGACACTCTTCCAGTTGCCAGATGTCTGGCTATATAACTTTCTGGCACTTTATGCAACATGGAGGCAGATCTATGGATTGGATCTATAAACATTACAGTTACCATCTGACAACTGTTCAGTGGCCTCCATCCAGTTTCTAGTGGACAGGTGTTTGAATTACAAAAAACAAAAAACAAAAAACCACCCTCACAATTGGAGCTACTAATTGATATGCTCGTTGGAAGGCCCAGAAACAAGGCCAAGAACTGAACGAGCATGAAGGCAGAAACGCTCCCCCTTCCGGGTGGTCCCTCTTGTCTAAATTGGAGGCATTTGGGGAGAGTTTCGCCTGGCTGCTGCGGTGGGCTGTGATTACATGGCACCAGTCCCCTGCTTTGCATTCGAGGCATTTCCTGAGCCCTTGATTGACTTTTAAAAATATTAAAGATTCCAGGGCTCCTTTTCTGTATCCAGTTCAGCATCCGTGGTGTCTGCGGTGCCTGCACTTATTTGCAAACCTGACAGCTGTGCGTAATTTAGGTTTTGTTTGCAATTCCGAATCGAGACTTCATGAATCACTGTTGATGTTTCTGGACGAACATGGGCAAGAGGGCAGAGAAGACCCAGCAGAATCTGGGCAGTCCGGGGGATATCCAAGCTCCCTCACAGCTCCCTACACGGGGCGCCGGGCCTAATGGGCCATAGGTAGGATCAGGGGGAAAGCATGAGTGTGCGATACATTTCCTGGTGAGTGAGCACATTTGAATTTCTAAACCTCTATGTTTGCCCTTACAAGAGGTTCTGAGCAAAATGGGGGACTATTTACTCCATCCTATACTTGGGGCCACATTTACCAATAGCTTTGAAGAACAAAGAACGCTCCCATTCTTTGACATATAGGCCCTGAAAGAGCAAATTCTAGTTTTAGTGATTTAATACATTTCTTCCTTCACAAGTTTCTAATTTCGTGTGCCTCTGAATCACAGTCAATAATGTATCTGATGCTGATAATAGTATTGGCATAAAACACTTTTCACTTTGGTGGGGTTCCTGTGAGGTCCAACTATTTTGAAGGTGATATTAATGGTGACAAAGGAGAGAGAAAGGTTTCCCAGTTAACTCCTTTTCTAGGTTAAGAGAGAAACTGTTTTGGGGGTGAGGTTTGCAAAAAGAGCTCTGATGAATCAGAGACCTTGGTTCTGGAAGTAGCTACAATGTTAAATGTGGAAGTCTACTAAAATGGAGGAAGTTATCCTCAGCTCTTGGTAAATAACAACAGATCGGCACATGGAGGGCTTTTTTTCTGGAAACTGGATTTGAAAGACAATAACAGTGTTTGTTCTAAAAAGAATTTGCATCAGAGAACTATGCGTCAGTAATCTGGTAACATTTCTAAGTGCCTGGCTGAGGATGGATGTATCTTTTCGTGCAGTATTAATAAACTGACAATCAATTCCGCCAAACTACATTCCAAATGTATTTCATACTTTTTAAATGAATGGATAGTATAGTTGCTTTCAACCAGTTACTACACTGAAAACTGTTGAAACGGTTGTGAGCAGAGGCTGACCCTAAGGGCAGGCCATGTATTGAAACTCTGCCTGTTTATTTCATAGCTGACCACAGACTCTAGGGGCTGGAGAGGACAGTGGGGTGAGGTCCTGAGTACTCAGCACAGAAGGGGCACAGGAAGCATGTCATAATTCAGATGGTTAGCAGAATATACTACTATACACAGACACACACGTCCTGTATATGTGACATATATTTTATATGCACATATATACATATCCTTATATTAGAGTGAAAATCTTATCAGAAAAAATAAAAATCTTTATAAGCCCCATTAAAAAAATCCAAAATGAAAAAGCCTTATATATATATATAGATATATATATATATGTAAATTAATTTTCTTAACATTTATTTATTTTCTGAAAGAGAGGGACAGAGCACGAGTGGGAGAGGGGCAGAGAGAGACAGAGACACAGAACTTGATTATTGAGCCACAGGGAAATATATATATTAATTTTTTTAATGTTTATTTATTTTTTGAAAGAGAGACAGAGCATGAGTGGGAGAGGGGCAGAGAGAGGGAGGCACAAAACACAAAGCAGGCTCCAGGCTCGGAGCTGCCAGCACAGAGTCCAAAGTGAGGCTCCAACTCACAGAAGTCAAGATCATGACCTGAGCCAGTTGGATGTTAACTGACTGACCCACCCGGGCACTCAATTTTTTGTAATGTTTATTTATTCTTGAGGTGGGGGGAGAGAAGTAGAGAGAGAGGGAGACACAGAATCCAAAAGCAGGCTCCAGGCTCTGAGCTGTCAGCACAAAGCCTGGTGCGGGGCTCGAACTCACGGACTGTGAGATCATGACCTGACCAAAAGTCGGACACTTCACCAACGGAGCCACCCAGGCGCCCTTTGGGGGAAATATATCTTTAAAATAATGTTTTTGTTATAGAAAGCGTCAAAATACACAAGTGGGGAGAATGATACAAGGCATCTTCACGTACTTAGTCTTCCCCAAGTTCCCACATGTACAAACACGTGGCCCACCCTGCTTTATCTACCACCACCATTACTTGCCTTTCCAGATTATTTTGAAACAAATCTCAAATATCATATCATTTCACCTAAAAGTATTTCAGTATATATCTCCGAAAAATGGACTCATTTTTTAAAAATAATCAGAAAACTAAAAATTAACAGATAGCCGTTAGTATTATTTAATTTTCAGTCAGTGATCACATTTCCCCAACTATGTTGTAACAATTTTCTCTCAAAGTTTGCCTCTTTGAATGGGGGTTCTAATAAGACCCACCTGTTGCCATTATTTGATTTGTCTCTTAAACCTATAGGTTCTTATTCCATCTTTCCCTTTTTCTTCTTGTTGAAAACACTAGGTTTTGCCTAAAGAGTTTCCCACAGGATAGATTTTGCTAGTGTCATTTAATGTGTATTTCTTGTAAGCTGGTAGTTATACCTGAGGCTTGATTTGATCCACGTTTGACTTCTTTGGCATTGCTTCTTTATGGGTGGTGGTGCAAACCTCCATTAAGTGGGACATAATACCGGTCATCTTCCTTCGTGATGTTAGCAGTCACCAATCCAACTAGACATCCAACTAGGCACCACTGCGATCTATTTCATTCATTTCATTATGAGCTGGAAAATGGCACTGGTATAACATATCATTCCTTCTTCACTTAGTTGAAAGAAGATTTCTATAAAGATGAACTTCCTGGAATGCCCGAGTGGCTCCATCCCAGAGAACTGAGCAGCCAACTCTTAATTTCAACTCCGGTCATGATCTCACAATTTATGGGACTGAGCCCTCTGTGCTAATGGTATGGAGCCTGCTTGGGATTCTCTCTCTCTCTCTGCCCCTCCCCCCTCAAAATAAAGAAACATTTAAAAAAGGGGGAATTCGTGATCAACAACCAAGTTATACTGAGGCACAGCTCATACAGGAGAGACGGGATTCATGGTTGGTTCTTTCCCAGTTTTCAAATAAGAAGCTTGTTCCCTCACATCCTACAAAGGTAACCAATGAGCTTTTTCCCCTGATTATAATTATGTAATCATGGATTTAAACATATCTGGCATTTTCCATCAATTTTCTTATTACCCTTATTGATGATCAGATTGTCCCGTCTTTGGCCAGTGGTCATCTCTGCAAATTGTCATTTTACTGATCTCAATGCATCCCTGCCATCTTTGAATTTTTTTTAATGCTTATTTTTGAGACACAGAGAGAGAGAGAGAGAGACAGAGACAGAGACAGAGACAGAGACAGAGCACAAGCATGGGAGGGGCAGAGAGAGAGGGAGACACAGAATCCAAAGCAGGCTCCAGGCTCTGAGCTGTCAGCACAGAGCCTGACATGGGACTCAAACTCACAAACCATGAGATCATGACCTGAGCTGAGGTCGGACGCTTAACTGACTGAGCCACCCAGGCGCCCTTGTCATCTTTGATAGCTGTTTTCAACGATTCCAATGTCATAGTGTACATCTCCTGCCCAGACTTGGAATCAGCCATTTCTCCCTTAAGTCTGGTTCCTTTTGTGATTTAAAGGTTTTTAGGGACTGTGATGTCAGACAATAGAGGTGTTCTTTGCTCCAGGATCATCTTTAGTTTCTGTTATTTCAGTGGATATAGGTAGGATATATATTTTTTCTTCTATTATATTTTCTATTATGAAATAAATGTATGTACACACACACACACACACACACACACACACACCACACACTTTTTATGATGGAAAACCAAAATACACCAGCAGAAAAAACAAATAATGAACCTGTCATGGACTTCTTTTCCAACTTCAAAAATTATCAACCCACACAATACATACACACATATGTACACATACAAATTCTTAAAGATACAGACATTTGTATATAAAATACATCAATTCAAATTAATACTATAACACTACAATTCAACCTTGGGACCATATGATATTTGCTTCACCTGAAAATCCCAACTGTCAGCTGCCTAATCCCCACAGTCTCAGAATAGCAAAACCAGCATACCACCAATACTATTTTCTCTCTTTTGACGGGGTGAGGCACCTCTTGTCTTTATGGTATATACCAATAAAGATGTACAATTAATAGACTTTAACATCACTTGTATATGTTAATTCTGTATATGTTTATGCCACCAACTGAATATACATTTAGGTTCCTTTGTTTCCTTTTTCTTTTACTTTTTAGGGCTGCTTTTTTCTTCAAATTTTTAACTTGGTTATGAAAAATATTTACAGGATTCCAAAATTAAGTCTACAAGATACATTCAAAGAGTCTTAACTACCATCTCTAGGCTTTCTGTGCCATCCACCCCTCTCCACAGATAACTAATTTAGTTTATGATTTATGTCTATAGTGTTTAAAAAGGGTATACAGACAGACAGATAGTCATGCTTCCATAGCTCCCAGTCTTAGAGAAAAAATCATAAACTATACTTCTGTTTATCCTGTGTGTTTTACTTAACCTTATACCATGGTGGTAACGCCATGGTTGGGTTTGGCTGTATCTCTATCCCTTTCTACACCTGCATAATACTTCATCAAGTAGGTGTTCCATAATTCATTCAAGGAGTCCCTGGAACTGCAATTGAGTTGCTTCCAGATTTGTTCTTACTAACAACACTGCAATTACTAGATTTGTGACCCTACCTTAATGATTTTGCCAATGTATCTTGAAGACAGATTCCCAGAAGTAGGATTGTGGGGTCAAAAGGGAAATGTGTGTGTAATTTTACTCAGTATTTCCAAATTCCCCTTTACAGAAGTGGAACAATCTTTCATTCATTTTAGCAATATACTAGCACACTTGTTTCCCCACAGCCTGATCATCAGAATTGCTTCTCTAATTGCTAGATTTTTACCAATCTAATAGGAGAGAAATAGCATCTCAATGTAGTTTTATTGGGCATTTATTGTTCCATTAGTAAAATGGAATAAATTTTCCCATGTTTAAGAGCCACTTGTATTTTTTTTCTGTGTACTGCTTGTTCATCTCTCCAGCCCACTTTATGGTGGCTGCCTTTTTTGCTCTATTTTCAGAAGTTCTTTGTAGTTTTGAGATGTCGATAAAAATAATATTTTATCTGTAATAAGTGCAAAATATTTTGCTCAGTGTAATTTGCCTTTCCCCTAATATGTTGGGTGTGTATGTATTCATGTGCAAATATTTTCTTGTATTGTATATAACAAGTATGCCATTTTTTTTTTTACCTTATTGATTCTGGATTATAAGTCCTAGGAAAGCTTTCTTCATTCCCAGGTTATAAAAGAGTTCACTTGTGTTTTCTTTGTGTGCTTGCTGATTTGATTACTTGGCATTTAAATCTCTATTCATTTGGAATGTATCCTGGCATATGCTGTGAGGAATGGATCTAATTGCATCTTTTTCCATATGGCTATCCAATTAACCCATTATTGCTTCTTAAACAGTCCATCTTTCCCCCTATCATTTGAAATGCTACCCTTATTATACTAAATTATATGTACTTACCGTATTTATTATCTATAAATTTCAAATGTGAGTGGATTTGTTTTCAGATTTTTCCATCCCGTCCCCTTGCCATTGCCAATATCAAGATGGTTTAATTATGGAGGTCTTATGGTACATTTTAATATCTGACATGCCTAGTTTCCTCCTCAGACTCTTTCTTTTCATGGAATTCCTGGTTATTCTTGCTTGTTTGTTCTTGCAAATGAACTTTTTCTATACTTAGGGGGGAAAAGATGGCATTCTAGTCATTGATAATTTAACTTTATTTATTAGGGAGAACTGAAAATTTTATGATGTTGAGTTTTCCTATTCAAGTACAAGGTATGTCTTTTCACCTGTTCAAGATTTTTCTGTCTCTTTCAGAAGTATAATTTTTATGATATAGATTGTGGATATTTCTTGATAATTTTGCACCCTGGTATTTTATTTTCATTTTTGCTGTTGTAAATGCGTTCTTCTCTTTCACTATGCATTTGTTTGTGTATATGTGTCTTTGTATCTATATTTACATAGGGTATTGGTCTTTTATGTTAATATTATAACTTGCTGAAGTTATAATTTTATAACCTAAGTCTTCGTATTGTTTGTAGTAGTGTTTCATTGATTCTTTTCCATCTTTATTATGATACAAAATCATATTATTATTTGCAACTCAACAAAATTTTACTTCTTTCTTTTTCAATTCTTATGCTTCTTTTTGCTTTCTCTTGCCTAAGTGCAGTGGCTAATACCTCAAACACAAAAACATGTACTATCTGGCCCTAAGCAGAAAAACCTTGCTGACACCTGCTGTGGATTATATAATTCATTGAACAACCAAAAAAAAAATTGATGAGTTTATTTGCAAGTGCATTTTATTTTTTTAATGTTTATTTTTTTATTTTTGAGACACAGAGAGAGAGAGAGAGAGAGAGAGAGAGAGCATGCACAAAAATGGTGGAGAGGTAGAGAGAAGGAGAGAAAGGATCCCAAGCAGGCTTCATACTGTCAGTACAGACCTGATGCAGGATCTCACGAACCGTGAGATCGTGACCTGAGCAGAAACCAATAGTCGGATGCTGAACTGACTAAGCCACCCAGGTGCCTCTGTATATTTCAGCTTTAAATATTCTTTTCCATCATTTGTTCTACAAATAAACATCGATTCTTAGTTGTTTTCCCTTCTTCCTTTTGTGCCCAGTACTCGTGTGTAAACTGCTGGAGGACTGAAATCTTTTCTGACTCAAATTTTTTACCTTCTCAGAAGTTTGCCCACCCTAGAAGTTTAAATACATTTGGCGGATTAAGTGGACTGGGATTTTCATGGGACTATTTCATTGAATATATTGTATTTTTTCAATGTCCACAGTACGTCCTCATTTTTCCTTTTATCGCTCACTATTTGTTACTGCTTTCCCTAGAGTGGAAAGACTCTCTCCTGTTGACCTCGAATGAAACTCATCCCTGGTGCTGCCACTGTCACCTCTTATTGATTAAGTGCTTATGTCTCTAATGCCTTGCTCAGTCCCCTGCTCCCACATTCCTCCTCTCCTCACACTTATAATTATTTTACTCCCACCTGCAGACTCGGCAGCTTTACAACCTGCCTTAATCCTTTCTTTAGAAAGATGTGGCTTCTAAATTATAAATGCAGGAAAAAAATGTAAATATAAAATGAATATCTTCTTCATTTTTAATTATGGAGAGATACAGTTTTATAATAAATGAATTTCTGGGTCAAAGGGAAGGGATATATATTTTTTGTACTTGAGCACTGTAAAACTTTCTAATAATACTTCAAGTATATCAATATTTAAACAAATTACCCAATGCTTCTTGTTAGAGTGCAAGACGCTGCTGTTGTAAGTGTCATTCACAGTTTCATGATTTGTTGAGTTGCTGTAATAGGCTGTGCGCTATAGGACAGTTGAAGGTGCAGTTTGAGAGTAAGAAATGTTTCTTTGCAATGACTTAACTTCAGAAAGTGGATGTGAACCCCAAAGGGGCGCTCCTTACGGTGGTCAGGGCACCCAACCTACCCCGCTCAGGTTCTGTGCAGAAGACATATTGTGTTCCTGCCTCTCCTCTGCCCAGAGAGACCCCCAGGCTTCTCGGGCTTTCTCTCAGGAGCTGTATGGGGCTGCTTTGTGATGCCAACAGCTGCGGGCAGGGCGAAGGCGCTGCAGCCCGGGGCCTCCAGGTCAGAGACCCGGCTTGATTTTGTGCGTGGTAATAAGCATTCTCATCTCCCGCAGCCGTGGGACGTTTACATGATTTCCTGCTGAACAGTCCTGAATACCGTGACTGGCTCACAGCGGGCAGCTAGTAATGTTAGCTCCCACTGCCCACCCGGTTCCCAGTCTCCCAATCTGCCCCTTGTGTTGGTGAATTTCCCAGGACACACTGCTACTTACCCCCAACTGACACCCACCCCGCCTCCAAAAAATAAGGCAGGCAGAAAAGCCAACCTCTTGAGAGGACTTGGGCACGGTCAAGGGCTGCTCGCCTGACACTGCTCACGTGGCTCTAGGAACCGTTCGCCGGAGTAATTTGGTGCTGCGCCTTCTGAGAGGCTGAGCGCCGAGAGCAGGAGAGGCCCGGGAGATCATCTAACGTAACCCTCTCATTTTTCACACCAGGCCCATAGAGGCCGCGTGGATTGCCCAAGGTCGCAGAGTTAATTATGGCAGAACACGGGGCCTGCTTTCCAGGTATCTGCCTTCCCAGCGCACCGCTCTTCCACAGCACACCGCGCGGGTCTTCTCCTGATTTAGCAGTTCTCCCTCTGGGTGATGGAAGCCTGGAAGCAAATGTCTAAATGTGGCATATTATCTAAAATTAAATTTGCACAATCGCAGCCCATTCAATTCAAGAAGCCCTGAACTTTAATTCACTGGAGTCATACTTTTGCAGACAGAATTTTGGCCAAAATGAATTCTCAGTTCTGAAGACAAGCTAGATGCCGGATGTGGGGATGTGGCTCAAGCACCATTCTGATCAGCAGCGAATCAAATCTGACTGCGTCAGTTCCTTCTCGCGTTTTTGGTGTTGTCATTAGCCTGACCTGAGCGACCATGTATTATCATACGTTGGGGCTTTGTCATTTGTTGGTGACAGGCTATAGAATCTATATTGCCCCATTAACAAAAATTTTGAATTAGATATTGTGTCCTCTAAACCTTACACTGGCCTTTTCAGGAGTGAAGATGGTTAGGTTCTAGTATTTGAAAATACTTTGATGCTTTACAATGGCATTTACAATGAGGTCAGTAGATAATGTTTATTTTTTATTTATCTTCATATATTTTTCTTCGGTTCTTTAACTGAAGCCAGTTTTGAAATATTTGTTTTCAAAATTTCATGTCAGGATCTTCTTGGGGGGGGCATATTCTTCAAAGCACTCTAAGGTCACACCTAGTGCTATAATTTGGGGATGAATAATTTAAATTATTTTAATAAACCAAAAAATCCCTTGTGATGTGTTTAATTGAGATGAAATAGGCAGAAAGATGTGTTTCTAACAATTACCTTAAAAAGAAAATTGGGGGCGCCTGGGTGGCTCAGTCAGTTAAGCATCTGACTTTGGCTCCACTCATGATCTCATGGTTGGTAAGTTGCTGGAACTTATTGGTTCTGTGCTGACAGCCTGGAGCCTGGAGCCTAGAGCCTGCTTTAGATTCTGTGTGTCCCCCTCCCCACCCCACCCTGCCGTTTCTCTGCCCCTCCCCCACTCACCCTCTGTCTCTCTCTCTCTCTCAAAAATAAATAAACATTAAAAAAAGTAAGTTGACTTAGCCGACTGAGCCACCCACACACCCCAAAAGAATTTTTTTGACGTCAGGTTTATTGAAGGGTAATTAATTGTAGTAAACTTTAGTAAAGTCTACCTTTTTATAAGTGAACAGTTTGAATTTTGGCAAATTCGTACCATCATATAACCACTACCCCAGTTAAGTAACAGAACGTTTCCATCATCCCAAAAGACTTTTCCTCTTACCCTCTTTGTGGTCAGTCCCCCTCCCCCAACCCCTTAATCAGCTTTTCGAAACCATTTCTCAGATATCTGCCCCTAGTCTAGTTTTGCTTTTTCCACAACGTCTTATAAATGGATAGAATAGTTCTATCTTTTTGTGTCTGTCCATTTTTGAAATGTAGCAGAATGCTTTATAGATCTATCCATGTTTCATGTACTAAGTGCTTGATTCCTCTTTATTGTTAAGTAGTATTCTGTTTTATGGATATACCAAGTTTCTTTACTCACTCACCAATCGATGGGTATTTGCATTGTTTGGTTTTTGACTATTACAAATAAAGCTGCTGTAAACATTCAAATAAAAAGTAAGTTGAATCTGACAAGCCTAATTTTCTAGCAATTATTAAAATGTATGGACTAGATTTTGTGGATTATACTTTGAAAAAGAAAATTAAAATTAATATTCTTATTATGTTCTTAAACTTAAAAGAAAAGTAGTAGGGGGAAGAAAACTCAATAAACAAGAGTAGATTTTTAAAAAAATTAGCTTCAATAGTGGATCCGGAGAACAGTGTCTGTATACTTAGCCTTAAAGAAACTCCACGGAGAACAGAAGTTATAGCACACGTTGTTCTGCTGCACGTAGCAAGCACTGAGAAGGTAACCTAGACCCAGATTGAACTTCAATTTCTTTTTATTAGAAAAGCAGGACTATTGACCAATTGCCATAAAATGGACCCTGATGCAGATTTAAGTAAATCTCTAGAAGTCTCCAATCACATTGGTGTAACTGAAGAATAATTCATTTTAGAGAATACAGTCACAGCCAGTGACAACCACGTAAAATAATGTTTAGAGCAGGGCTTGCCAGTGTGTCACATACAGTGTGAGCCAAGTTCGCCTTCCCCACCCTCCTCACCTGCTGGGTGTATTCTTGGGGCTGGACCATGACTTGCCCAGGGAAACAATACCAGGGTCACAAAGAAGGCAGGGATCACAGTTGACATAATGTGCAGACCCTTACTTCGTAGAGTTCCCAAATTTCTCCTGCACATAGTTCAAATACCTTATTTGTCCTTGGACACTATTTGTGCTCTCTGGAAGCAATCATTCATTTGCCAAACAAGCATCCTTTCAATGTCACATCTGAGCTATTCACATGAAAATATGGAAGAGTGAGGAAGGCTGAGAAATTTAAGAGAGTTAGGAACCATGGCTGAAGACAGATTTTGTTGAGGTACTCACCTGAAGAGATACAGAAAACCAGAAGTTGTGTTTTTAGTACAAAGAAAAGGCACCCTAGGGGCGCCTTGGGTGGCTCCGTCAGTTAAGCGTCAGACTTTCGGTTTCAGCTCAAGTCATGATCTCACAGTTCATGAGTTGGAGCTTCACATAAGGGCAGTGCAGAGCCTGCTTGGGATTCTTTCTCTCTACCTCTCTCTCTGCCCCTTCAAGCTTGTGCTGTTCTGTCTCTCTCAAAATAAATAAGTAAAAACTTGAAAAAAAAAAAAAGTGAATTAAAAAAAAAAAAAAGAAAAGGCGCCCTAAGGAGTGGGGAGAAATAACCCAAAGAAAGATGATCGAGCCCGAAAGCCAGCACGGAGGTTGAAGCGTTGTTTTACGTGTTCTCTCAAGAGGTGATTGGGGCGAGGCGTGGACTGCAGCTCTATGTGACAGTAGGGCAGCCGCTTCAGGAACGGGAGAGCTTTAGAAATTGCTCACCTCCTATTTTTGTCACCCAGGCCAGAATGTGTCCATTGGTGGCTCACAGGAGTATTTCTGCAAGAGCAGTTCATGGATTATCTGCACCAGTCACACCAGGGACAGCTGTTAAAACGAAGATGACTGGGTCTTCTCCAAGTCCCCCATACCACAGTGTCTGGGGACGGGCCATAGAATTGGCATTTTCATCAGATTTCCCAAATACACATTTAGAGTGTGAGACCCATTGGAGCTGTTCCTTTGATGTGCCGTGTGATCTCTCCTCTTTCCAGTAGCTACTAAGATTTACACAGTAGTTCTACCCTAGAAAGTACATGTACATATACCATTTCGTTTCATCCTCCCAACACTCCTGTGGGATGGCATTATCCCAATTTTACAAACAAGTGAATTATTAAAGCTTTTAAGTGATTTCACCCACAGCCCACATAGAAGTAGTGGCTCTGGAACTGACACTGGCTGTGTGAATCTCAGATTCAATGCTATTTCCATCAGAGTGCGCTCACTCACTCTATCTGTTTACCTTGGAATTAGGAACAGTGTCACCAGGTGAATGTGTGTGCCTTCATCCAGGCCTTGGGCCTGGAGTTTCCCAGAACTGTAGGCCAAAGGATGTGGAGAAAATAAACAGCTTCAGGAGCACAGGTCTTGAAAGTTCAAGTCTATAAACCTTAAAGGGATAGGAAATATTATTCCTACGAGGCTTACAGTGGCCCTTTGTTCCACCAAAGCAAATTATACCGTGATATCATGAACGGATGCAAATTCAGTCATCTGTCAACCTTTCAGGGGCCGCTACTCAATAATATGAACCACCTTTTACTCTTTCTTATCCTTTTTCTCTTTTGTTTCTGTTGTCCTCCTTTGGGCCATTTTGTGGCTTATTTATACTTCCATCCCTCTTGGCGCTGAGAAACAGGTGAGAAGGGGAATAAAACGGAATGAATATTGGTGCCTGTTAACAGCTTGGAGAAAAAGCAATTGCAACTACTATCGCTTTATATCACGTTTTGGAATTATTTGTGTGTTTCAATTGTCCATGTTGTCTGCATCCCTTATTAACCCAGATAAGTATTACGTTACGTTGTTGACATAGCCTCTTAGCAAGTGTATTGCCTCTTGTTCGGTGCAGTTGGCTGTGGCAGTTCATGACTTTGTTAGACAAACACAGCATGAATGATCTCAGATCAACGCTCAGTTATTCAAGGGTTAATGATCCAATGTGTGAGTTTTACAAGCTCTTTGCTTCTTCCCTGTCTCTCTCCTGTTCTCCAGCCTTAGGTCATTTGGTTGTTTATGGGCATCTCCACCAGAGAATATTTAAGTTAAATTAAACTAATCTTTTTCACTATAGTAGTGGCTTTGATGGAAGCTATAATGAGAGCAGGTCACAGAAATATAATATTTTTTTGTTTTTTTTTTTCTTAAATGAAATGTCCAATCTTACCCCTTTCCTTCCTTAACACAGAAAAACTAGAGTTAGCATTTGCTCTCTTATGGAATTAAGGTATTCAAGTCTTGTCATTTTCAAACATCTTTCATTGAGCTGCTAAGTAAATGGGACAAAAATGCTTCAGTGCTTTGAGAAGGTATACAATACAAACTTCACTGATAGACCAAAGGGTTGAGAAAAACAACTGTAAATTGTCCCCTAACCCATTCAAGCAATATAGCATGGTGTGAAAATCAGGAATTAGCACCTCCCATGGATGAATGTGAGTTTCATCTTTTCTCCCTTCTTCTGTTCGCCCTCAGTTGGAGGTGCTAATGAGCAGTGAAGTGGTCAAAAGGTAGGCAATAGCAGGGGAAGAGAGCAAAGCCTGGTGATTACCCTCCAAACAAATGAGACATAGCCAAATGTCCTTTTCTTTCTTTTCTGTCAGGCTCCCTAGAAACGTCTCTTCCTTTCTGTCTAGCTGGGAAGACTCTGCCTGACTCATTCTATTGCCAATACGTTGGGTTCCCCTAGAGCAAGGGCAACAACCTCCTGTGGTCCCCGCGGTGTCTTTACAGGCTCAGTACAAATGTCCAACCCCTTCTGAGGGATCCCCCTGGACCTGAGCATTCCTAAGTATGTAGAAGTTGGTGAGGCAGCCTATTCAGCCAGGACCTTATATTATGTTGTACTAATGTATAAATTAGCACAGATTTAGCTGTCAGGCATAAGGAATGCATCTTTTACTGGGGGTACCTGGATGAAAGTCTCTCCATGTCTCTCTCTGTCTCTCTGTCTCTCTCTCTCTCTCTCTCTCTCTATATATATATATACACATATACATATATATATAATTTAACTTAAATATATATATAAATAGTTTACTGTCAAGTTGGTTTCCATAAAACACCCAGTGCTCATCCCCACAAGTGCCCTCCTCCATGCCCTTTCCCCTTTCCCCCTCCCCTTTCACCCCTCAGTTTGTTTTCAGTATTCAAAAGTCTCTCATGATTTGCCTCCCTCCATCTCCTTTACTCTTTTCTCCCCCCTTCCCCTCCCCATGGTTCCTTGTTAGGTTTCTCCTGTTAGACCTATGAGTGACAACATATGGTATTGGTCCTTCTCTGCCTGACTTATTTCGCTTAGCATGACACCCTCGAGGTCCATCCACTTTGCTACAAATGGCCAGATTTCATTCTTTCTTATTGCCATGTAATACTCCATTGTATATATATACCACATCTTCTTGATCCATTCATCAGTTGATGGACATTTCGGCTCCTTCCATGATTTGGCTATTGTTGACAGTGCTGCTATGAACATTGGGGTACATGTGCCCCTATGCATCGGCACTTCCGTATCCCTTGGGTAAATCTCTAGCAGGGCTATTGCTGGGTCATAAGGGAGTTCTATGGATAGTTTTTTGAGGAACCTCCACACCATTTTCCAGAGGGCTGCGCCAGTTTACATTCCCACCAACAGTGTAGGAGGGTGCCCGTTTCTCCACACCCTTGCCAGCATCTACAGTCTCCTGTTTTGTTCATTTCAGCCACTCTGATCAGCATGAGGTGGTATCTCAGTGTGGTTTTGATTTGTATTTCCCTGATGATGAGTGACGCTGAGGAAAACATTCTCTTCTTTCTCTAAGTTATTCTAGAAAGAGATACAGAAATTGTGCTGGCTCTGAAGAATCCAGAATAAGGCAGAGGTCCACGATCCGGAAAAGTATTCACAACTTCTACCATAGACATGGCAGAAACCAGCTCTGGCTAAATGTCCAAAGACGCACAGTGTACAAGAAGGGGGGCAGTTAGAATGGAGTTCTGTCTTAGGCTTGCTCCCAGTCTGTGTCTCAGTCAGATGGCATTGTAGGCCACTTTGAATTTTTGTACATTTAAAATTTCTTGACTGTGTCATATTCTACATGTATTCAAGAGATTCTACCTTCTTTTAAGTAAGAAACTCTATCATTATTTTCAAAAAGAGAAAATTAGAATTATATTAGAAAAATAAAACTCTATCACTACATGACCTATAACTAATTTCAGACTAGCCTGTATTCTCACCCGTTCAGGGGAAACTATATTTCTATAAGGTGTGAAACTTTATTTTTTTTAAACTTTAAGGATGAAATCTTAGGGGTGTGTGTGTGTGTGTGTGTGTGTGTGTGTGTGTGTAAAATTCTTTCTCCTCCTATCAATACTGTATCTGTTTTGCCTCATTTTATTAATCTACAAAATGGGATAATAATGGCTGACATCTGAGAGTTCCTTGGTCAGTAGCATAAACATGACAATACTGAAAGTTTCCTATTTCAAGGGTAACTTGAGAGTGAATAATAATCAACGCATTCAGCCCAGTGTAAGAAAAATAATATTGTGTGGATTTCACACAGCATGATTTTATTAACTCTAGACTTTATGTCTCCATGGCAAGTGGATACCCAAGACCGGGCAGCAAAAATGTTAGTGCTTCCTCTGAAAATAAAGTTAACAATATCTAACAAACATAGAATTTAATCCATTGACACTGTTTTGCAGAAGAATTTATTTGTGGTGTGTTGGGGGGAAAGTCTGTTTTCTTTAAGATGTGCTATCCATCTTCCCCAGGCCCAGAAATTATGTCCTAAATAATTAAAATAACAATGCACCTGCACTGAGACTCTAGGTGAGCTGTCTTAATAGTGGAGATCTGGACAGCCCATGGAAGGGACGGATGGGAGCCAAGGATAGAATTAACCTTCCTTTCTC
This sequence comes from Suricata suricatta, assembly GCF_006229205.1. Classification (NCBI taxonomy): domain Eukaryota; kingdom Metazoa; phylum Chordata; class Mammalia; order Carnivora; family Herpestidae; genus Suricata; species Suricata suricatta. The sequence continues at coordinate 44,768,362 of NC_043713.1, forward strand.
ATAGCAGACTGCTGAGTTTAGAATCGTTTTCTTTATGGCTTTTCCTAATGCTCCTGGAGGAAAAAAGTCCAAAACACCCCTGTCCTGAAATATTCATCCGGATACCATGTGAAATTAAGATAAGGTGGTGATAAGGCTGCCTGACCTCTGTGTTAACTCCTAGCAGTTAAAATTCCATTCTTGTAACAGGAATTCTAATTTGCTCTTCACATCACAGATGCAAACGGGTCAGATATTAAATGAGTGAGGATTACCCTGATGCCCTGCTTTGCAGGCTTCCTTTGAAGACTCCAGGGGATATAAGGCATTTAGCTGTTTCCTTTTCTTTCCCTCTAGAGGCATCTGGCTAAGTCAGGTGGAGCACATTCCACACGCTCCCATTTATTACGTGCTCTCTTCCTGCACTGGCTTTTCCCCTTTCCCACCACTCTGTCTTTCTTGGCCTTCACCAAACATCTTTATTCAGAACCAAGTACTATGTTTGTTTCTGGAATTTCCATCATGGATAAAGAAGAGAAGGAGCAGACTCATGTCAGGGACACTCCCCGAAAACCTGGAAATCTCTGCACAAACACACACATGTGTAGCGGCCAATGGCCGCCTCCCAACCACAGACTCCTGCTTTATACATCCAATGCTGAAAAAGGCCTTCTTTTGCTCAAGGAATGTAATTTGTTTAGTTGTCCCCCAAATATAAATCAGATTTACCACTCTCCAGAAGACAGGCAGCTTGCTTTTCAAGGGCTTCATAAAGAAGGAAATAGTGCTCGGTTCAAGAGTAGGAAAATACTTACTATTCTTACAAGTTCAGATCGTCCCCATAACTCTCAAGTGGATGCACCAAAGAGGGACCCCAGGCAAGTGTATACTAGTTCTCTTCAGCATGTTGTTTTCTTCTTGCCAGTCACCTGGGTGGATTCCCAGCCAACCTGTGGCACAGGAAGGGGATGTATTTTCTCTGTGGATTGCAGGGAACAACCAGATCCAGTGAGGCAAGATTGGATGGCTGAGGGTCAAGTGCTTCCTGGATAGACCTGCCGTGATCCACATCTGTAGGCTCTCTCTTCACTTCTGCAATTTCCACCCTACTTTAGCATTGGATTCCTATTTCCACCCACCTGTGGGCTTTCTGCCAGTGTCTACATCTGTAGCCCATGGTGACAAGGGGCAGGAGGGAAGGGAAGGTGCTCTCTGCAGAGCCCAGCAACAGGCGGCAGGTCCTCTTCCTGTGAGCAGAAGCAGCAAGAGCACAGGGAGAGAAGAGATGGCTGTTGGGAAATATGATTTTTCTCTTCTCTCTTTACAAGGTTTTCTTCCTATTCATATGCTTCTAGAGGGCAAGGAGCAGTGCTAGCTACTGGTACCCAGCCCTTGCGATGAAAAATTATATACATTTTTCTTTCCTACTTATCTATTTCTGATGATTTACTTCAATTATTTTTGCCTTTGTAATAAGCTTTTTAGGAAGAAAATGCCCAAGATTTAAAATGATCAAAAAGGATATATAATGAAAGGGACCCTGGTCCTATTCCCTATCCCCAAAACAACTATGGCTGCCAGAAATAGTCTTTGTGTGTGCATATTTATATCTAAGATAGTGTGTGTGTGTGTGTGTGTGTGTGTGTGTGTGTGTGTGTGTCTAAATTTACAATCCTTTCCTTGGGTCAGGCTACTGGGGTGGTTGGAGAGAGTGAGGAGCCAAGGGTATAGGCTCCTTTTATGGTTTTTATGTAAACGGTAGGACAGCCTGGTGGGAGGGGCTGCAGTCCCTCGGCCCGTACCCTTTTAGGATGAGCACTGCTTTTGTTGTTCTTGTTTTTTAAAAAAAACCAACAAATCTGTGTATGTGTGTGTGCACGCGCATGTGTGTATGTTTTAGTAACAGAAACAAGTGCTAAGTTCACATAACAAAATGACTAAGTTCATTTGATATCAGTGTATTTAGAAATAACACATACAATGGATACATTGTCATTATGGTTTTTCAAGTGACAAGACTAGGTAGCAAGGGAGGGAAGGAAGGGAGGAAGGAAAAAAGGGAGAAAAGGAGGGAGGAAGGAAGGGAAGGAGGGAGGGAGGAGGGGGGAAGGGAAAGAGGGAGGAAAGGAAGGGAGGGAGGGAAGGAAAAAGGAAGGAGGAAATAGCACCCCTGCTATTTATGACTGCTATTTGTCAAAGTGTCTTTCTCTGTGGAGCAGCATCTATCATTTCTCTCTTGTGGACAGAGGGCAGTGACCGTGGGTTTGTCCTTGTTGTTGCTGTAAAATCTAAATTTATGGTTTCCAAACCCAGTTTCATCTGTAGCTTTCTGTACGAAAGATGTGTGAGGTCCAGGGCCCCCTCCAGGATCCTTTCGAAGGAGACACAGAACCTCTCCTCCCTGCTTCACTAAGCAAGAAGGCCACACATGGGGCTGAGCCCCTGAAGTGGCTTGCGCAACCCCACATCCTGGCCTGTCTCTGGGCAAGGGGGCGGTACCCAGCCAAAGATGAAGAGCCAGGTGCACATCGCTTCCCTCTCATCCTCTATCATGAAAGTAGAATTTCTGTGCATTTTTTCTTTCCGTTTAAGCAGAGGCTAATGGAAAACAAGAGCCCATTCCCTGCCAGCATCATCACAAGGGAAGAGAGGAGAATGCGACGTGCCTTTGTTCTAGAGATGCAGGTGGAGTAGGGCAAAGGTGAGACCCAGGTCACCAGCCGGCAGCTCTCTACTCAGCATCTTAGCCATAGGATGCACATTCATACAGAAAGTGTGTGGGTACCTGGTGCTGGGGCTGAGTTTCAGGGCTCCAGACATTTCATCAAATGCTTTTTCTGTTATCTGGCAGGTGACCTGGGTGACTCTCCAACCTGAGGTCATGACCCTAGGGGCTCTGTTGCTCTGCATTGGGCATTGTCTCCACTGCATTGAGTCTCTCTCCACTGAGCAGTGTGAAGCCAAACATCAGCCATCAAACGATGACCAGAAAATAGTCAGAGGCAGAGACTACATCTGGGACTAGGGGGCAGAGATGGGACTGGAATCTGCCTCCATCATCGGCCACTATGGATGCATCTAGCCTTAGTGCTTCGAGCTACTCATCTACAAATTTAGGATTAATCTTAGAGGGTTGCTGAGGGGATTAGATGAAGCGACATGTAGACCTGGCTGGTGCCTAGTAAGTATATTATTCAATAATAAATCATCTCAGTCCTGTAAAAGGGAGGTAGCTTTCCATTATTGTGGTTTGGTGAAAGGAAATGTTTTAAACAAAGTTGCTGCCCTCAGTCATTTCTGAGGCCCTCCCAGTGCTTCCAGAACATCACTGTGCATCCCAGGCTGGACTCAGGAGGCCAGGACTTGGGCCAGGCTGGGAAGGTGGGTATGGAGTGTCACGTCATGAATTAGCACAGAGGCCTTAGATTAAGTCCCGGATGGTATTGACCCTTGCCACCTGCCTGGCACGTTGGACAAGGTGCTATTCTTTGTCACGTCAGTGTCCTCATCTGAAAACAAGAAAATATAACAGCTTCTGCTTGACACGGTTTGGAGTGTTGAATGACGGGACACGTGTGAAATCAATCTGGCATGAATAGCATCTAGTAAGTGTCCAAGAAAATGAGTGGGCTCCAAGCAGCCACTGACCCACAGAATTTCAGAACTGGAAAGATTCATGGAGACTATTTAGTAAACTTGCCCCTGCTGCATAGGACAGCTTCTTCATTTTGTAGATAAGAAACCATGTCACAGAAATGTTGAAATTCAGCAAATGTTACAAGGCCAGGGGGCTGCAAATTCGGGCCTGGGACCCACGGGCTCTGCAGCCCCAATAGTGGGCTCTTTTACCCCCTGCAGTTTTCTTGCTCTTGGCTGAAAGTGTTTGTTCTGTCCTGATTAGGTAATCAGTCCTTCAAATTGGTTTGAAACCTTGGGCAACCAGTAGATTGTTTGAAAATCTGTGAGATTCAAGGACAGGCACTGAATTCTCTTTGACATCCCAAGGTCTTCACTGATTTTTTTTCAAGCCCATGTTCTTTTCTGCTGCACTTTCCTATCAGCCTCTCTATCCCCTTCCCTGCCTCAGAAAGCCAATATGCTCTCCCTCCCCACTGCCCTTATTTTATTTAACTACAGTCTGTAGTGAAAACCCTCTTCTCTCAAGTGAAATGAAGCAGCTGGCACCTTTAGGGTTCTCATATTATCATTATTATCATTTAACATTTATAAGTGCGCACAGTATGCTAGACTCTCACATACAGTGGTGAGGAACTTGCCATCTAAATTAGACACAGATAGATCCACATAAAAGAGAAAAATAGAGGCAGGGGGTGAGTGGGAAGTGGATGAGGCAAGGGAAAAAGTCAGAGTCGCTGCACAACACTTCAAACTCTTGCTGAGCCAATGGCTGTGGAAGACTTAGGAAGACATATCCAATTTTTAGCAACGTGATATAAAATTGCCCCTAAAGGGATTGTGTGAAATACCAGGTTGGTTTTTGTTTCCATCTCTGCCAGAGAATTTCGGGAAAGCACCTTCTTGCGAGGAGAATTGTTCTAAATCTGCTCTCTGCTGCCTCTTTCCATCCCTGTCCCCTGATGGCCTCCTCCCCATGCACTTTTGGTTTGAACTCCAAGAACAGCAGGGAGGCAAGGCAATGAAGTGTGGGGCAGCCAGCATGTCTAATTCCATGACGGACATGTGGTGAATCTAAAGGCCACCCCTGGAAGAATCTTTGATCTCTGGAACCCACTAAGCATTCTATTTCCCCTCGGCGGGGTCCGTGCCCTGGTACCCCCCAGCCTTCCCACAGTCCCCGCCCCCACAGGTGAGCCTCCTAGTTTTTAAGACCAGTGTTGCCCCCAAAAAGAATTTGTTCTTGCAATTCATCTTGCATTCTGGTTCCCAGAGACTGTGCCTCTTCCTCCTGTTAGTTACATTTGCTCTATATATTTACTCCTTAGAACCGGAGGGTGGAAAGTGACGCTACCCAGAGCTGCAGGGACGTCATTAAGCATTAAATCAAGTAGATTCATAATAATTGGAGTAAAATCAATAATTGAACAGTTTAATGAAGTAAGGCAAAAAATAAAATTTTTAAAAATGTATTTTATAACTGGAAATGTGTGCCTTTTTTCCCTTCACATATTTTGCTTCTCCTCCCCACCCCCATCCCCGCGACTTGCCCCGGAAAAAGAGTCATGCACTTCAAGTGACAAGACTTCTCATCCCTTCTTGTTCATAAAAGCTGTCCATGGGCTGCCCCGCAGGTCCTCCCAGGAGCGGGAGGAGCCCAGCCAGTTGCCCAGAGTTCTTGCATTCATAGCTTTGGCGGGCTACTTGGTTTTCTCTCTTTGACAGTAAATAAAAACCAAGAGTCCCCTTTGATCTGAGCTAAGATGCAAAACCAGCAGAAATCCATTCCCATCCTTCAAGGAACTTAAAGCAGACCTAAGACTTCTTTCACGTGAAAGAATAAGTAGTAGTCTCTTCCCAGGGCCCAGAGAGCCGGCAAAAATGACAAACAGCGCAGGAGGGGAGGGGCCTGCGTGAAGGGCATCCTGCTGGGCCCTCTGCACCTGGCATTCACCCCCACCCCCTAGACAAGGGGGGGAGAGTTACAATGTATACGAGGGGGGCAGCTCTCCTCACTTTACTTTTTCGCTGCTAAATCGGTACTCTAACCTCTTAATTCGCTCCTTTTTTTTTTTTTTTTTTAAATCCTAGAATCTACAATGGTTTGATACTGGAACATTCCTTGGACATATTTTTTGAACGAATTTGAATCCCAGTTGACAAGTCTCTAAAAACTAGGTCTGGACGGGTGCGGTAGTTCCGGTCAGCCAAGAAAGAGGCACCAGGGTGGGATGAGATGCGCAGATACACCTGCAGGAGACTGCGGAAGGAAGGAGGTTTGGGTGGAAGGAGGTTCCAACAGAGAGGGGTTTTCAGAAAGGTTGGGCCAGGAGTCCTGTGGAGCCCTTGAGCCAGTGCTGCTCAGGTGAGGAGGGAAGCCGTTAGGCAGACCCGGCGCCTTAGGCTCCCGGGCCATCAGTGCCGGGGAGCTAGCGGCGTGCAGGTGTGGTGGTGGATGCAGAGTGGGAACAGCTCTGGCCATCAGTCCAGCATGGACTGCGGAGCTCTGCGCTGCACATTTGAATCACAGCTGCCTTACTTGACTTCGTTCCAGGGAGACCGTCAAGGGAGAGCAGGGCAAAGAGGCCTCCACCCGCAAGATAAGCACGGTGTTCGCACAGTTTTATACTAATAGCCAGCAACTGAATACGGTGTCCGTGTTACTTATCACATAAATCCTATGAGGCCGCTATTATTAACCCATTTTACAGACAGAAAATTAAGTCCAGGATATTTATGGTCGCACAGCAAGTGTTGGTAGAACCAGAACTCAAACCAAGCTCTCAGTTCCAAAGTCACTCAATACATTCTCTCTGAAATGCTTCTTGATCGGAGCGATATATAATGTATGTCATTATTCTGAAGTACTAAGGTGGTGGTTTATTTTCCTATAATGTATCACGAGAGAGGAAACCTCTCCTAAAATCACATAAGACTTTGCACTCATCCAAGAAATTTCGTTGGGAGCAGACATTTTTCATGCTCACTACATCCCTCCATTTTCGGGAGGACCAAAGTAAAATTCTTTGTCTATTCATTGAAGCTTTGCCTTTATCAGCAGCTCCAAAGGGATATCCTTCTTGGTTGTATGGAGACAGTTCCCAAATGCTCACATACTCTATAATAATTGATACTTCCTAACCATGACCTGGCAGCAAAGACCCAGTCCCCAGCTGCTTACTGTGCTAAGAAACAAAAGGCAGCAGGAAAAATCCTGCAAAGCTCCCCAGGGTTTATATTAATAAATGACATCAGGTATGTCTATACATCTATGAGATACATTAAAAACTCATTCTTCCCAGCGTTAAAAGTCCACATTGACGCTGTTCAAAATTTACTGAAAGGATATTAAAGCACCAAGCCTGTACAAACCAAGTTAGCTTCATTGCAAAGACGAAAGTACAAGCAGATTTGAATATCAACATGTAGAAATCTGTTCACAGCTGATGGATACTACGTGGTGGTCTGATGAAGAGTCTACAAGGACACGGTCAAGTTTGACAGGCCTAAAATGCAGCACCCACACATACCCCTGCATGCAAATATTATGTTCTCTATTTAAAAAAAAGAAAAAAGGCCTCTTGAGAGATTTTTCTCTCTGTCATTAGAAATAATCTCAAGTCAAAAATTTTTTAAATAAATAAATAAATAAAAGCTCTGCGCCTTTGATTTCCTGCTAGTTTGTGAGAACAGATTTGGCAATAAGAGTGGCACATGTAATCACAACAAACCCAAGCAACCTCCTTGGTGTTTTTCACAGCCAGCTAAGGCCAGGGATTTGAAAAGCCACTCTCTCATTTTAGAATGCTCCTCCTAGATTTTCACTGCCATGGGAGCATTCTCAAAGAAAAAAAGTTAATTTATACAACAGGCTTATCTTCTACTAGTCACCCTCTGGCACCTCATTGTCTTATGCAGCAGTTGTACTATGTGGGAGGACCCATTCCCAATGGCCACCACCGGAAGTGTCCTAGCAGAAGCCTGTCTTGTTCATACTCCAAAACAAATAAGGACAAACACTAGGAATGGCTGCCCTTTACTGAATAGCTAATATTTTAGGCACTAATTTCCTTCATAAAGAGGGAAGACAAACCATCCATCTATCAAAAAGCTTCCAGATCATGTGGTTTAAAGAAAAAGGAACTAAAGTTGGGAAGCCTGGCTGGCTCAGTTGGTTGAGCGATGACTTCGGCTCAGGCTCACGTCATGATCTCACAGCTCGCTGCTGTCAGTGCAGCGCCCACCTCAGATCTTCTGTCCCCACACCCCCATCCCCTTGCGCTCTCTCTGTCCCCCCCATTCTCACTCTCACCCTAAAATAAATAAACCTTAAAAAAAGGAACCAAAGCATTCATCCTCCTAGTTTTCAATCCCACCTCTCTGTGTATATGACCAATTAATCTCCATAAAACATTGCTCTGATCATTCAATCATCCGGCACACACAGACTGTCTACCTAGGACACACCCAGCGAAAAAGCATCATGTTGGTGGGAGTCACTTAGTTGCTCAAGAGTGTCAATGTTGGGGAGCCTGGGTGCCTCGGTCAGTTGGGTGCCCAGCTTTGGCTCAGGTCATGATCTCGTGGTCCATGAGTTCCAGCCCTGCATTGGGCTCTGTGCTGCCAGCTCAGAGCCTGGAGCCTGCTTCGGATTCTGTGTCTTCCTCTCTCTCTGCTCCTCCCCCATTCATGCTTTGTCTCTGTCTGTCTCTCAAAAATAAATAAAAGTAAAAAAAAGAGTGTCAGTGTTATTCAATGTCTATAAAATAAAGTTCAAACTTTAGCTCAGTAATGCAAGTTTCCCCATAATCCAGCCCCCACCTACCTTTGCAACTACCATGTCTAGATCATCTTTGTTTTCCATTATATCCAGTACAATGTCCTGCACAAGGGTGATCGTCAGTAAATATTTATTAGGAAAAGCTTCTGCACAGCAAAGGAGACAATCAACAAAACTAAAAAGCAGCCTGTGGAATGGGAGAAGTTGTTTGCGAGTGACATATCTGATACATCTATAAAAAACTTACCAAACTCAACACCCCCAAAACAAACAACCCAGTTAAGAAATGGGAAGAAGACATGAATATATACTTTTCCAAAGACATCCAAATGGTTAACAAGCACATGAAAAGATTCTCAACATCATTTTTATTAGGTAAATACAATGCACAATTACAATGAGATACCACCTCACACATGCTACAATGCTCAAAAGTAACAACACAAGAAACGCAGGTTTTGGCAAGGACGTGGAGAAAGGGGAACCTTCCTTTACTGCTGGTGGGAATGCAAACTGGTGCAGCCACTCTAGAGAACAGTATAGAGTTTCCTCAAAAAAATAAAAATAGAACTACCCTATAATCCAGCAATTGCCCTGTTAGGTATTTACCCAAAACACAAAGAAGCACAGATTTGAAGGGACTTTTGCACTCCAATGTTTATAGCAGCACTATCAAAAACAGCCAAACTATGGAGAGAGAGCCCACATGTCCACTGACTGATGAATGGATGAAGAAGATATTGTGTGTGTGTGTGTGTGTGTGTGTGTGTGTGTGCGTGTGTGTGTAATATTCCATTATATATATATCCATGAATATTACTCAGACACCAAAAAGAATGAAACCCTGCCATTTGCAATTACATGGATGGAGCCAGAATGTATTATACTATGCAAAATAAGTCCATCAGAGAAAAACAAATACCATATGACTTCACGCATATATGGAATTTGAGAAACAAAACGAACATATGGGAGGGGGGAAGAGAAGAAAGGGAAACAAACCACAAGAGACTCTTAACAAAAGGGAGGAAAGGAAGGGTTGATGGAAGGAGGAGGGTGGGGGATGGGCTAGATGAGTACTGAGTAGGAGAGAGGCAGTTGTGATCAGAACTGGATGTTGTATATAAATGATGTATCACTGAATTCTACTCCTGAAAATAATATTGAACTCTATGTTAACTAACAAAAATTTAAATTAAAAAAAAGGGAAATGTAAATGGATGGATGGATAAATGCATGAATGAAACAATGGACAGATGAATCAACACAGTACTGTATTGGCAAAAGAATAGATACACAGATCAATGGAACAGGATAGGAAGCCCATAAATAAACCACACAAATACAGTCAAATGATTTTTGACAAAGGTACAAAGGCAATTCAATGGAGATAGAATAATCTTTCAACATATGATGCTGGAACAATGGGTTTCCACATAAAAAAATTAACCTAGACATTGACCTTATAACTTTAACTAAAATGAACTCAAAATGATGGTAGACATGAATGTAAAATTAAAAACTATAAAGCTTGTAGAAGAAGAGAGGATAAAATTTACATCATTTTGGGTCTGGTGATTATTTTTTAGATACAACACGAAAAACAATTCAAGATGGAAAAAAATTATAAGTGAAACTTTATTAAAAATAAAAATGTATGCTTTGTGAAAGACACATCAAGAGAATAACAAGACGCATAATGAACTGAAAGAAAATACTTGCAAACTACATCTGATAAAGGATTTGTATCTAAAATATACAAAGAACCTTTAAAACCAAATAACATGAAAATGAAAACCCCATAAAAAAACGGGCATGAGCTCTGAATAGATACCACACCAAATAAGAAATATGGATGACAAGTAATCATAGGTGACTGCAAATAAAAACAGCGATTCTTCTTATACAAAAATAACTAACAGTGGATGGTAGACCTAAATGTAAAATCTCCGAATACAAAATGCTTAGAAGAAATAAAGAGTAAGTCTCCCTGACTGTGAAGTAGGCAATAATTTCTTAGATTTGACACCAGAAGCACAAGCCACAAAAGAAAAATATGTACATTTGTCTTCATTGGGACAAACTTTTGTACCTCAAAGAACACCATCAAGAAAGTGAAGAGACAATCCAGTATAAGAGAAAACATTTGTAAATCATGTAAATGAAAAGTGACTTGTATATGAAACATATACATAATTCTTAAAAGTCAACAATAAAAAGATAGATAATCCAGTTTTAAAATGGACAAAGATTTGAATAGGTATTTCTCCAAAACAAAATGTATACAACTGGTCAAGCACCTAGGAAGATAATAAAAATTATGCAATTCAAATCACAATGAAATATCACTTCACACACACTAGTATGGCTGTAAATTCCTCAAAAAGGTAAACAGACTTGCCAGCAATTTGACTTCAAGGTATATAGTGTATGATCCCACTTACATGAATTCATAGAGACAGAAAGTAGAATGGTGGTTGCCAGGGTTGGTAGGAAGGAATAGAATGAAGAATTATTGTTTAGTTGGTACACAGTTGCAGTTTTGCCAGATGAAGTTTCTAGAAATGGATGGTGGTGATGCCTGCAAACAGTGTGACTGTACTTAATGCCACTGAATTATAAATTTGAGAAAATGGCTGATTCCAGAACAGAGACCAAGAAGTATACAAGATGAGCCTAGAAGATCTTGTAGTGTCAGGAAGAAAGGACAAGAAGGGAAGGGAAAGGAAAACACAATGGTAGGGATATGTCACACTTGCGGAGCCCCACGAGCCAACGTTGGAAGAATTTGACCAATAAAATAAATATGTAACCCAAAATATAAAATAAATATCTGTAAGTCGATTCTGAGGTAAATATATGATTGAATAAATAAATAAATGGATCAGCAGGGTTCCTCTAATTTATATTGATACTCGGCTTTCAAGAAGGTGGCACATGAGTACTCACTCCTTAAATGTGGTTTTACATTGTGACTTCTTTCAAAAGAGTGCCGTACAGAAAATGAGAGAAAAAAAGGTAACTATACACTGAAGAAACCTGACAAATACTGCTCCAGCCAGGCAGTCAAGGCTAACATCAACCCGTTAACATGGCTGACATGCTAATTGTATGTATTCATGATGTGATGTGATAAGAATGGCATTTTACCTTTTTAGTCTTCCTCCCCAAATCCACAGTCCCAACATAATCATGAAAAACAAATCAGATAAACTCAAACTGAAGGATATTCTATAAATGGCTAGTACTCCTCAAAGGTGTCAGGGTAATTGAAGTCAAGGAAAGAAAATGTGACACTGTCACAGTCAAGAGGAGCCTAAGAAGATACGATGACTTAATATGGTTTCCTGGATGGGATTTTGAAATAGAAAAGAGACATTTGGTAAAACTATGGAAATCCAAATAAAATATGGGTTTTGGTTAATAATAATAATGTATTGATATTGGTTTATTAATTGCAAGAAAAACACCATTCAAATGTAAGCTGTTAATAACGGGGGAAATTGGGTGCAGGGTTTGGGAACTCTGTACTATCTTTGCAACTTGTCTTTAAATATAAAACAATTCTAAACTAAAAAGATTTTTTAAAAAATTTTAATGGATTATGGCTGTCTTCTAAGCCTTCTAAGAGGCTGGCAAAAGTTGAATTTTCAGTGGCATGTAGAAGTTACATCTGTCAAACCCTTCCCTCCCCATTACTTTTCTCTGTCTTGGAAAGGATAGTTCACTGACAACCACATTTCTTTTCCCAATTATAAGTTGATCTATCCCTACTTCTATCCCTATCATCAGGAAGAATTAAAATGCAGTCATCATCATTTTTTGTTTTCCTTAGCTATACTTTTCCTCCTACTCATTCCCACATCCTGCAAACTTCTTCTGTTTTCTTTAACACCCTAATCCCTAAAATTCCCAGAACAAGACTTATACTTCCTACATTTTGGTAAATGAATATGAACAATACCTAAATTACCTGGGGAAAATATTTAACCCAACTCCACATACAGTGCAATTCCCTTGGCTTCCAGAATGAAAGGCTTCCCAGCATAACCCATAATCTCGAATGCCTGAAAAACATCAGTAGGATTTTTTTTTCCCATGATATGTCTGTTTACCACATTCTTTAGGAAAGACCTGGATTGAATTTTACAAACTAAAACAAACAAAACCATTAAATAATTGAGGAAAAACAGTTAGGATTGTACCTCACGGAATATAAAAAATGTTCCATAAAGAAAGATGTAATTGGTTGAGTACTTGGGAATAAGTAGACCCAGAGACCATTGTTAAAACCAGATACAACTCTAATTTTTACCTGCAGTCAGTAAAGCCAGGGGTTAGCTCTGAAATGTCAAATGGCCAATGTGAAGGAATTTATTGCAAGAGATGTAATTCCCAATTCCGGCTGGTAAAACAAACTTTACGGAGGACTCCTGGACTTTTATAATGATGGAATACAACCCAAGGCAGTATAAATTCATAATCTCTTAGGACAAATAGCCTTTAAAAATTCAACCTAGTATTCAATTCATTTTTGAAATGAGCAGAATTTTCTATGGAAGTCACATGACATATTCATTGTATAGCATGAAACCTTCCATTAGCATGATCTCGGGCCCACCTACCCATTTACTCTAATTTTGCAGGGTCGGTAATAACATCATTGAGCACATAAATTCTTGTATGGCTTGTACTGAAACTGAGGTAGGTTTTAGATAATAGCCACCTATTAGAAATCTGTTATCGTAGTCTAGCAGTGTGTACACTATGTCTCTTTGATATTAGACAAAAGGGACCTACCTGTAATACTCAAATTGTCATTGTCACTAAACAAATTTTTTTAAATAAAAGCCCATAAAAATCCAATTAGATTGTGCATGGGGCACCATGAGGTTGAAATGCTGCAACAGTAAAAGTCAAGATTAACTTAACCTTTTAAAGAGATTATATTACAGGGGAAGCCACACTGGCATGTGGAGGACTTTAAGTTAATTCTGTACTCTAAAAAGATTGGAAAATGGCAAATGTATGTATATCTTGGGAGCCCCTTGGGTGTGTTGGAGTCTGGTTACCATTTACCCCTCCCCGGGGTTGATCGCTCCAGGCATGAAGGCCCCAGGACATAGCACAGCTCTGTATCCTACAATTCTGGTGGCCTGCGTAGCTGCAGTAACCCGCCCCCTTTCCTCTCTTCCCAAGCTTTTGAAGTGATGACAGGAAACTAGCAGCATGTCGGCTCCACCCCTTCCAAGAGGGTTTTCTATCCCAGAGTGCTTTAAACACTACCAGATCCAAAAAGGATCAGGTTTATGGTGGTACAAAATCACCTTAGATTTGGGTGACATTGGGAAGAAAAAGAAAAGACAGAAGAAACCATTCCATTACCTTTATTGTATCATAACATCATCCATCCAGAGAGACAGCTTGGTCAACTAATTCAGTTCCCATATACTGTCTCCTGTTCTCTGTCTTGGATCAGACAGTTCAAACAGTAGAAGACAGACCACCTCAAGAAGCTTCTCTCCTGCTCTGGGATAGTTTTAACTGCTGGAAATATTTGCCTTCTATTGAGCCAAATTCTGCTCCCAATGACTTGGATCTGTTAGTCCAATTGGGTCCTTGGAACTATAGAGAATTCATTGTCATGTTCAACTGTGACTTGGCTGTTTAAATACTTAAAGACAGCCATATTAATAATTAAAAAACATTATCAAAGGGACCCCTGCGTGGCTCAGTCAGTTAAGCATCCGACTTCAGCTCAGGTCATGATCTCACGGTTCATGGGTTCAAGCCCTGTGTCAGGCTCTGTGCTGACAGCTAGCTCAGAGCCTGACGCCTGTCTTCAGATTCTGTGTCTCCCTCTCTATCTGACCCTCTGCTGCTCATGCTGTCTCTCTCTCTCTCTCTCTCTCTCTCTCTCTCTCTCTCTCAAAAATAAATAAAAACATAAAAAAATTTTTAGAAACTTTATCATTTCCTAATCATTTGCTGATGACAGATATTTTATGTATATAAGTAGATGAAGAGATATCTTTCATCCAATTTACTCATGGGAAGAACACTGGTTATGTTGCAAGGAAAGCTTGATAGCACTTGCTGTGGGGAGCTAGGAAGGGAATGTGGCAACACTCAGGACAGAAATATGTTGGCTATGGAAGGTAGGTTCTGCCACATGAGTGGGTCTTTGTTCTGCTAAGAATAATGATAAGTTTGGTTTTTCAAATTAAACTAGGAACTTGGAGAGAATGACCTGCTCTCACAGAGGAAAGTAAAGGAATTTGAAGACCTCACTATCCTGGGGAGCTAGAGAGAGCCAGTGAATCTGATGGTGGAAGGATCCCCTCACACATGCCCATTCCCACTCACGCCCTCTCCCAGTGCCACTGCGGCAAAGACTCTGCAGAGAAGAGCAGTACAGGAGAAGTGGAGGCTTTAAGCTTTTTCCTCTGGAAAGTGTAAAATGTGAATCTCTTCATTGATCTAGTGGATAAAATCTTCAGTGAAATCTACAGAGCTCACCAAGGCTTTTGAGCAAATGTTTTAGAGAAACCCAAAAAGGAGCTCATGAGATCAGCATTCTGGAGGTTCTGGACCAGACCCTGGAGAAACCAACACAGCAACCAGAAGAGACGGTGATCAAAATCACAGTGTTCTGTGGAAGACATTATTGCCACTTTATCAGGGAGGATCCTGGAGTCAGAGAAATTAAGTGATTTGCCCTAGGTTATAAGTAGAGCTGAGTCTGTTTCTTTTCACCATATGGCAACTCATCACATGTCCCTTATGACTTAAATTTTTTCTCCAGGATTCACATTTCTATTTCCTTCAGCTTTTCCCCATGACATACATTCCAAATCTTAGAGCTTTTCACGTCCTGTTCCCTCTGCCTAAAACAACCTTCCAAGTATCTTCCCTTCTCAAGTGTCTGCTCAATGTCACCTCACCAGAGGGACCTTCCCTAACCACCCTTACAAAATAGTTTTTCCTTTCCTTTCCAGATCACTCTGTCCACTTATCACACCTTTTTTCTATAATACACTTGTCACCATTTTACCATAATATTTTAAGTTATTTATTTATTGACCTTTTCCATCTCCCCCCCCCCAATATGTGCTCTATGAGAGCAAAGGCTTCATTCTTCTTTTCCCCACTCCCATACTTTTTAGCACGTAGGACAGTCCTTGGCACATGCCAAGAACTCAACTCATGTGTGTTGAATGAAAGAACTAATAAATTGATGAATTTATCTCTTAACCACAAAGATTTGGTCTCGAGAAGGCATCAGGTACAAACAAAATAACATCCCCTTCCCAGGGATTAAGAGAGTAGTGAGTGATTTGTAAGGAAACAGGTCAAGTGTTTACAGGGGCCATTTTTGTCTCCATCATGTGGGTTTCAGAAAGAGGAAGCCACTCTGCAAGGAGGAGAAAAAAACAATTACACCACATACAATATAAAACTGAATATATAGTGCTTACTATAAATCAGGCACCAATTTAAGAATGAAGAAACTATGGCACCAAGAAATGACTTGCCCAACATCATGTAGAGCTGGGTTCCAACAAGAGTCCACACTGAAAAGCATTGTACTTTATAGCCTTTCCAGAAGTCTTGGGTCTTAAGTGTGCTGAGGCTTTGTTAAATGCTTAGAACCTTCATAATTAATTCCTGTCTCAGTTATTTCACATCAAATTTTTGCCACCAAAGGAATCCGATTAATACACTGTTCCTCTTCGCTTTGTGTTGATAGGAAATGTGATAGGCGCAACTTCATTGAAGACATTAACACAGTTAAGTGAGATTTAAGTTCAGAGTCACAAAAAAACTGATTCTCACATTTCTCTGTTCTCCAAAAGGTTATCATGCAAAATATTCATCAAATGTTTTGTATAATCAAGGCACTGTCATCATAGTATTCTCCTGATCCACAAATCTAATAATGATAGCAAAAAGAAACATTCATTTGCCCTGACTTGTTGCTTAGGAAACTACCTGTGAAATTTTTCTAGACACTGGACTTCCCACTCCGTAGTCTCCAGTGGTGTCCACTTGTTTTATTTTCCTGAAAATAGGGGAATTTACTTGTTTTCTGTCACCTCTCCCATTGCCGATGATGGCTCAGAGCAATCTGTAAGATCATGTCTTCAATTCCTCTTAGCAATTTGGGATAGAAATATTCTGAGCTCACTGAAGATGATGAGGTAGATTATCGCTAACTCCTGGCTTGCTTGACGTCAGCGGGCTATTTTTCTGGATGGCGGGGTGGATCTATTTTCCTTGGTGGACAGTATAAGGCAGAAGGAATGTTTGGCTGTCTTTCCTGACATCTGTTAACTTTATGCCACCTTCTCCAAGTGGTGGGCCAATACTTTCCATGTTTTTCTTGAGCTTTAAAGAATCTGTTCTTGTCGGGGCATCTGGGTGGCTCAGTCAGTTAAAGTGTCTGACTTTGGCTCAGGTCATGATCTTGCAGTTTGTGAGTTCGAGCCCTGCTTTGGGCTCTGTAGTGAGAACTCAGAGCCTGGAACCTGCTTCGGATTCTGTGTCTCCCTCTCTCTCTGCCCCTCCCCCATTCATGCTCGCTCGCTCTCTCCCTCTCTCCCTCTCCCTCTCAAAAAAAAGATAAACATTAAAAAAATTTAAAGAATTTGTTCTTGTTTTATATGACTTCACTCATAGGTGGAATATAAGATACAAAACAGATGAACATAAGGGAAGGGAAGCAAAAATAATATAAAAACAAGGAAGGGGACAAAACATATGTGACTCTTAAATGCAGAGAACAAACTGAGGGTTGCTCAAGGAATTGTGAATTGAGGAGATGGGCTAAATGGGTAAGAGGCATTAAGGAAGACACTTGTTGGGATGAGCACTGAGTGTTATACACAGGGGATGAATCACTGGGATCTACTCCTGAAATCATTATTGTACTGTATGCTAACTAACTTGGATGTAAATAAATAAATACAAAAGAATTTGTTCTGGTCTTTAGTTTGTTTTGAGGAAGTCTAAAACTCAGCCTGGGTTTTAGACTTCCTCATAAAATTCTATCAGGTTGAGCCACTTTGCTTTAAAAATCAATCCTTCAGGAGTATCTGAGTGGCTCAGTGTTCTGACTCTTGACTTCAGCTAAGGTCATGATCTCATGGTTCATGGGTTCAAGCCCCATGGTGGACTCTGCACTGACAGTGAATTCTATGCATGCTTGAGACTCTCTCTCTCTCTCTGTCTCTATGCCCCTTCCCTCTCTCTTTCTCTCTCAAAATAAAAAAATAAGCTTAAAAAAAGCAATTCCTCATTTTAAAAATCTGTTCTACATAACTTTTCATAAAAACTTGAGCTCTTCAGAGAACTAACTATATAATTACATAGATAAGTTTGCCAGAAACAATATAAGATAACCACTTAAATTTGAATTTCAGATAAATAGCAAATAATTTGTTGGTGTAGGTAATGTTTAGAGTATACTTATATTTAAAAATTCACTGTTTTCCTGAAATTAAAAATTCACTGTGCATTTCTGTAATTTATTTGCTAAATCTGGCAACCCTGCATATTGATTCTTTTTTGGTTGGTTCCTTTTGGTTTTAAATAGTTTTAACTTTTACTTTTCACTTGAAGTGGAAAAATATAACCAAAAGTTTAGCTTAGAAAGTTTCCATTCCTCCTGAGTTGGGTTTATATTTTGCTTTATAGTGTTTAAGGTGCCTTGCTGTATTAAACGGCTTGGGCTGCCATAACAAAACATCCTAGGCTCAGTGATTCGATGACATTTATTTTCTCATAGTTTTAGAGGCTAGGAATCCATATTCAAGATGACATCAGTTTCTCCCGAGGATAGAGCCTTTCTTTCTTTTTTTTCAATGTTTTCTTTATTTTTGAGACAGAGGCAGAACATGAGTGGGGGAGGGGCAGAGAGAGGGAGGGAGACACAGAATCCGAAGCAGGTCTAGACTCTGAGCTCTCAGCACGGAGCTCGACACAGGGCTCAAACCCACGAACTGTGAGATCATGACCAGAGCCAAAGTCGGACGCTTAAACAACTAAGCCACCCAGGTGCCTCCGGAGCCCTTCTTGACAGCACTGTTTCTCTGCCTAGGGTACCTTTCTAATGCTTAAGGTAGAAAGCAGGCCAGGCGCTATCTGCCTTTGGTGAAATAAAACTACAATGGGAACAGTAGGATATACGGTAGAGAAGGGTCAATAGCCTCTGCTTCAAGTGGGTTTGTGGTGATTTTCATTTTGTAAAAAATGAAGACACTTATTTGTATGCTAGTGTCTACACCAGGCTCTGAGTTATAGGAATGAATAACCAACACAGCCCCTTCCTCATGGAACTTGCTTTCTGAGAATTTACAGGGATTGAATAATTTATCTGAAGTCACACAAGTAATAAGTAACAGAGCTGAAATTAAAACCCAGATCAATCCGTCCCATTTCACCATGCAATGTCTCTACTATGAGCTTTTTGTGTATGATTAGACTCTGGAGTTATAAAGGACAACAGAGGTCACCAAATCAGCTATTTGACTTTTAAGTTAGGAACTGAGACCAGAACATTTTATGAGCCTATGGGAAGCAGAACTTGGTCTAGAAATCATATCTCTTGCCCTCCATTCTAGTATCAAGGCCAAGAATAACCTTATGATGTCTCCTAGAAACTCTTCTTATAACTTCCATTATTTAACATCTTTGTTTAGATAAAATTAAATTGATTACAATAAACTACACATATCTAAAGTGTACACTTTGATGTGTTGTAACACACTTATAAATTCATAATCAAGATAATGAACAATGATCAATATAATGAACATATATATATATATATTCACATACCGCCCCGAAATTTTCTCCTTCCCTCACATACCTCCTTAGTACCTTCAGTCCCCAACAACCAGTGATCTGATTTCTGTTGCTAGAGATTCGTTTTCCAGAATTATAAACAAGTGGAACCATGCAACGTTCTGCCTGGTTGTTGTTGTTGTTTAATGTTTATTCATTTTTGAGAGAGAGACAGAGCATGAGCAGGGAGGTGGCAGAGAGAGAGGGAGATAGAGAAACTGAAGCAGTCTCCAGACTCCAAACTGTCCACACAGAGCCCAACACAGGGCTTGAACCCGCAAACTGAGATTATGACCTGAGCTGATGTCAGAAGCTCAACCAACTGAGCCACCCAGGCATCCCACTGATTGGTTTTTTAAAGGGAGTATAATTATTTTCAGATTCATTCATGTTGTATGCATCAATAGGCCATTTGTTTTAATTGCTGAATAGTGGGATATACTCAGAAATAGGTGGATAGATCAAGTTAGTCTTTTTTACCCATTCACTGATTGATAAACAATAGTGTTTTTTCCAGTTGTTGGCTATTACAAACATTGTGAGGAACATTTAAATACATATGAACATAATATCTACAAATGGAACACCAGGGCCATATAACAGATGTAGGTTTAACTTTGTAAGATGCTGCCAAGCTGTTTTCCAATGTGTTTATGTCCCAGCACATTGCCACCAGCAGTGCGGGAGAGTTCCAGTTTTTACACATCTTCATCCACACTTGTTATGGCTATTCTTTTTAATTTTAGCTCATTTAATATGTGTGTTATGATCCCATTTTGATGTTAATGTACCATTCTCAACTAATAACATTGAAATTTTTTTTCATTTTATTGCTTTTGCATACCATTTTTGTTGAATAATATGCTCAAAGTTTTTTGCCCATTTTTAAAATTGAAAAGCAATAAATCAGTAAGTGGCACAAATGTTTTGCTATTTGTTTTTATTCATTCCATCTCATCTGTGTTCATTTTACTCTTTTTTCTGACTTCATTTGTATTAACTAAATTTTTTATTCCATTTTATGACCTCCACTGGCTTATTAGTTACAACTCTTGTTTCATTATTTTTATTATTGCTTTATGGTTTATCATATATTTTTACTTTCCTTGATGTGATAGTCTGTCACTTTGTGTATTTTATAAGAACCTGACAACAGTGTATTTCTATTTCTTCCTCCCAACACTTAATGGAATTGATGTTATACATTTTGCTTTTATATATACTATAAAACCCCACATTTAATTATCTTCTAAAGAGATTCAAATAGTAAATTATATGTTTACCACATAGCTACTGTTTCCAGTGTTCTTCATTCCATTGTTTAGACTTATGTTTCTGTATAATAACAATTTCTTTCTGTTAAAAAACTTCTTTCAAGATTTCTTATAATGTGGATGTGCTGGTGATAAATTCTTACAGCTTTTGTATTTCTGAAACTCATTATTTCATCTTTGCTTTCAGAAGATATTTTTGCCTGGTATAGAATTTTATGTTGACAGGTTTTTCTTTCAGTCACTGAAGGCACTGCCAGTACAAAGCACCTACTAGATTCTGATTTGTGTTATTTCTTTTTGTTTCTTTACTTTTTAAAAGAATTTTTTTTTGAGAGAGAGAGAGAGAGAGAGAGAGAGAGAGAGAGAATGAATGTGTGTGAGCAGGGGAAGGGCAGAGGGAGAGAAAGGTAGAGAGAATCTTAAGTAGGCTCCATTCTAGTCCAGAGCTCCCTCCCACCACGCTGACCTGAGCTGAAATCAAGAGTCAGATGCCCAACTGACTGAACCACCCAGGCACCCCTCACTTGTGTTATTTCTAATGTGAAATCTGTTTTCATCTGTGTTTGTTAATCTGTATGACTTTATTACCAGTTTTGAGCAATTTGATTATCACGTACCTTCATGGATATTACTTGACAGTTCTTGTACTTGGCATTCACTGGGATTCATGATATGTGGGTTCATGGGCTTCTTGAAATTTGAACACTTTCAGTAGGTGTGCTCTGAAATATTTTTTTGCAGTCGACACTGTCTCCTCTACTTTGAAGGATCCAATGACATGCATGTGAGGCCATTTGAAGCCTTCCCACAACTCACAGATGCTCTCTATTTTTATTAAAGTCTTTAAGTTCAGTAATCATTTCCTCTCTGTCATCTGCCAAAGATCCCACCCACTGTAGTTTTTAATCTTAAACTTTACAACATTCATCTTCTGAACTTTGAGCTGGGTCTTTAATAGATCTTCCATGTCTCTACTTAACTCTGATCATATAGAATACAAATGTAATAACTATTATTTCTATCTCCTAGTTTTAATATCTGTGTTGATTCTGAGTTAGTTTTAATTGACTAATTGATTTCCTCATTATGGATTGATTTTCTTGCCCTTTCCTATTTTCTTGCCTAGTAATTTTTTACTTGATTCTAGACATTGTCAGTTTTGTTCTACTGGGTGCAAGATATTTTTGTATTCCTAAAATGTTCCTGAGCTTTGTTCTGAAATGCAGCTAAATGGCCTGTAAATAGTTTGACTCTCTTTTGTTAGGTAGGACTGGAGCACTGCTCAAGCTGATAATCATTCCTCACTACTGAGGCAAGACCCTTCTGTGTACTCAACTCAGTATCTTGTGGATTTTGAGGTTTTCTGGTGTGGCTGGTGGGAACAAACTATTCTTAGCCATGTGTGCACTGGGCACTGATTCATTAAATCTAATAGTTTGTAATAGGGGTGATTTGCCTTGCAAAGGACACTTGGCAATATCCAGAGACATTTTTGATTGTCAGAACTGAGGATGGAGAGGAGGCAAGAGTTACCAGCATGTAGTGAGTAGAGGCCAGAGATGCTCACATCCTACCATAAGGACAGCCTCACAACAAGAATTATGCAACTGAAAATGTGAATAATGCTAAGACTGAGAAATCCCACTCTCATCCTTTCAGGTGATTGAATCTTGGCCCAGTTTCCTGGAGTTCCATCGCATGCCTGTGTTGATCAGCACACAGCTGCATTGTTTTTTTTTTTTTTGAGAGAGAGAGCACACATCACATGGGAGGAGCAGAGAGAGAGAGGGAGAGAGAGGGAGAAGCCCAGGCAGGTTCTACACTGTCAGCACAGAGCCGGACATAAGGCTCAGTCTCACAAACCATGAGATCATGACCTGAGTCAAAATCAAGAGTCGGATGCTTAATGGACTGAGCCACCCATGGGCCCCACATAGCTGCATTCTTGAGGGGGACCCACTAGAGATCTCTGGAGCTCTGCTCTGCGCAGCTCTCTCCTCTCTGTTACTCTTGTAAATTACAACTACCCTGTTTCCCTGGGCTTTCAAGTCTGTCTTCTCAATGTAGGAAGTTTTCTGGATTGACCTGTGTTCACTTCCCCTGCTCCATAGCTAAAAATTTCATTCAGGGTAGTTGGCTGGGGAGATCTTAAGCTCACCTCATTTGTATTCCATTTGTCAGGATCACTGTCCTTCGTGGCCTGATGTCCAGTGTCTCACAAATTGCTGTTTCATATATTTTGTTATTTTGTTGTTGTTGTTGTTTCTGATGAGAAAGTAAATCTAGTCCCTATTGCTCCATCTTGGCTATAAGTTCAAGTCCCATAATTTCTTTTTTCTACTTATTTTGAAAGAGAGAGAGAGAGAGAGAGAGAGAGAACACAAGCACAAGTGGGGCAGGGACAGAGAGAGAAGTGGAGAGAGAGAATCTCAAGCAGGCTCCACACTCCCAGCACAGAGCCCAATGCAGGGTTTGAACTCGTGAATTGAGAGATCATGACCTGAGCCAAAACTAAGAGCCAGACACTTAACCAATTGAACTACCCAGGCAGTCCCTCCCATAATCTCTTTTTCAATGTGTTTCATCTTGCTGTTCCTTACCTGTTGGCCTGCCAATGTGCTGCAGAGGATTGGTAACTATGAAAGTCTGCAGCAATCTGCAGGCATGTGTGCCCAGGAGTTTCCGTACACTCACAATATACAGACACAGCCCCTGCTACAATTAGCTGCATCTTGCTCGCCTTCCCCTACACTGCTCTTTCTGCTTCTGGGATTCTTTTAAGGGTCTTGAATTTTTTAAGTAGTTTACCAAACAAGTACTTTAAAATTTCAAAAAATAAAATGCCCTTGGCCTGAGAATTCATATGCCAGTTGTAAGTTTTATTTGATGGTAAATGGCTGAAAAGGATGCCCTGGAGAGGACCGGTCCTCTTGGCAGCACTAGCCTTAGGCAAAATTGTTAAGTAGGTGAAGTACATCTTCAGGGAACTCCTAGATGCCACTGTCTCTCCTCCTTGTATTCCTGAGCCCTTGAGTTCTCGCGCCTGATGCTACAGGAAGGGCTGCTTGCAATTTCTTTCTTAACATTTCATTGTCAGTGATTGATAACTTGAATTTTTACTCTTCTTCAAATATTTGCATTTTCCAGAGAGCAAAGCATTAAGGCAGGTAGAGAAAATTGGTTTTAACTTCTCTGATGGGAAGTGGCTGCTTATAACACTGCATTGAGATGATGACTCAGCAGAAAAGAACTGTGATTGATTAGTGATGTCTGCACAGACAAACACAGAAAGTGAGAAATTTGCCATCCCTGCTCTAATCTAGAAGTGTTCGTTCTATTGGAAAATTTCCAAGCACTAGAAATCAAGTGTAAAGAAGACTTTGGGGGACAATTGAAACTCATTAATGACCTTGCAATCAGCCCAAATAGGGCTGCTGTATGGCATCGCATAAAAAGTTGAGAGTGCTTTTTCTAAGTGTAACAAGAATCTAGTGAAATATCATAAATAGGATATAATGCCATCGAGGTCTTTTATACCAATCCTTTAGTGTGTGTGTGACCTTAGAGAGTATTCCGTTTTGTTCCCACTTTACCTTTTAACTGTCCTCTTTAGGGCTCATAGAGTAACCCATGCGCAGTAAGCATTTCCAGAACTACTAAAGGATTTCTTTCATACATTACTGTCTTAATGAACTGAAAAATCCTCTAAAGCCCCAAATGTTTCACTTATTTATATACAAGCTTTTTGATGTTCGTGTAAAATAAGTGGCATCTTCTAAATTAGAACATAATTTGTTTATTTCTGTTTACTTTCCATAATATGAAAAAAAATAAAGTAAGTATCATCTTCTATGGTATAGAGTCATAGAAAGGATGAGTATTCCAGATTGATCTTTAAAACAGTTTCTTACAAAGGCTAAGCTAGGAAAGGAAGTTAGTAGAGTGCTTCCTACATACCAGGTGCTGTGCTCGCATTTCCACATATGTTGTCCGCTTAATCCTCACTGAGACTGCTAGAGAGAAGAGTGTCATAGGAATGCCTCAAGTTTCCACCAGCCTACAGGTGTGAACGAGATCATGGTGACGGTAATATGTACAGGTTGTTGGTTCAGAGGCTCTACTTAAATTACTGAAGTCATTGGTGTTCCCTTTACACTGGCTGCTGGGGCTACCCGGAGGCATCTATGTTTACTGTTAGTTCACTTATATTCTCCTGCTCCAGCGTCCTGAAAGGCTCAACCAGCAGGCCACTGGGGGAGGTCTCCTCGCCACTGCTCTGCTGCCCGGAGAAGGGGACTGGGATTGGTTTCTATAGCTCTAGTGACATTCCTGGTGCTGTATTTACATACATGCTAAATGCTCTCATGTCTCCTTTAGTCTTTTACTCTGTTAAAGACATCACAACCTTGCAGAAATGGAAGGATATTTTTCTCCTTAACTTTCTTTAAAATTTTTTTTAATGTTTTTATTTATTATTGAGAGACAGAGACAGACAGAGGATGAGCATGGGAGGGGCAGAGAGAGGGGAAGACACAGAATCTGAAGGAGGCTTCAGGCTCTGAGCTGTCAGCACAGAGCACGACATGGGGCTTGAACTCAAAAATGGTGAGATCAAGGCCTGAGCCAAAGTCAGACACTTAACCGACTGAGGCACCCAGGTGCCCCTCTTCTTAACTTTCAGCTGGCATTTGGTGCTTCAGGCTCTGAACTCCACTGCTTGTGCTCCCAGTTTTTAAGAAAAAAAATTCCTTCTGGAAACAACTTCTCAGCTTCTGCCCTTAGCCTTTCCCACCTTGTGTTGACTGAGGAAAAGAACTTATATTTCATTCTTCCAACGTCATGTTCGTATGCATAAAACTTCTTCCTGACAGGTGTTCTTTCCCTTATGCTAATTAATCCATGTAGACAAAGGTCTGGGAAGGAGGGGTCCACCCCCCCGCCCCCCGGTGTCATGGCCTCCTGATGCTGAACTCCAGTTTGGAGTTGGCTAGCTACTATGCCCAGATAGTGATGGTCGAGGAAACTGACGAACAGAAGTTGGACTGCTGGCCTGAACTCATACCATCAGTAAGTGACATACTGCCGTTCCACGTTAAGGTATTTCCCACGACAAGCCTGTGCCACAGCACTGTGTGCTGCTGCCTTTCATCTTAGGGCTTAGGATGGCCTTTGAGATTCTTTCCCCACCTTTCCCAAAAGTATTCACACAAACCAAATTTTAAGTAGCAGAGTGTGAGGTGGACATCCCTGTGACTCTCTCCTTAACTCTTGTCACAGCACACAATTCAAAGTGCCAGCATCAGGCTTCATGGCATTTTATGCAGTTTGTACCACAACAAAGTCTGATCCAGCCAGCCACTGGGGGAAGGTAAGGATGGGTAAAAGGGCTGTCCTGTTGCTCTCCTAAAGGTTGTAACTTTTCCATTGTTCAACTCTGTTGTCTCATGTGAATATGGCCACTAGGGTAGCACCATTGTTCCTCAATGAGGGACTGCATGATTATCACATTTCTTTTTTAAAATTGTTTTTACATTTACTCATTTTTGAGAGACAGAGAGAGACAGAGTGTGAACAGGGGAAGGGCAGGGAGAGAGGGAGACACAGAATCTGAAGCAGGATCCAGGCACAGAGCTGGATGTGGGGTTCGAACTCACAGACCATGAGATCATGACCTGAGCTGAAGTCGGATGCTTCACTGACTGAGCTCCCAGGCGCCCCGATTATCAGATTTCTAAAAGCGCTGTCAACTGCAAATAAGGTGGGCTATAATGAACCTCCTCTCTGCAAAACAAATGCCCACACAGTGATGACTGACCACGTCCATGGAGCTCCTTTCTTCCTGCAACATAGATTTCTTCTCATGCGGAACCATAATGAGTCTCTGTACACTAGCACATGCACGTGGATATCAACAGTCTGTGAGCTTGATTTCTGCATGTAGCAGAGAGAAGAAAAAGGAGAGAATGTCTTGTATCCCAAGATAAAAAAATTCTGATTCAATACAGTTGAAAAAAATCCCCACACACATTATATAATTTTTTAAAGTGGCATAGTGTGTCTGTCAGGAATTCAATAATTTTTAAGATATCCTGATGGAGCTATATGATATACTCTTCAAGGTAATAATTAATTCCCTAGGGAGAGAACTCGTTAAAAAAAATGTTACCAGGGAGGAAAGAAAATACTAAAAAGCTAGGAAATTGCCCCATAAGGTAGCTGACAGTTAAGTCTTTTGGAAACTTACAGAGGAAAATGAGGGCGTTAAGTGTAGGTCATTGGTTAAGAATGTGTTCTTCTAGATGCAGGTTGGATAGCTATATAGTAGTCACGGGAGGTCATCCTGAAATACGTCCCAGGGGGTTGTCACATGGTGTCTATGGTGAGGAAGAGCTTTATCACACTTGCCGAGAACAGTACAGCACGAACAGGAGCCCAGGACGGCTGTGGAGGTTGTAGAATGTAACACGAATCTGGGAGTGAAAGTAAATCTCTGGGACCATCAGTCAACTCTCTTTTCCCTCCTCCTCTCCGCCTTCTCACCCTCCTCTTACATGTGGCTTGATAAAACACGGGAAACTCCCAGGCCCCCGCTGATATACTTATAAAGACACGCCACAAGTGTGGTTCTCAGAGAGCCGTTTGCAGGAGACGGAGAAACACCCTTCCTCTTCTCGGCCCAGATGGTATTCTTGTGTTTGGCAAATCAGAGTCAGAGAGACATAGCTATTTCCTTTGTGGTTTTACTTTACAGACAGATCTTTTAAAGAGCAAATATTGTCTTGGTTCTTAAACAAGAGTAAATGGCTCTGTCATTTGGACATTAGTAACTCTTTTTTTTTTTTTTTTTTTGGCGCTACCAAACACTGTTGGAACAGGACCACTTTTCACTTCCCATTCTTCTTCCTTCAGATGTCAGGGACTTCCCCGGTCTCACTAATACCAGCAGCTCTGTCTTCTCTGGTCTTTTTGTTGAAGTCATAGCTCTGTCAGAGCTTCAGGATTTATAACAAGAGCTCAGACAGAGATGCTGGTTGTGTGAAAGATTAAGGATTTGCCTTGCTCCTTAAAATGACAGAAGGAACTGTGAATAGGTGCATATGTAGATAAATTTGTACCCCAGAGCCAAGGATAGCTTCCTAAGTTTTATAGCTTATCCCAATGAAGATTTTTAAAATTCTTGTCTTCCCTTTGATGTCTTGGTTACTGCTTTTATCTTGGAGTGATTAAGCAAGTTTATTAACCAAGATTAACCAACCACCCCCCTCATTTTTTCATCATTAAGTCATTTCAGAGGCTCTTGAGTGGCTCAGTCTGTTAAGCATCTTGACTCTTAATTTCTGCTCAGGTCATGGTCTCATAGTGGTGGGATTGAGCCCTGGGTCTGGCTCTGCGCTGGCAGCTTGGAGCCCGCTTGGGAGTCTCTCTCTCTCTCTCTCTCTCTCTCTCTCTCTCTCAAAGTAAATAAATAAACTTAAAAAAAAAAGAAAATTACTTCTCTTAAAAAAGTCATTTCAAATCCACAAGTGGGAGAGGGCGTATACTTGACAGTATATACTAATTAATTTAGGAACGTGGGAAGTAGAAGAAAGGAAGTGAAGAGAGCTTGGATTTCCCCACCCCCCCAGGGGTCTGAGCCACAAAGGGCTCCTCCCACCTGACCTGCCCCAGGGCCTCCTGCTGTCCCTTCCAACTGTTACTCCATAGGCTGTATTCTCAACATTCCAATTCACTAAAAATGCCGTATTCAAATAAGGATTTGATTTCAACTTGTATGCCCTTGATTCAATGGTTTAAGCAATAAGAAAATATATTATCTGTCAGGGCAAGAGGTCCAGAAAGGGGCTGCATGACTGTTATAATCAGAAACTCAAAAAATTCACCAGTGGTATAGGTTTTTATTTCTGATAAACTCTTCCCTCTGGTGTCATCCTATGACTGATCTTCCTCACTGTCACAAAATGGCTGCAGCAGCTTGGAGGCAAGAGAAGGACCAACATCTTCCGGTGTCTTCTTAAAAGTGAAGCCAGTTCTCCTGGAGACCTCCAGCCAATCTTACCTCCCATCTCCTAGGGGAGACTTGGATCACAGTCCACCCTCAAATTGGCAATGCAAATGAGATTGCCTTCAGACCATTGGACTATAAGCAATTTATTCCTTATCTGGGGATTGGGTCACTAGCCTTGTGATATAACGGCTAATCAACACCAGGTTTCTGTTAACAAGGATGATGTCAGCAATGGATAGAGAAAAAGCAGCAACTATGTCTGCTACACGTGTATAATGTGAAAGAAATCAAACCAAACAAAACCAAAAATCAAATTCTCCCATCACCTGTGGTTCCTCTTCCCAAAGGTAGCCAAGTTAGTAGGTTTTTGTAGATGTATTCTTCCAACAAAAAAATCTTAAGTTATAATCCCCATACATATGTAGCTGCTATTAAGTATGTATATAAATGAAATCATACTACATAGATTTAAATATCTCTAAGATCTTCCATATCAGTCCAACCAGATCACCAATGTATTGTAAATACGTCATAATATTTCATCACATAATTGAATCGTGATTTAGGTAGCCAGCCCCCTGCTAATGGACAGGAAGATTGTTTCTGGTTTTCATTTTTGAAATTTTCAATGCTAGAGATGATGCTTTATCAAACTCTATTGTCCAATTAGTGGGTTGTATTTTCAGAATATATTCGTAGTGTAAATTTCTTATCATAGAACTACTGGGTCATTTGAATTTTTGATATAGATTTCTAAATTGATCTTCAAAAAGGAGGCATCAATTTATATTCACTCCAACAGTGTGAGATGGTGGTTTTTTTTTACTACATCTTCATCAATTCTGTACAATATCATAGTGTTTAATTTTTCTCAATATAGTAGATGAAAATGGTATCTCACTATAGTTGTGTTTGATGTAAATTTCAGATACGTTCTCTGTTGGGTAAATGCTTTGATAGTTTCCTTTGCTCTTAGCATCCAGGTATGCTGTTCTATGGAGTATGGCTGGTTGCGTGATTTGGCCACTGCTTATCACTCCAGGGTCATCCCATGGGAATTTCCCACCAGGTCTTTTCATTCTGGACACATTGACCTCCTCTATGTAGGTGGAATACAGTGATCCTTTTACCTTCAGGATCCTTGCTCATGGTATTTCTGATGCGTGAAACACTAACCTCCCACCAACCCTGCCCTATACCTATTTGGTCTTAGCCTGCCTAACTCCTATGTAGTCTTCATACTTCACCTTAAATGCTGCTTCTTTAGGGAGACTTCTCTAGACTCCTCATCTCCTTGGGTTCTCCTTTTTATATGCTCTCATGGTACGTAATAATGTATAGTCATTGCATTGAATAAATATGTAGTGTAATGTTTGTACAATCATGTTTTGCAATCTGTCTCCCTGCTAGACCACAACCCCTCTGAGGCCACCTCTGTCCTGTGTGTTGTCCTGTGCGTGCCCCATGCCGTGCTAGGCACACATACATTCCTGAAACACGAACCATCAAGAGAGAACAGTGGGTACAGTGAAGATTGAGGAAAGCTGAAAAGACCTGGGGGAAAAAATTCTGCTAAAATTTTTATGTGAGTGCTGCAGAAATTTTTCCATCAAAAACTATTCTTTACTGTGAGACTGGACCTTCATTGAGTGCATTCTGGTCTACATAGTGACTGTGGATACAGAATATTCTAGCATAAATGACTATACACTCCTATAAAGCAGACGTTGCCTGTAGGTCACTAACAAGGTGTAAAAGGTGATTTTATCACATTCATCTCCATTCTGGAAGAGGACACAAAAACTTCCTTTTGCCCCACTTGGGGTTCTCACCTTTTTCTGGGTTTCCTGAGCTCCAAGGGGCTTACGTGATGCTTGAGAGAATTGTCCCTTTCATTACTTGATTACAGGTTATTGTACCACAGTGGTCATGGTATAATATCTTCATTACTGCTGGTAGCTCTCCTTGCAACCGGGCACCTTCCACCATGGATTTTTGCTTAATGGGAGAGCACAGGAATGTCCATAAGGCCCTCTATAGCCCCTAGAGATGGCAGGTAAAAATCCTTCTTTGGGGTTTTACTGCGTCTGTCGGGAAAGGGGGCTCTGCCAGGAAGGTGGGCACATGGCCTCCACACTGGCTAAGCCCTCTCTCTGCCATTCACTGAGTTCTCCTCTCTTCTGGTCCCCTCCAGCTTTCCTCTCTACCCCAGCCTGACGGAGTCCTGCAGACTCAAGGGAAAATACCTTTTTCTCTGAATCAGATGCTATATCTCTGTCCCAATTCTCTAAATTCCAAGATTTTAGGCTTTGGAGTTAAAAGCAGAAAGAAAAAAATAAAAGGTTGGGCACTCACATTCTTCTTGCTTTATACCCTGTCCCCTCTTGCACTGAAACCATGAACCCAGGCCGCTGACCTGCTGGACCTTGGTGTGAGGGAGGGCAGTCTGGGGAGGGGAAAGGAAGGCTTTGAGGAAAAGAACACAAAAGAAAACACTGGCTACTCTACCCTTTCAAAAATAATATCCTGTCACACACTTCCAGGAGGAGGTAATTAACACACTAAATGCAGCACATAGGTTGAGAAGATGGGCATTCTCGAAGATTCCCCGGATTTCTCTCTGTTAGTGAAGAGCAACGACAAAGGCACGTTTTACAGTAGCCTGGCAGTATTCTTGTACAGACTTTCAACCTCTCTTGTTGCAATCAATATATTTCATTTGGTTTCAGCTTCATGAAAATGGGGAAAAAAGCAGTTCTAAACATTGTTTCTTTGCCTGTTCTTGCTAATTTTCTATAGAATCAAAAATTACAACATTCAAACAACATTGAGGCCAAAAAAAAAAAAAAAAGAGAGAGAAAGAGAGAAAAAGAAAAAAAGAAAGGAGGATGAAAATCCTGTATGGGAAAGAGTACAAATTATTCAGTATCATCTAAAAATATATGTAGCGATTCTTAAAAGTATACTTAATTAACCAAGTGAACATTGTGGTTCCTCTGAAGTCATTAAGATGTGTCATATAAATGAGCATTTAATAAGGTCTTTTTAAACACATCTTTCACTACACAGCCCATGAAATTTCTGAAAATTTTCGACTCTCATGTATACACCAAGTGTGTATACCATTTGAAGTTGAATTTAGTAAACATTTATTAAGCTTTTATAACATACAGTGCATAATACTTTCACATGGTTATCTCATTTAATCCCCATAATAATCCAGTAAAGAAAGTATTATTATTCCCATTTTGCAAAAGGAGACACTGAAGCTTAGATAATTGAAGTAATTTGCCCAAATCACGTAGCTAGAAAGCAGTGAGCCGCTCCTCAAAGTCAGGCTGTCTAGCTCCAATTTCAGTGTAAATCCATGTAGTTGATATAATATCAGTAATTTGGTCATCTCTGAAAGCAGGATTTTATGTGAGTCTATAAAAAATTGGAAGTGGGAAAAGAATTAAGTGAAGATTACTTGATAAAGAGCTTTGACAGTTCCAGGAGGAAGAGAATTTGAAAGTTGCTCCAGAGAAAAGCGACCTGAGAAGGCTTTCATTAAGGACAGTGGTTCTCAAACATTAGCACACCAGAATCACCTAGAGGGCTTGTTAAACAGGCTGGCAAGACTCCACCCAGGAATATCTGAATCGACGGTCTGGGGTGGGGCTCAGTTTTGTACATTTCTAACAAGTTCCCAGAGGAAGTTGATACTGCTGGTCAGAGACCTCACTTTGAGAACCTTGACTTGAAAAAATGGGCTATTTGCATGTATGAAAGACAGAGTTAACAGAGTAAATCTTGAGTTGAAGGACCACAGGATTATATGGGCTGGGAACAGAGGCTTTGGAAAAGGCTAGAAGAGCTTCTGTTGGTGAGGTTGGCTTAGCAACGAGGAATAAGACCTGTGTAATCTGAAAAAGAAATGAAAGGAGATGAACGAGCCAGAGAAAGGGTTGGAGCAGAGAGGAAATGTGTCACATTGTCTTATTTTGGTTTGGTTGGTTGTTTTTCTTTGTTGATTTGGGAGAAGGTAAAATTATTACCCAAATTGGGTAGAACTCCTGCAGAGAGCGGGGAGAGCTCAGAAATCACAGTGGAGGTGTGCTGGGAATCCATAGTGGTATTTAAATGACCACAGAAGAATAGCCAAGAACTGGTTGAGGTTTAAGGAAGCATCCTTCCTGCCTGCGTTTCTGCAGACCCAGGTCCCAGCCCATGAGAACAAGGTTCATTAATTACTCCACCGAAATTACAATAGATTGTGATGGTTCATTTTTTCGTTTCAACTGCACTGGCTTGGGATGGCCAACCAGCTGAGAAAACTCTATTTCTAAATGTGTTTGTAGAGGTGTTTCTGGGGGAGATTAGCATTTGATTCAATAGACTGAGTAAAAAGGTGTGCAGTCACCAACATGGGTAGGCACCATCCAATCCATTGTGGGCCTAAATAGGATAAAAAGGAGAAGGAAGTATGAATCCTCTTTCTCTCTTTTGGAGCTAAGGTGTCTACATTTTCTTGCTTTCAGCTAGAAGAGCTTTTGGTTTTCTGACCTTGGGACTTGGACTGAATTATTCCACAGGTTTTCCTGGTTCTCCAGCTTCCCTATGGCAGATCATGGTACTTCTTGGCCTCATTAACTGCATGAGCCAGCTTCTAGAATAACCCTCCTCTTATTAAGTATATCTACGTATATTCTACTAGTCCTGTTTCTCTGAAGAATCTTGACTAATACATAGAAATAAAGTTTGCTGACACTGATTTTAGATACTTACTTGGCCATTTCTTTTTCACTCATCCACTAAAACTGCGACCAGAGAACATCACCTTCCAATTGGATTAACTCATTTTAACCTACAGACATAGGGAAAAGGGTGGGTCTAAACAAGCGCTTATTATTATCACCTACAAACATGAAGTGAAGGCTTACATCCTGACCAGAGATGTAGGCTTAGTGTACAGAGGATTGAGGAAAGTGAAGTTGCTACAGCAGCCTCATCTTCTGGGGCACCTCTGGAAATTTCTTGAAGCCCTTGGCCAGCTGCAGTTTGGACCTAGTAGAGAGATGCATATAGGTGCTTAATGAATATTTATTGTATGAGTGAGTGTGATCATTTTACCAGTATTTGATGAACAAATTCTCTATTTCAGGAAGAGTCGTAAGTATTGGGGGAAAGTAGAAATAAGGTATGTCTCTCCCTTGTCACAGCTCAATGGCATAGAGGAGATAATATATAATAGAAATATGTGTAAAATGCCACATGCCTGGATGGGAAGCTTAAAGAAAGGCTAGAAGTAACACAGGTAGTAGAAAGAATAGCCTGAATCGTGGCAAGGAGTTAGAGAAATGTATACTCTTTTCTTTTTTTGAAGGGTGGGGATAGAAAAATCAACCTTTCTGGATTATCTATGTTTCATCTAGAATAGCACTTGGAGTCTTTCAAGTTGTTTCACTTAGCAAACTCAGCAACTCCATGAATCCATCTTAAAGATGTGGAGAGTCTAAGATGTTCTAAATTTATATAGGGTCAGAGGAACCAAAGTCTTTACTATCTTCTCTGGTAGAAAAAGCTAAGAAACGTAGGCACGTTTCTTACTTTTCTGTGCTTCTGTTTCTTTATCTGACAATTGAGAAAACAAAATTTACCTTAGAGTGTTGTTGTGACATTAGCTGTTTTATGAAGCATTCAGTCCCCTATATGGCATCATTTTCGTGTTCAGGGAATGGTAGCTATTCTTCTGTGTCTTCTTCTCCTTATATTATTATTAACTTGCCTACGGTCGTGCAGTAATAATTAGAGCTATGATTTAGACCACAGTTTCTTTAAATTTCAGAAGTCCTGCCTGTCCAAAGCCTGTGCTTGTTTCTGCTCTGATCTTCAGCTATCTGTTAAAAGTAAAAGTCTGACGCTTGTTATAAACCTCAAACCCCGGTCAGACAGGATGATTTCCTAGAAAGAGTTTTGCACGTGACAGAGCTAGAGTTGAGTCTCCATTACATCAGTTATAAGTAGTGTGATTTTTGAGCAAGTTGTTGAACTTCCCCAAGCCTTTTCTTCTCTGAAAAATGGCATCCAACCCTGTAGAGTGGGGATGAGGGTACCTGAGGTCATGTCTATGCAGAATCCAATTCAGCAAAGGATCGAATTCTTATGCTTTTGTGTTGGATTCATACAGAAACTTCTGCTCTGGTTTGTGCTGAGCTCTCCCCACAAATAGTGGACTATATTCCGAAGGAAGGTTCTAGCCCAGTCACATCTGGAAATAACACTCAACTGCAGGAGAGGGGCTGCATTTGTCTGCCTGTCGATTTTTTGGTTTGTATGTCTCAAGATAATTGATGAAACAATGGCGAATATTCCTCATCCTCCTTTATCCCTACTATCAGCATCGTTCTAAGATTCAAAAAGGACTAGGGAAGAAGTTTCTAGGCAACTGACTTCCTTGAATGTTACACTAGTGGGATTGTTTCGTAAAGGACCGATGATGATTTGACGCACATTAAGAGTGGTAAACCTTACATCCACTTGAGTACTAGCAGTGCCTAGAAGTAGTTTTCTCAGGGACTCTACGTCGGTTACTCTGAAGCTCTACGGTCTGACTTGTATGAATATGAGCTGCAGATGTGCTGATCCTTAGGTAACAAGATACTGGATATGATTCAACACTTTTTGTCCATTGGGCAGTTAGTGCGCCAAAGTCATCAGTCCAGTAAAAGAACACGGGAAGTGTGGCAAGCTTTTGCCCAAGATCAAGAAATGAGAGAGTGCCTGGCAGGCTCAGTAGGAAGAGCATGTGACTCTTGATCTGGGGCTCTGAGTTAAAGCACCATGTTAAACATGTTAACATGTTAACATTCATGTTAAACAAACAAAAAAAAAACTTTAAAAAGGAAGAAATGAGAACTCTTCATCATAGCTTTCAGAAGCCCAAAAGCTTCGACGAAATGTCAAAAATGGGCTGTGTACCTCCGGGTTTGGGATCATTTGAAATTCTTTTACCTTTTGGCCTTTTCAAGAGAAAATTGCTATATATATCACCCTATGACCTTTGATTAGCTGTTATGTTCAAATACTAAACCCGATTCTTTGGTTTTTATTCTCAGATAAGAAATAATAAAATAAAAACATTAAAAAATATCCCTATCAATTGGAAATATACATAATGACATGAAGCAGGCTATGTTTCTTTTATTGAGATAGACATTTCAAAATATAAGACAGAAAAATACCATGAAAATCTCAGAAATATTGATCATTTATGGGCTAGATTTTTCCTGGGCTCTGGTTTTTTCTGTTGGCCGAGTGAGATACCTGTAACAAACCTACATTAACATTATCTCTTTAATTTTAAAAAATTAACATAAAAATCAGGGAACTTAGATATTTTAAATCCCTTTAAGGAATAAAAAAAAACCACATGCTCTTTTTCTCCTTATGTTCTGTGTGTTATGATACAAATGCTCCGTATAATTTCTTGGATAATGTTTACGTACATCTCTGCCTATTTGCTAATTTTACTAAATGTCTAAAGATGGAGCTCTTAGTGGAAGGCAAGTCGTAATGCCGGGTTTGCACTGCTAGCTCATCAGAACAGGCTCAGCTCCCTTTTCTGCTTGGATGTCATAATTCTGTGACTATGAAAGCATAAAACTGGAGACTGTTTCAGCAGGTCATTGTCGCTACAACTTGCTCAAACAGAAATAAAACAGCTTTCCATGCTTATTGATCTTGGACTTTTTGCCATTTTTATGCTCTGTTGACCTGAAGCTCAGTAAGAATGTATTTTGTAAAAAGAGCTGAAAGTTTTCTTTCTCAGTAGATGAGACATTTCACATTTTGGCTGCATGCAAAAAACAACTTGGTTTTTTTTTTTCCTTCTAAATGCATTCTCTCCGTGACTTTAAAAGAATAGTTGATCTTTAAGTAACACATGTGATATTAGTTTTTCCATTTTAAAATAATCACATTATTGCAGACATTTTAATAGCTGTAGAGGTTGCTATGTATTAACATGATTCATGGTCCTTGACAGCACTGTGTCTGAAAATCCCCCAGGAACGCAAAATACAAAACTCCACACACGTTCAAATTTTACTGCCTGCAGCTAAAAGAAGGGAAAAAACTTAAAACTGTTGAAACCCTTCAACTTTAAAAGCATTAATAGATGGTCCCAGGGGATTAAATCTAAATCTTAATGTGTAAAAATCAAGTTAATAACCAGAGAGATTAATATGGCTGCATTTGATTATTGTGATAATGCAAACAATTAGTACTGCCAAAGTGAGACGTATTCGCCTCCTTCTTGCCCCTCACATCAGTAAGGCACTGGAAACAAATGGAAATAAAACATTTTACTCCAAGGTTTTTTGTTGGGTTTTTTTTTTCTGCCTTTGTCTTTCCTTCATTGCAGCTGACTCATTTTTGAAATTTTATTTCAGACCAGAATCCTTGACTCTTTACATTTTAAAACTATAATTTCTATAAAATGAATGACAATGATCAGACATCATCAATTTCATAATGTCAGAAAATTATTCCTGTATACTTCCTTACTATCAGTTACTTTCTTCCTGAGAAATGAAAACAGAAGGCTGCGTTGTGTGTGTGTGGGGGGGGTGGTTTGAGGAGGGAATAGAAACAAAGAAAAAGTAAAGGTGACGTGACACATCTACCAGTTAGTTTTAAATTCTCAAGGTTTTCCAGGGAGGTGATAATTGGCATCTTTATAATTGTTTTACTCCACATAGCAATTTTTCCTGGTGGTGGTTTCTGGAGAAAGGGTAGTTTCTGGAGAAATCTGTCTGAGAGTACAGTATGTCTTCTTATTAGATAGGTTTCTACCTTTTCCTTAATCTTGTGCCAGGCAGAAAAATAGGCGTTGGATTGGTGGGCAGTGGGAAAGAAATCACTGTAAACAAAGGAGTTAGTTTAGAAAGAGTAAGCGTGGCTTTGTGAATAAATGGATCAGATGTTGTGCCAACAATTAACTGACGCTGGCAAGACATCTGCCCTTCAAATGAAATTGACAGAAAAAAAGTATTTTAAAGGCCAGATATAAAACCTCATGAAGCCTCATCAATAAACAGGCACTGCAGTGAACAGAAGTCCATCTGAAACAGAATCATTTATGTATGTGTATATATATGTATATGTGTGTGTGTGTGTGTGTGTGTGCGTGTGTGTGTGTGTATAAGCCTGGGTACTTTTTAGATCCTCAGAATTTTCAAACGATACTATCTTGCTATTGAAAGGTGAAATTAAGGTAAAATGAGTGAAGACTTAATAAGATGTATTTTTAAGCAACGAAAACAAAGGAAGCTTAGAAAATGGACATTTTAGTGATTTATTTGGGTATGGGGGGCTCAGACGTGTTCTGGCCTATGTCACTTGAAACCTTTTATTTTGCGTCTCAGTTCAGATCTGTGCTGTGCATCAAATGGGTGTCCCGTTCATTATTTTTGTTTAAGCAGTGTCTGTAGGGAATTCTGGGGGACCATTTAATAAACTGCAGCAACAATGGAATATTTGTTCACTTTTCTTCAGCAAAGTATCTGAGAAAAGTGTGTTTAGAGGCAGGGAGTGGGTAGCTGTCAGTACCTGCTGCTCCCTGAGCCTGGCAGCCTCGTGACAGTTACTAATATCAGCAGATTTAATGTGTTTAGTCTAGTTGGAAGGTTTGTGATGTGTTTTTGATTTCCTGCTTCAGAAATGCATTCTGGCTGGAAAACAGGGAGGCACACAATCCTTTTTCTTACATTCTACAGTCAGGAAATTGTTACCTTTGTACTCAATGTATATTACATCATAAGTTACCTACATGCAGTTTAAGATCGTTCCTTCTTGGTTATTCAATCAGTGTGGGAACAGGAACTAAAAGGTAAGGACTGTGGGGCATGTGACTTGAGCGAGGCCAGTCCACCAAGGCTGTGTTAGGATTCATGTGCATTTTCCTTTCCTTTCTCCTTCGTGCTGCAGTTTATCTTTATTCTCTGGAGAGTAGGAAATTGCCTCATTGTCTTTTAAAATCTTTAACGTTCTCTCTTGCTTTAGAACCAATTTGGAAAAGAATACAGAAACCACCTGCACAGGGAGCAGAGCACTTTTCTCTTCGTGTTTCCTTCTGTAGCAGTGAGTGGTTGATGCCTCTTTCTTTTCTCTGCACCTCTTAAACATATTGCACCCCTTTTCTTAGTATCAATTTAAAGACATCAAAGTGGGGGAAAAACCTCAAGGTGGGCGCTTGCACTTTTCAGATTTTTTAGTTTTGCCTTAACTTTGCCTTGTTATTCTGTTTCATGACTGGTGCTAAGTAGTCAGATTCTCTTTTTAACATGCAGTTTTGCTTTGTGGTGCATTATGTTAGGAGAGCTTGGGGTGAAAAGCTGGAGTAACTATTATTTTGTAGTTTAGAAATCAGATTTATTTTAATTAATTGTTGAGCAACCGTGCTCCGATAATTATGCTTACTCTTAATTTGGTGCTGGAAAAAAAGAAATTGAAGAGAGATATTTAAAAAAAAATTTTGCTAGGACATATTTGTGTTTCGTTTTGGGGTTTAAACAATTTTCATGTTGGCCTCAAAAGTTTTTTATTCATGTACATGTAAATCATAAATCAGCATACTCAAAATCAGCGTTCAGATAACAGAAGTTGTAGAAAATATGTGGAAGAAACAGTTAATATACATCCTGAGAGAAAAGCTTGCGTGCTCCATTCAAGGACGCCCCCTTAATACTAGTTAATGAAACAGTAAAAGAATCTACACAGATATAGAATAATTACATATTTTTAAAGCAAAGACATATAACTTTTTTAAATGACTACGAGAAAATCTCATAGAAAGTGTGGGAAAATGGGGAGAAAACTCACTACATCACCGCAATTCAGGGACAGCTGCTGTCACATGTATGTTATGTCCTTTGTCCTTGGGAAACAGCATTAAGCTTTTCATGTTAAAAACATACTTTATATTTTGCTATTTCAGAGTTCAAAAAGGAGAGATCTTGTCTCTTTAAAACAGAGGTCTTAAAATCAAGCCTGCCTGAGGGGGAGTTGGGGGCACAATCAGGTCTGCTTCCAAGCGCCAGGTCAGTGGACGGCGGGGATGCACCCATCTTTTCAGGCGCTGGAGGATTACCCGCTGTTTTTCCAGGAGTGACCTAGAAGGAGGTTAATAATTCCAAAGAAGGACTTTCCCCTCAGGGAAAATTTAATCTTGTGACCTTTTTCTCTATCTGTCCATTTCTTTTAAGTCATAGATTCCCTTCATTTAACTTACATCAAGCTGTTTTATTTTCTTCAAAAACATGGTTGAAGTGACCGCTTTGGTTTCCTTTAACCCTTGAACTGAACACATTTTAAAATGAATTTTCTGTGCAGAGCATAAGCTTAAAATTCTTTACAATCTCTATATTTCCCTCCAAAAAAAAAAAAAAGATCATTCCTCATATACAGCGTGATAGGGAAGTCCACACACAAATGCTATTTGTATTACTCTTATAATTGTCTTTCCTGGTGTCTGCACACATAGGCAAGAGGCTCAGAATAAAGGATTGCTTGATTAATTGATAAATTCTATTACAATATTCCTTGGGATTTGTGTGTGTGTGTGT
Organism: Suricata suricatta; assembly: GCF_006229205.1. Taxonomy (NCBI): domain Eukaryota; kingdom Metazoa; phylum Chordata; class Mammalia; order Carnivora; family Herpestidae; genus Suricata; species Suricata suricatta. Next base: position 44,808,487 of record NC_043713.1, read on the forward strand.
GTGTATGTGTGTGTGTTTGTGATGGTTGATGGTTGGATTTTCTGATGTGCTCAAGTGTGAAGACCATTACAAGGAAATTTTTAGTAAGAAATATGTAAACGATGGCAAGATGTCTTCACAAAGAATTTAAAATTATGAAAAAAAATCAGTGTTATCTAGCCAGTTTCACTATTTTTCCTACCTGAAATATGCAGACATTAGTGGATCAAATTCAGTGTCAGAATACAGTAAAATAAAACTATAATTATTTTATTATCCTCATGGGTTCAGACTCACGGGTGCAATGCGTTCTTGAGGGTAGAGTGAAAACAGAAACTGCCTTGTGCTCAAAGTTGTTAGTTTTTTAAAAACAACTTTTTATTCTGCAACAGACCCAGGACATTTTCGGCATGATCATGTTACTTGCTTTTACTGCCAACATAAATTAAAATAAATATTTCTTCATTTTTAGCATGATAATGTTCCATTTTGGAAATAGTAAATCCAAAATACTGTGGTTCTTGCGAATGTGTAACACAGCCTATACCTAGATTCTCTAATATTTAAAATGTTGTATTGCCCAGAGAATTCTATTTTTTCCCCTTGGGGGTCAATGCCATTTGGAGGCAGCTGAAGATAAAACAAAGTACCAAAGAAATTTCCAGCTGTTCAGCTAGTCGATTTCTGTAGGCTCAGTCCACCCGGGAAGAATGGACTGAACGTGCGGTGGCGTGTTCCTAGCACTCCGACGTAACCAGGACGAGTCTGTGCCCTTAGGCTCTCTTGAACCCACCGAACCTGTTATCAGCATGGGACAGTGTCAATAGTAGCAGTACTGACTAGGAGCACAACAAAAGGGGAAAGCAACAATAGTAAATGAACAATGTCATTTTGCAAAGTGCTCTTACATACACCATTATAATTTCTGCAAATTGCTTGGAGCTTCCATTTTTTTTGAGGATAATCATACCTTTCCCATACCTCACAGGGTTGTTGGGGGAAATCTGACTATACAGAAATAAGATAAGCCAGGTGCTAGGTCATAGTTTTAGAAGTAAGGAAACTGAAGACCAGAGAAGTTATGTAATTTGCCTGGAATAAGATAAACAATTCAGTATCAAAGCTGAGATTGCTTTACCCTCTTCTATCAGTGTCCAGGGTCTGACATTGTCCACATTAACAAGTCCAAGAACAGGCTTCCTATCCCTCTCAACAATTGTGCCTTTGCCACACCCCGATTTGCTTGATGATGTTCCAGTTCCCTGATCTACCCAAGCAACAGATCTGGGAGTCGTCATTTCTTCCTCATTTCCTGATCACCAGTGTGAAGGTTCAATTCACAGATTACCCCTAAATGATCTCCAAGGCTCATGCCTACCGCCGGTGCCTGTAATCACAGCTCTGATCCTCCCATGCCTGGCTCATCATTATCTTCCTTCGCTGGTCTTTGCCTTTCTCTCTCCCCCTTCCCTACACCCTACCATAGCGATCTTTCCAGAGCACAAATATGATCCTATTCTTCCTTTGCTTAAAGCCTTCAGGGACTCTGTTCTCCGCCCCCCATGATTCCCAGGGCAGCCTTCACACTTCTCAACCCAGATGTTCCAGACTATTTGTAGATCCCTGCTTGTCCATGTTTCCATTCTTTGTATATTGTGTGCCCTCCATTTGGAATGCCAGCCCTTTTGCATTATTTGTCAAGGAAACTTTGGCCATCCTTTAAACTCAGGTTCTTTCTTAGGAAAAACATCCCTGCTTCTCCATCTTCAAATGGTATTAACCAGCCTATTCTCTATGCTACCTCAGAGTCTATACCATGTCATCTTTGCACTCATGATACCATAATGAAACCATTTATTTACATGCCAGTTTCCCCCAATAAACTATGAAATCCTCGAGGGAAAGGATTTTTATTTCCTTGTGACTTTATACAGAGTCTGGCATATAAACTCTCTATAAAATGTTTGTTGAATTCTAAGAGGTGGGTGGTCATCAAAGCTGCAAGTCACAGATGAGGCAAGGAGGGAGAAGGCCAAGAAAAACCGATGATTCTGACAAGATAGGAGTTATTGATAACCTCCCAAGCACAGAGTTCTACAGAGGTAGTCAAGGGCGTGAAATAGGAATGGATCATCAGGATTCTGAAATAGGAGCTTAAGAACATGCAGGTCTGGGGCGTCTGGGTGGCTCAGTCAGTTGAGCGTCCGACTTTTCGGCTCAGGTCATGATCTCACGGTTTGTGGGTTCGAGCCCCATGTCAGGCTCTGTGCTGACTGCTGGTTCAGAGCCTGGAGCCTGCTTCGGATTCTGTACTTCCCTCTGTCTCTGACCTTCCCCTGCTCGTGCTCTCTCTGTCTCTCAAAAATAAATTTAAAAAAAACCCATAAAAAAAGAACATGCAGTTCAGAATTTTGAAATGTTAAATTATTTTCCAATTATCCTTTTATCTATAATAGACTATTAGAAGTCTTCTTGGAAAGATACACATTTTAGTCAGTAATCTAGGAGTATCTAGGAGTATAAATTTCAGAAGCTTATTTGTAACAAATAAAGATTGCTTTTTTCTTTCTTTCTTTTTGTTTGCTTTGTTTGTTTTGGTTTTGGTTATAACACTAGAGGCTCAATTTGAAAGTGTTCCTCTATTTCTAGCATCCAAGGTCGTCCACCACTTCAGGGTGTTGAAGAATATAAATAATTTTAACCCTTTGCAGAAACACTGGGCTCATGCTAATGGTCATTCAGACTGGCCCTGCACAAAGGTTGCTCAGAAGGTAAGTGCTGGTTCAAATGCAGCTAGAGCCCCAGTCCCCAAGGAAGGAACTGGGGTGAGGGGCTATGTCCACCAAAGAGAACCTCTCCATCCAATTCACACCAAGCCACTGTTTGGGCTAACACTGCCCTGCAGAAACCCCTCCATCATTATTTTATTTTATTTGCCTTTCCCCTGACCAGTCCCTGCTCTGTTAGGTTTTTATTAAAGTGAAGCTACCAGAATTACAGCAATATTTCAGCAGTAGATGCCCAATGGCTTTATATAAGAATTTGTTGAGATTTTTCTAGTGTTTTGTTGACTTCTTGGATGGAGCCACACAAAACATACTTGTGTCTCATCAGCCACTTTTCAAGTGCTCCTGTAGCTATTGGCTACCATATTGTGCAGCATAGAAAATATGTGCATTATTACAGAAAGCTCCGCTAGGCAGAGCTGTTCTAGAGGGATGAGACCAACAACAATAAACAAGGTAATTTCAGATAGCGGTAAGTAGAATGAAGGAGGCATAATAGATGGGATGGAGTGTAGCGTAAGTGCAGAGGATCCTGAATGTGGGCAAAGCTCTGGGGGCTGATCCTCTCAGGCAGAGAGCACAGTAAGTGCAAAGGCCCTGAGGTGAGAAGGAGTTTGGCATGTTTGAGAGATGGAAAGGTCAGTGTAGTGTGGGCTCAGTGAGGCAGGAGAGGCGAGTGGAAAGACAGCAAGTCAGAGAGGTGCAGGGGCCATATCCTGCAGGGCCATATATGCTATGGTAAAGGGCCTAGATTTTGGTCTAATTGCATTGGAAAAGCACTGGAGAATTTTAAACAATGAGCGGCATGACCCGATTTGTATTTTTAAAAGGCTGTTCTGGCCACTAGAAGCAAATCTTACAGAGGTGAAGTTTCAGGACTGGAGAGATAAGGGGATAAATATAAAAATGCTGTGATACAGGAACCTATGTGTATATTTTAAATGGTGTATTTATTAGTGCCATATGTATATGTTATGCTTAAATCATTCCTAAAAACTAAAACTTTGTGTTCACCTGTAGAAAAAGAGGAATACAAATTCTAAGAAAAAATAGTAGGGCTAATGCTAATGTGGGACCTAGAGTTTTGTCTTATGGGAAATCCTTTTTCTATGCCTTCTGTAGGCAATGGTGTAGCACCAACAGACGGTTAGGATGCCAGCAAGTGGGTAAATTATGGTACATGGGGCACTCAGCCCAGGCTGAGGGGACTGAGATCATTCTGGAGGGGCCCAAGAAAGCTCTAAACATGACATTGGCAAAACAACCAGGGGGCACATGATAAAGCAGCACGAAAAGAGAGAAGCAAAGTTATAGGTGTGTAAAGAACTGGTTGTAGAATATGTCAGTATCTTAAAAAAGGAAAGCTAAGAGAGGACAACACTTTGGAATATATAGTAATTCCCTAGGTGGGTGGAGCTTCCAAAGTTAAAAAGAAAAAAGTTAGCAAGGAAAAAATGCATCCCCATATAAGTTTCTGTTATGAGGAAGAGCAAATGATTCTACAATAATATGGGAACACCGACAGTGGTCTCTGCTAAAACTGTGCTGTATACAGGGCATGTGTGGTGGCCCAGTCAGCTGAGTATGTGACTCTTGATTTCAGCTCAGGTCATGATCCAAGGGTTGTGGGATTGAGCCCCAGGCTCCTCGCTGAGCATGGAGCCTGCTTAGGATTCTCTCTTTCTCTCTCTCCCTCAGCCCCTCTCCCACTCAGGCTTGCTCGCTCTCTCTCTAAACAAAGAAAAAAACCTACGTTGTATACATCTTTTAAAAATATAATTGAAATTGAATCTTCTGTTAACTAACTCTGTGACTTGGAGCAAATCCCTCGGCATCTGAGATTTGGTTTCTGGATCAGTAAATAAAAGACTGAAGGTTAGTTCTCATGCCTCTTAGGTCTCTCTAAGGTCTAAAATGTAAATGGTTTCTTGAAATTCCAGAAAATTCCTTTTGGAAGAATAATACAGAAAGCAAGAAAAGATGAAACAAGAAATTTTTGTGACAGAACATTGTGCTAATAGCTTTAATTAAATCAAAGGCAATAACATTGATTTGGAAACAGTAGCTGGAGAGGAAATATTTGTATAGCTAAAGAGATGCTATACCATTCTGTGTATGGAGAAACATTACAACTACAAGAAAAAACAGATGGGAATAATCCATTTAACTGGAAACACTGCAGGTTCAGAGGTTGGCCATACATTCACTGCATATATTGATCTAAGAAGAATTTAGCTTTGGAAAGGCTCATGATTGAGGGTTCCAAGGACAGAAGACAAGAGCAATAGAGCAGAAATGAAAGGCTGTGTGGTATTTGCCTCTTATAACCTGTGCACTTACATACCACTAGCCTATGTGATGTCCTTCTTCACCTTCCTCTGAGCTGATAGAACCTATGCTGGGGTATCAGTAGTGACATGCCGAGCACAGACTGCATTTCAATCCCCATTCCTCTCTTTGTGAACAACCCACAAAACCCATGCCTTTCCTTAGAGGGGTGCCTGAAGTAGATTTCCCCATTTCTGTCTGGCAGCCCCCACTCATCTTTGAAGAGCCAGGTTGAAGAAGAGATCTCTCAAGCAGAATCGATCTCTCCAATTGTTGTGCTCTCCAGCATTTTGGTTATCCTCTTAAGATTGGGCTTATTGTGTTTATTTACAGTGTTGTTTTTTTTTTTTAAAGTTGCTTTCCTTCATTGCTGGATCTTGAACCCCTGAGGGCAGAATTCTAGTTTATTCTTTCTGTTCTTTTCAGCACCTCATGCAGTTCGAACCAGAGGATAAATACATAATAAATGTGCGTTGAATTAGTGATGCATAGTTAAAAATTATAGTTGACATAAGCAAAATAGGCAGAAAAAGATGAAATAGAGAAACAGTCTTCGGTGAAGATGGAGGTGTAAATATGAAGTTCAAGAGGAGAAGACTCAGACAAGGAGCTTTAAAGTAGTTGGGTAGAAAGAGTAAAGAAGGCTATAAGAAAGAGAAGGTGAAGACAGAAAGATGGCAAACAGAGAGAGCAGGAACTTAAAAGAGAAAGATGTTCAGAACGCAAGCAAAGATGGGGGTAAGAGAGAGAAGCTCAAAAAAAACCAAAAAAAAACCTCCAGGAAAACAAGCCAACGGGGGTCATTATCTCCACCGCAAGGTTGGAGAAATGTGGAAAGAAGAAATAAGTAAGGCCCAGGAAAAATGCAAGTGACAATATAAAGAAAAGAATCCAGATTATGGGGATGAGAATTAGTGGGTGGATTTTTGTTGGCACTGAAAATAAATAATTAAAAAAGATAGGTAGGAGGAGATGATTAACTTTCAAAATAATTAGATTCATAAGTATAGACATACCATTGTGAGACCTTACAGAAGGAAAAATTGGAATCGCTCTTGGACAACCCATGTGCCAGAAAAGGAAAATGTCAGGCATTCACTTTGCAGCGGGTCCCAGGTCTAGGACTGGGTGCTTTGTAAGTTTATTTCTTTATACTAAAAGTGTTAATCTAGGCCTTTTCATGTCTGAGGGGAAAGAACATATAAACATGCTCTTTTAGTTCTTCACACACCTGACTAGAAAATGGACTATAATAGATGGCAAGTGGGTGGTGAGAAAGGAGTAGCTGTAATATCCAGGCATGGGCTATTAGTTTAGACGGTTTATACTAAAAAGAGAACCCATTTGGTGAGAAGGCTTAAAAAGAAAAACACAATTACCTGAAAGAGAACACTAGAGCTCTTTATTAGGATGGCATGACCATTTGCCATTTGTGGTCCCCCAGCATCTGATTTTCTTTTAGAGAAATGGCACCAGAGGTGATTTTGGAGGGAAGGAGGAACCCATCTTCATCTACCAAAAGGTGGGCAGACAGTCCTTGCCTCTGAGCTCTGGCAGGGGGTTTGGGCATGTGAACTCGGCTCAACCAAAGGATGCTCCACTCCGAACGTGGGATCTTTAGAGAAGGATGTAAAAGGCCAGAACGGCTAGAGATCATGAAGGGTGACAGCACTGAAATCCAAAGTCTGGCAGCGCCCAGCTCTCCTGCAACCTGATGTCCCGGCCACGGTCCCTGAGAGGCAGAACCTTGACAGAGCTTTCACAGATTTTAGCTTTTCTTGGTGCTGTTCCTTCCCTGGGGCCTCCTTCTTCAGCCTTCCCCAGTTCTCTGAGCTACCTGTTACCTTTAAATATTATTTTCCTCTTTAATTTTGCCTAAATTAGTTACCAAAACCCCTCCTATAGACTTCATGTTTGTTTCCCCCTAAATTCATTTATTAAATCCTAATGCCCAAAGTAATGGTATTTGGAGGTGATTAGGTCATGACGGTGGAGCCCTCACGGATGGAACTAGTGCTTTTATAACGCTGGCCCCAGAGAGGTCTCTAACCCCTTTTACCATGTGAGGACGAAGTGAGAAGGCAGCCATCTATGAACCAGGAAGCAAACGCTTAGCAGACACCAAATCTGCTGGCGCCTTGGTCTTGAACTTCCAGCCTCTGAAACTGTGAGCAGGACATTTCTGTTGTTTATAAGTTACCCAGTCTATGATATTTTGTCATAAAAGCCTGAAGAGACTAAGACAAAACTCAAATATGCACCAACTTACTAGCAGTGGCAATTAAAGAAGTTTTAGAGAAGTGGGAAGTTCTCATTTGATTCAATAAATACTTTTTGAGCAAATATTATGGATCAGGGGGGCGCCTGGCTTAGTTGGTTGAGCGTCCGGCTTTGGCTTAGGTCATGATCTCACAGTTCGTGGGTTCAAGCCCTGCATCGGGCTCTGTGCTGACAGCTAGCTCAGAGCCTGGAGACTGCTTCGGATTCTGTGTCTCCCTCTCTCTCTGATCCTCCCCTGCATATGCGCTCTCTCTCTCTCTCTCTCTCTCTCTTTCCCAAAATTAAATAAAATATTAAAATAAATTAAAAAATATCATGGTTCAGGCATTATGCTAGGTCCTGAAGACCTAGTTGACTACTTCATTAGAACATTATCACTACTTATACAGGTTAATGAAAGAGTCTGATACATAAACGATATTTATAATACTCTGCATACAGTAGTTGCCCCCTTATTCATGGAGAATATATATATTCCAAGACTCCCAGTGGATGCCTAAAACCTTAGATTGTACAAAGCCCTGTGTATACTGTGTGTGGGTTTTTTTTTTTTACTGTACATACACGCCTACCTATGTAGAAGTTAAATTAAGCATAGTATGAGATTAACAATGACTAATAATAAAATAGAATATTGTAACAATATACTTTAATAGAAGCTATGTGAATGTGATCTCTTTCTCAAAATAGTTTATATTACTGGACTGATCCTTTCTCTTCTTGCCATGAAATGAGATGATAAAAACACCTGAGACAAAGTGTGGTGAATGGCATAGGTGTTGTGATATAGCATTAGGTGGCTATTGATTTTCTGATGATAAGTCAAATGGATCATCTGTTTCTGGACCTCGGTTGACTGGGGGTAACTGAAACTACACAAAACAAAACCATGGATAAGGGGGATTACTCTATAAGTTATCTATTTTTGTGCAACAAAGCCCCTAAACTAAGAGATATCAATGACAAACAGTTATTATCTCACAGTTTCTGTGGGTCAGGATTCTGGGAGCAACTTGGCTGGGTCTTCTGGCTACAGGTGTCTCACAAGGTTGCAATGAAGGTGTCACTCAGGTCTATGTGGATGGGTGAGGTGATCTCATTTGAAGGCTTGCTTGGATAAAGGGCCATTTCCAAGTTCATTCATGTGGTTGTTGGTGGGGTTCAGTTTCTTGTGGGCTCTTGGACAGAGGGATTCAGTTTCACGCTAACTGTTGGTCGGAGGCCTCCCTCATTTTCTTGTTATGTGAGCCTCTACCTAGCACATCTCACAATAGCAAGTGGAGTCTCTTAGAGTGAGCAAGCAAGAAAATCCAGAGAGAGAGAGAGAGAGAAGGAGAGAGAGAGAGAGAGAGGAACTTCTGTTACCTCAACTCAGAAGTAGCATCCCATCATTTTTGCTATATTCTATTTGTTTGACGTAGCTTACTAGGTGCACTCAGGGGCTGGGATGACACAACGGCATGAATATGGGAAGGCAGGATCTTCAGGAGCCATCTTGGAAGCTAGTTACCACACGATAAACACACATCATCTCTGTGGTACTTTAGACACAAGGAGGCTGACAGTAGGAGGAGGGAAGGGTAGAAAACAGGAAAAGAGTGGGAAAGAATCAAGAAATTCAGGAAAAAGTAAACCCTTATGGGAATCCATGCAAAACAGGTTATTGAAGAATATTTCTTAAGAATAAACAGAGAAGGAGATGTGATACCTGAACCTCTTAGGTCAACAAGTTTCACCCTGTTAGAGCTTCTGCCAGGGTTTATACTATCATATTGCAAGTAGTATGCATTAATAGCTGACACCACACTCAACCTGTAATAAATAGGAGGAAGGGGAAAGGTACTTACTGTAGTCACCAGAAGGGAGACAGGTCGAGTTTCTCGGAAATACCCAGAAAAGAGCATTCCACAACATAGGGCATGATTTAGTGTAAAACCGTAAAAATGCAGGATTTAACATCCAGATACATGAAGTGAAGATATGATTGGGGAAACTGGCCAATTTGAAGGAAGGTAAAAATCATTAAAGAAGAACGGGAAGATGGATGATGTGGGCGTGTTTCTGTACCAGAAATATAAATCCATTTGGAAAACTATGCAGTGAATTGGAAGCCAGTCCATACATCTAGTCAATAAGAAAAAGGAAATAATCTCACAGAACTCTGTTCGTATGCAGTTGATGCGTCAGAGAAGGTAGATTGCGACTCCCAACTATAATGAATATTTGTAGACAGTGAAAGTATCGAGTCAGTCGAAAATAAATGCAGAAGCCTGCTGGTAAGAATGAAGAAAAAAAAGGGGAGAAATTAGGGAAGGAGGCCTCTGTGAAATCCTAAGGGTATGTTTGGGAGAAAGAATCATGCAAGACAAAATTAAGAAGAGAGGCTGGAGGAAGGCAAGGAGAAAATAAAAACTTGGGAAATGCAGGGGGCGGGGTCCCTATGGACCTGATTCTGCCTCATCAAACGTTTTTAATTCCATTTTTTATACATAAGTTATAACTGGCAACCTCTGTTGAGACTGTTTTTTTATTGCCTTATGGAAAAGCAAGGCCAACATGATTAAAAGGCAATGTATTCTCTTCCCAGGGAAGGGGAGCTGGGAATGATGAAGCCAAGGCTTTTCTTTAGAGTGACATTTTTATGTTATGATTTTAATAAAAAATAAAGAAGAGGAGTGTGAAGATTAGGGAAAACATTGTAGTTTTCATCTCCCTCACTTTGAATGATAGTGGGAGGGGTCAGTGCCCTTTAAGAGGAAGAGAAACATGAATCCTTAGAAAGGGGTAGGATATGAGAACAGCAAAACAGCAACGCAGACGTGATCACGTGGGACATAAAGAGGAGGGGTGTGAACACCCCAAACGGATAACACTACACAGATATCCTAAGAGAGTACCGTTCGAATAATGTAAAGTTTGGAAGTTATGGGAATCATGATATGAAATGGAATCTGATACATTTTGCAAATGTATGAAGTTTCTAGGGTTTGCACTAGGGTTTGCACTGATAATACCAGTCCTAAAAGAACAAATGTGGGCTTGGAAACCTATTGGCCAAACGAAGGAAGAGATCCTTTTCTGAAGTGAGGACAAGCCCAAGTACCATATGATTTCACTCATATGTGGAATTTAAGAAGCAAAATAAATGAGAAAAGGAAAAAAAAAAAGAGACAAACCAAGAAACAGACTCTTCAGTATTGAGAACAAACTGATGTTACCAGAGGGGTGGGGGAGGGGGAATGGGGAAAATAGCGGATGGGGATTAAGGAGCACACTTCTCATGATGAGCCCTCAGTAATGGATGGAACAGCTGAATCACTATATTGTATACCTGAAACTAATATAAACTGGATGTTACCTGTACTGTTATTAAAATTAAAATTAATAAAACGTTAGGCAATTCAAGGGACAAGCCATGAATAAGGGACAAAGGACTACAATAAAAAGATTAAAAACTCTGATAGGAATTGTGTGATTAAAATTTTCCCTTTAAAAGAATATTGACTCCCACCTCTTGAGCTTACGGGAGTCCCAGGGTTGAGGGTCAAGTCACCTCAGTGGCGTGTGTCCACATGGTGTCAAAGGTGAGACGAAGAATGATGATTCTTTCCGTTTCATATCGGTATCCACTTAGTTCCCCATCTATATTTTGACCAAGTTGATAAATTTCTTTGACAATTACCAAATACAGTGTTATGACCATGAACACTAAGAACTTCACGTGGCCTTCCCAACAAAAATAGGAAGAAAGAGAGGTCATAAAAACTTAGATTCAAAAAATTACATCCTCTTGAATTTAGGGATTTTATATTTACAAGCATGGAGCTGTTAAAATTGCAAGTAGTAATACTGGCATAGTGGGCAGACAAGAACGGGATGTCTGTACAGATAAAGTTTAGACGATAAGGCACTCTCTCACTGGAGTTCGCTATTAATTGATGCCTCTGCGTGTTGTAATTATAGTGGTAATGAGTGTTCATAAATATTAATTCAAAGGTACCAAAAATTCGTGAAGTACCTTCTGAATCATCAAAGACAGGTTAGGTGCTGCTGTTCAATAAAACTTCACAGATACATGAATTTACTGTGTTCTAATTCTTTGAAAAGTCTTCATCCACATAATACAGATCATTCATTTTCAGTCTGAAGGGTGACAGTTTATTCTATTTAACTCTGAACAATTGCCAAACATATGTAAGAAAAATCCCTACTCTTAAAAATCCTGTTAGTTTTATACCATGCCTCCAATGTACAATGCATTTATCTCACTATAACATAAAAAAATCTATAATGCGAACGTCTCTCCTTTCTAAAACCCCAGCTTTATAAGAATCTTTGCTGAATTTTCATAGAAGGCTAAAGAAATAAGGCTGTCAAAATTTATTTGAGATCAAGTGAGATCAAATTATAGTATTTGAGTTCCTTGAAAATAAGATGCTAGAAAGCCATGATATAGATCATTTATTTTAATGAAGAGAATCATTATTTTAATTCAAGAAGAATCATTTATTTTAATTCAAGTACTATTCATTTCTTCTACCATCACTATATTACAGCAAAAATGTATCTATATAATTAAAAAAATTAAATTCCAAATAGCTGATGCTCACAGATGGTTACACGTTTCCTTTGCTATGCACAGCTTCTAACTTTTAAATTTGAATTGTCTCCTTTCTATTAAATGTGATGTCCACTCATCATTATTGGATTTCTTATCTCCAGATTTTAATGATCAATATTTTGGTTTTTGCATGCTGTCGGGCTAAACCATATATTCTGGTCTTTTAATAATATGTTAAACTAGGCCAATCAAAGGAACCTACTTGTGCTCATTTGTATAAGAACTTAAATATAAAAGTTTGAGGTATAAAACAAATGACATAATCTATTTTAAGTGTATAAAATTAATTCATTTGTGTGCAATATCTAAAATTTTAAAAATATTTATTCATAGGCATCATTACATAGATACACATAACATGAAACATGTTGATTACAATTCTTTCAAAATGGGAGAAACATAATTTGCCATTTTGGGAAATGTGATTATTCCCTCTTTCTTCCATTACCCATAAGTTTTGTAGTTCTTATTACAGTGATTATTTTAGTTCGTGCCAATAAGTTCTACAAAGACCTAATATTAGCAACGCTTCATGAAATGGATTCAATTTCTATCAACTGCCTTTTTCCTTTATGGTCTCCTTTAATGGCACATGCTCATTTTTGTTACCCAATAACTTACCGAGACCCTTACATTCTTGAGAATTTTGAAATGAGTACTACCCGGTTTTTCTAATATGCTACAATCTATTTTCTGGAGATGACGCCTTACCTTTAAAAATACATTCAAAAGGACCTTTTGTTATTTACAAATATCATTCTAGTATAGGATCTCTTTTTTCTTTTTACAACTTCTATAGTAAAGAAAGGATGTCCCTCCCTCCCTTTTTTTTTATTCTTTCAGTGGATCAGCAAGGACCTTGGGGTGGTTATGGAAGCCTCAAAAAGAAAAGATGACTGTGATAAACTCTGAACTTTAAGTGTTACTATATATGATGTAATTAAATTTTTAAAATTTCACAGAATGACATACAGTCATAACCTAAATGTTATGTTATACAAGTTATATAAATACAGAATAAATGATGTATACTGTCCATTCTTAAAACATTTCTCTCTTGATATGTTTCACCACAAAATCAAAAAGTGCTTATGCACATATATCAGAAATTTAAAAAAGGAAGTTAATGACTCATTTTATGAAGGGGAAAAATGTCAAGTTAATAAGACTTAGTAAAAAAAAGAAACAGACTGAAAACACAATTTATTATTCATAATGGCAAAATACGTTTGCTATACTTATGTATTTAGTACAGATTTTCCCACGTGAAGTTCTTAAGTGGTTTTGCAGTCAAATATTACCACCCATTCTGTAGATAAAGAAAAGTGACGGGGGATGGTTATGGGAATAGGGGACGGGTATCAGGTAATTTATGGGGGGCTTACACAGTGGACAAACAGTAGTTTCTGTGTGTTAAAAACATTGCCTTCCCATATGCATCACTGACATTTTGCACAAACGTCGATAAACATCTGTCAACAAATGTTAAATTAAAAGCCTCTTTTACGTTGTTCTAACTTCAACATGTTAATGTGCTAGTATATATGTATGTGTGTGCATATAACACATATTTTATATATAAAACACACATTTATATCTTACACACACACTCACGACTCAGATGGCTTTGATGGAACTTTGCCCCTTCATAGGACTTTAAAAGGTCTTTATAAATGATCCTCTGGGCAGGTAATATGGACATTACCCAGGCAGATTCTTCACTTAGATTTGAAGTAAACTTGTAACACCTTTAAAATATCTGGAACCAGTCTCTAATTTGAAAATGTTACATAAAATTGTTACATAGTATAGATAGGTTAAAGAAAGTAAAGCATATGTTAAGGTATTTAAAAAAAAAATCATGATTTGAGTGTTTTCTTTGTAATTGGTTTAGACTGCAGATGGCAACTTTGACACTATGACTTAAAACTTATCAAAGAGATTTATGTTTTGCAATTGACATTTTAAGTGGAAGATTTACTTGAACTGGTACCTAATATGTTTTGTGTAATTAATTCCTCGGAGGTCAGTTTTTGTAGACACAGAATTCCTTTAACAGGAATCCCTCCTTTAGCAATATCTTTATTGTTAGAATTTGCAGCTGAAAAAAGAGTTCATCTTTTTCAAATGAGGTTTTCAGTTCCAGGCATTTCATTTGTTTCACTGATGATACAAGATTTCCTTAAAAATGCAAAATATCTTAAAAGTCGATGCTGGGGAGTTGGTGTAAGAAAAAAGGTGGAAATTAAAGAAATCAGGCATTAATAAGACATGGAAAATTTAATTATATAGATGCTTAAGTTCTTAATGAAGGGACTGAGTAATGGAGGGTCTGTCTCATTTTAAACTTTATACTATTATTCGGGTTATCTGTATACAATACTTAAAACTCATAAGCCTTATATATTTGTCTTTTCTATTTCTTTATGAAATGTTACATAGATCACTTGGTGGATAACATAATTTGATGAATGATGATGTTCAATAAACTGTTGTTGCATGAATTTTGATTGTAGCTTAATTTCTAGTTTTGATTAAAGAATGGGAACAATATATCTAAAAGTTGGGACATAAGTAACTGAACACATAGCGGTTCACTATCCCCCAAATAAATTTTATTAAGCAGGAAAATGTTTACTAATTAGGCATGTTTACATATTCCCAGTTGTTAATTATGTTCTCTTGTGTTGACAAGTGAAAGAGGAAACACAATTTTCCTTCTTTAGCATCTGTGTTGCCTTAATCATATATATTGGGTAGTTTGTATATTTTCGATGTCTATTTATTCAGGAAGCATGGAAAATAATTCTGAGTCTACTCAGCATTGATTGCTTAATGCAAGCCAAGTGCTCACCAATTCCATGTAACTGATTAACTCACATGGAATATAATGGTAAGGAACGCTGAGATCAGTGGTTTTGTCTACGAGGTCCAGTAATACTGGCCCTCCAAAAGGTGGGATAGTCATGTTTGTCTGGGGCTTCCAGACACCTTAATGAGTCATGAGACTCATTAAGACTTGTCCTGTCTTTAACAAAATTTTACATGTTCCTTTACGTGCCATTACTTCATGATCAACAATCGACAATGGCACTCAAGTATTTACAAAGTTGATGTTTTTCACTCAGTCTTCAGACGGTGGCTCGGGCTCATGAATGGATTTTGGAGTTGATGTTTAGAGAAATAATTAGTGGTTTTCTTTCTTCCTGGATATTTGCTATTGAACTTAGCATATTTAAAGAAATCTTGCAAAAAGATTTCCCCTGTATAGGTTAATGTATTGTGAGATTAGGTAAAAAGTTATTTTTGTCTTTTGGAGGGTTGGCACTTTAACTCCCCCTGGAAATATTATCCCAAAGTGGAACCTGAGACCTTGAGACAGAGCCACATTCTCTGATCTATGGATTTTACTCATTTCTTAGAGAGGAGGACAAGAGAAGTCAACACTGGGAAGTGAAAGAATAATCACAGACTTAAAAAGACAAAGTAGAGCATTGAGGATGAACAAAAAATATCAACCCACATAGAAGACAACTTTAACAAATTAGGCAATGCTTTAGTAACATGTTAACAGGTTTTCACATTCCAGTAAAAGTAGGTTTAGATGCTATCAATACTTTGGAGAGTATCACTCATAACTTGGGACCACACATACCTAGCACCATAGCATCCTGCGCACATATGGCTACCACATGAAAGGAAAGCACTGTAAAAACTTAAGAGACTTAAAGTTTTCCTTTCTGAAGGGTTTCTGTGAAACGGAATTGTTACAAAGTTGTGTATGAAATCTAGAATTCCGAACGTTCAAAGGTAGTATGCATACTAAAGTTGTATGCTTTACTATTTCACAGGCATGCAAAATTATATTTATTTGACTGCAACTATGATTTTATTTTAGAAATTCCTGTAGAGGGACTGAAAACTC
>NC_043713.1:44824505-44884505 GCF_006229205.1 Suricata suricatta
TGAGTGTCACTGTGGGTAGCGGAGCGAGAGCTGCGTGGCCGCGAGGCGTGTGCGCGCGTGAGTGTGAGTGTGAGTGCGGGGGCGCGCGCGCTCCCCTCTCCTGTTTAGCCCCCAGGTGGAGTGAGGGTGATGTGTGTTGGGGGGGGACGTTAAGACAAGAGGAGGATCCCCAAATGGGGCGGCGGTAGAAACTGGGCAAGAAAGGACAACCAAAAAAAAAAAAATCATCTGGAAGGGGAGAAAAAAAAAATCCTCCGTCTGAGATCTACATCTGGGCTGGAGGAAAAAGTTTTCTGTTGTGTGTTTTTTGCAAAGAATAAATATGCAAACCCGTTTGGTGCTTCTTTTTTCCTTTCTTTGGAAGAAGAAAAAAAGTCAACTCAAACTGGGGGGAGCAGCTTCGGCTCATTAAAAACGTGGCCCGGGGTCCCAGCCGCGCCTGGGCGAGGACACAACGGCCGCCGCCTCCTCCCCGCCCGCGGCCGGCTCCGGTTCGCCTCCGCGCGCAGCCCGTGTAAACAATCGCGGGGAGCCGGCCTGCGGGAGCCCGGGGCCCGGGTCCCCGCTCCCGCCCCAGAGTTCCCCTCCTGGCCCTTCCGAGAAAGTTCACCACCTCCTCGCCCCTACTCCTCCCCGCCGCCCCCTTTGGTCTTTCGCTTTGCGCGAGGGGGTCCAGCTCCTCGTCATCCCCGTTGGAGAAGGAAGTTTGCGGGTTACGAGTTGTGGGATTTGGGGGGGGGGGGCTCACAGGCTGGCTCTGGCGAAGGAGTGGGGGCGGGGGACACTGAAGTTATTGATCTGGTGGCTGTGGTGGAATGTGGCGAGGAGAGTCACGTGGCGGCCTCCTCCTCCTCCTCCTCGGCCTCCTCCACCTCCTCCTCCTCCACCTTCCGAGCCTCCCCCCGGGGAAACCAGGGGCGCGCGGCCGCGGGGATCCGGGAGCTCCGACGCTCCGAGGCCGACAGCGGGGAGGGCGAGCGGCGGGGCGCGAGGGCCGGAGGAGGTGCGGGCAGGCCGGGCTCGGAGTCGGGGCGAGGGCGTGGGGTGCGACAGCCGGAGGCGGCGGAGGCCCCTGCGACCCGGGAGGCGGAGGACAAAGGACGGCTTGTGCGCCCGCCCGGGCCCGAAGGGTCCCGCCGAGGTCCGCGCGGCCCGGCCCCGCCCTCTGGTCCTCGGAGGCGCAGCATCCTCTTCCTCCTGGGCGGCCCGGGGCCCGGCACCCACTTGCCCCTGGTACTGCCACCGGGTCTCCCTCGGCGGCCGCTGGCCCGGGGGAGGGTGGGGAGAGCCGGGCGCCCCAAGCGTCGCGGGCCCCCGGCCGATGTGTATTTATGAACTCGATTAACGGAGCTCTCACCGCACACACAAAGCCCTTTCTTCTCCTGGGAAGGAACCGGGTGGGGGAGGGAGGGCCTCGCAGATCCGAATGCTCTCTTTTTTCCCCCCCGAAGCACAGAAGTTTTAGTTTGAAAAGGAGCTGAATCTCTGACATGTGCCTTGACACAATTTTTTGTGGGGATTTACATTCACGTGGGCCACACATTTTCTGGGAAAACCTAGACCAACGGCCTGAAAGATTGCAGCGCCGATAGTGAAAAAATAAACGCCACGGGCGCGCGCGGGTGTCAGGGTAACGGTGAACGACGCTCGCGTCCGGGGAACTTGCCGTGACACTCTGCTTCCTTAAAAGTCACGCTGAGCGAAGTAGCGGGACAAACCTCTTCCCAGTCGCTTGGCAAGAAGAACTTTTTGAGTTTGATAGGATAGCGCTTGTTGTCAGTCCGGTTTGAAGAGCTGCAAAGGGGCTTCTGAACGTTTAGTAATTTGGAAAGCTTTTTGTTTTTAAAAAGTTGATTGAAGTTCGCACAGTGGGTAGTTTTGCTTTTCCGCAGCATCTGAACATGCGGTTCACCTGCCTTTGGAATTAATTCGGACTTGAAGTTCTGTCGATTGCGGGTGCATGCGTTCCCTGTGTTTCCTAAAGAGGATTCATTCTCATGCACATAGGATTTTCTGGGCTGTCAGTGAAGCCTTCATTTGGCGGTATTCGCCGGGTATGTTGGATAAGTCGAATTGCAGAATACCTGGGACCAAGACCTTTGCAGTCCTTAAGTTAATAAGCAAGCAAACAAACAAACAAACAAAAAACCAAACAAAAAAACTGGAAAGGAATCAAGAGGGCATTTTATTCTTTTGTAATATTGTCATATTGCAAGAAATATTCAAGTATCTTCCCCATAAAGACACCACATCTGTTTCAACTGCCAAGCTCTAAATAAACTATTTACATTAAAAACAAAGATTTAGCTTCCATTTTCTGTGTGGGCACGGAACAGGGTTGTGTTCTCCTCTGTCAGCTGCTTGGATGACTCCCAGAGCAGGGAATGGCCTCAGGTGGGCTGGCTGAGCTTTGAGGAGAAGCTGGAGACAGGAATAAAAACAATACAGTTCTTACTAAAGCTCTGACTTGTTTTTCTTCAGGGTGTGCATTAACTTGGAAAAATACATATTTAGATGAGCTATGTCAGATGAGTAATTGTGATATTAGTGGCGGTTTTGGAGAGGTAGAATGGCATTCTAGGTGGCTCTTGTTAAATAATCTAGCCCTTTCTTCACTAATTTTCATTTCCTCATGTCTTCCTGGAAGGGTCTCCATTTTTTAAAAATGTGTTTTAGGAGCCTTCTGAGTATGTGGATTCTGTACATTACATTGTTTGGAAGGTCACACTTGGATCATAGAAAAGCCAGGGAGTTGTTATTATGACAGATAATCTGGCATCACCATTAATAATAAGGAAGAAGCAACACTTCGCCATCAGCAGGCACAGAAAGGCAGACTTGATCTGAGTTTCTTCTTTTATGAGGCACTGATGAGTAGTGTGGCAACTAAAATAGAAATTCTCATTCTATTAAATGAGTGACAGTGTTTCTAAACCTTGCAGATTACTTTATACCAGCTTGATGGAGGCTTTGGAAACCATGAAAATGCAGGGCGCTTTTCTCAATAAAACATGAAGTTGTGCATTCCATTTTCAACTTGTCTCCTACCTCCATACTATGTCTTTAACAAACAAGGTTTAAAAGGTATTTCTGATATAGCTGTCACTTCTGATATCATAATTTGCAACTTCTGTCTCAGGGGAGTAGTTTACATAAGGCAGGTAAAAAACATTAAAACAACATGACAGTTCAGTTTATGAGTTTTTGTTTTCAACCAGATGCTTTAAAATAAGGTCTACCAGGAAATTCTATTAATAGTTGAATTTATTTTGTGTATTGTCATAAACTAAATTATATTTACTTAAAGATTATGCAGGGTTTTTGTTTGTAGCAAACTTTAATGTAATTGCCCTAGTAAAACCCACCTCCTGAGAGTGGGTGCCAGGTTCTGGGTGCAGTGGAGCGTACCCTGCCCGGTCTCCTTACTCCTCACGTGCACTGAAACTGGTAAACACCAAAAAGATTCATTTTTTTTTCTATTTGCGAAAACTGTGAAACATATTTTGGAACGTGAAACTCTTTTACCCCTCTGACTCTCAGAGCTCGAGCATCAGAAGTCTCTCAGCCCACAAAGTCCTGAAACTTATTCCATCCTTAGGCTACGAAGTCTGCAGAATGACCCTTTCTGTTTAATGAAACAGGGAATCACCGCCAGTAGTTTGAGGCAAGGGTGGTACACAATGAAACAAGTCACCCCTTTCTATCTCATTTGTGTTATTTGGATATTTATCTAAATTCCTGAGAGTAGACCTGGTACTTGAGTCCATCACCTGACTGGAAGGAGTTCTACCGCCAGCTTGTTTTTCGAGGCAGCAAATCAGTTGCATCAAATTGGTCAATTGTGACCTATTTCTATTTTTCTTGCTGGCTCTTTATTCTACTTCTTGTGGTACTTCTCCGATGGAAGTTTCTCAACCATTTTACCTTGATAAAAACATAGGGTGTATATTTGTGTGTGTGTATGTGTGTGCGTGCATGTATGTGCATGTGTGTGCGTGCATGTGTGTGTGTATGTGTGTGTGTGAGAGAAAGAGAAAAATTTACTCCAAAAAGCACTGTAAGAGGGAAAAAGTGGTTCACTGCCTGAAGGTGTGATATATTCAGTAAGAGCCAAGTTATAAAGCTGGAAGGAGAGAGGGGAGCACTTAGACATTTAAATGGCCAAGTTAAACACAAGACACAATTAGGATATCTGGACCCTCAGGTGTCCATAAACCCGTACCCGGGGCCTCGAGAGAGACATGGGGGGAACCAAGGAGAAAGAGAGCCCCCAAAGTGCCTTGTTTAACTTGGCCATCACAGTAGCTAACCCTTTGTTACTTGGCACATTTTGAAGTTATCACACTTAATGATTGACCTTTTTCCTTTTTCCCATTTACCTTCTTTTGTACTTATAATGCTTTTTTTTTTTAAAGAAGTAATTTATTAGGAGTATAATGAAGTGGCAAAAATGTAGCCCTCACTCTAAAGTAGAAATGTAAACTATCGAGTTTGAATGAAAAGTCAATGGATTTTAAGTCCCAGAAGCTTTTGAAAGTCAGAAAACCTATCTATTAGGCTGTATTCTCTAGTGGGAAAGCTCTCAAAATTGTAGGTGTTAAAACAACCATCTCAGGGAGCTTGGACTAGCCCCTAACCTGAAGGGAAATGTCCAACTCTCCAGTCCTTATTTAAACACATTTCCCTCTGTTTTTCAAAGACAAAATAGATTTTATTAGGTAGACAGGTGACATTTATATGTCAAAAAAGTGTGGTCCTCTTTCAGTTTTGGTTTTGGAAATAATGCCATAGTAAGAAGAAAAAACCCTGTATTTTATGTGGAAAGACAATGGCACTAAGACAGTAAAATAGTTTGCTTTGAAATAAAACTTGTGCTATGGCTTTTCCCTCAAAATTATTATTAGAGAAGTTAAGCATGACTTTTATTTTTAATAACTAGATTTTAACCTAAGGTGGGTTTTAAAAAATATTAAGAAGATACTTATATGTCTCTATCTATTCTTTCTCGTGATTGTGAGGGCAAAATTCTCTACTAATCATGCGACAGACAGCCAAGTATGCTTTTCCTTTTGGATTTGGAGACTAAAAAGCCTGACTATTGGAAACACTGTTCACTTGTTCTTCTGTTCATCTATCAAGCAGTGACTGTTTCTTCCCTCTACCACCTCTAAATTATACTGACTAGATGTTGAAGTCATTAAATTGATTACAGTCCAATCAGTAGACAATCCGACATAAACAAAAACAGCAATTACAGTTGGCAAGAATCCCACGAGTGCTAGTCAAAGTTCCAGAACTGATGGTCCAGTGAGTCTTTTCCAAAACGCCGGATTTCACGATTTCAGCAGTTCTGGCAGCATCTTCTGAAAGGGAGGGTACAAAAATTCATAAGATTCCACTTGGCCTTATAAACAAAAACATCTGTTTGATGCATGAGTGGATTGTTGGCTTTTATTTATCCAGCCAAAAAAAGGGCAAAAAATAGGATATTGAACATAAAAGCATACATGTAAAAATGAAATTACAAAGGGATTTGAGATTAGCAGCTTTTCATAAAGCAAGCTGTTAATAATGTTTTCTTTTTTGTTATGCCAGGGTATTCCCATGTCCCTTAGAATCCATTGTAGTTATCGACAGCAGTGACATCTACTAGTGATGACAGAATTTTTCAACTTTTTGCTGCCAGTAATTATACTTCTTTTTACTAGCTTTTTTTGGGTCATTGCAAGTCTGGTAGCATATCTAGGAGATTTCTTTTCATCATATAGGAATATTTTTGCTCCCTTCCTTTTCTTTTTAAAGAAAGTCTGTGAGAATTGACTAGTCTGGTGAATTCCAGTGAAATACTTGTTGACATAAGTTGAAATGTAATATTAAGTATACTTGCTTGAGTTTTCATTTTGATGTAAAACCATGCAATGAGAAGAAAGAGGTTTTGATAGTAGAAAAGAGCAATTCTACCAAGATCAATTAAGGATTTTTATGAAAGGTCTGGTTCTCCTATTACTGTGCTTTATTAATTCGTCTGACAAAATTCACATTGCTGGTTTTAATGTCATTAATTCTGTTGCCATAGAATACATTCTTTATGGCTAGATTTAATAGATACCATGTTGAGGTTTTAGTTATTTTTAAGAGAAAATAATTTTAAGGCTTGGAACACTTACGTTGTATTTTAGCTGCCTTATGGATTATTAAAAATGTAAATGTTGTCATTAGGTAGTATGTTAAAGAATGCTTTTAAATTGTATGAAATTTTGATACTAAGGTTGATATTCCAAATCAAACCTCTGGCTAAGTATTTTCCCAGATGTATTTAATTCTTTTTCTCCATCGACCCCTATCATGCTGTCAGAGGTTAAAGTTAGTTTTGTGGAGGGGGGTGTGTGCAACTTTCTAATCCCGTGTCAATTAAATCTGAAATATATTCCTGTTTTTTGTTCGGAGATTACAAGGTACACTATCTGGGGTGGCATCCCCCCTTTTTTGTTGCAGTGAAAGTGTACTTGTCTGATTTAAAACACGTTCCTCAACAATATTATTATGCTGCAATTAAAACTTAGACATTAAAGTTAACATTAGTAAATTTAAATAGTTCTGTTATAGTATTAATCAAATAGTGTAAGGAAAGCTTTTAAATGGTTTAAATAATTATGCAACTCTTGGCATAAAAGCCTGACACAAGATAAATCTTTGAAAACTAAGTAGAATCGTGGCCTTTTTTTTTTTTTTTAACTTTAATTTTAGGCAGCTTGAGCTTTTAGCATGCATCACATTCCACCTCTAGTATAAGTAATTATGCCAGTTTAGTAATTATTAGAGATGAAAGAAATTCAGTAAGATACGAATTCTTTTAAAACTTCAGTAGCTTCGGTTTTAGCAGGGATAATGATCAAGCAGCCGTCACCCAGCTGCCTGGGGACCCTACCACAGTGACAAGCCCTCGGCTGATCTTGGGGGTATCATTATTATGGCAGTGCACAGTACACTTGGCGCTTCCATTCTACGTGTCTGGTGGTGGAGGTTTACAATTTGCTCATACACAAAATCCAGATTCAGATATGACGGTCTAGAAACTCCCACTTCTTAGAAGATTAAAACAAAAATATAAATGCAGAGATACTTAAAAATTATTATTGGTGCACACTGCCTGTTTTCATTTTGTACGATAGCAAGGGATTTTTAAAACCCTAAAAGGAAAACTCTATATGTAAGTCTCTCATTTGCATGAATGTATGTGTTGAGAATGTACTGAGCATTTTAAGTCTTGTTTTCAAATGAAGATGATTTGGTTTGGAAAATGCATACTAATTGGTTTACGAGTGTAGTTCTCAAGCTCAGTGTGGTCGAGTGATTGACATTGAGAATATTTATTTTCATAATGGTGCAGTTTGTTAAAATCACATTTTGGTGTTTTGGTTACAACAATTTTTTTCGTTATATATGTGAAAATAAAAGGTTTCAGCTCCTCAGGTATCACAAGTCAGTTAAGTGGTATGGACACATGCACAAATACGCTCTCATCTTCCATTTAATATACATTTTGCCTAGCAATCCGTATGAGTTGGTCACTTTTTAAGGATTGAATTGGATTTTGCCTAATAGAAATCAGTACCACTGTAAGGCATATAATTTCCTTTTAGAAATTAAAATCACTTTACCATTAAGTGTCATTATTTCACTTTTTTTTATTACCTTCTTCTCCTTTCTTTCTCACGATTGGCTTTTCCCAAAATTTCTTATCCCCTCCGTGTGGTGTGAGAGATATATCAAGATGGAAACTTATTTATCCTCTGGGAATGAAGGAGATATGTGGCAGTCATTCTTGAGTATGGACAGTTCCATATACTCATGCGGTGTATGTTTGTGATGACACGTGAAGGAGTCCGTAAGGTGAATGATGAATCACCATACTCTAGGAGGCGTTGTGACCAGGAATCTATATTACGATGTTTTAAACTATATATTGACTTCTAGAAGCAACTTGTAGCATTTCATACCTGTTCTTTACTATTACTATATTTCTTCATAGTAAAACCAGATTAGGTCTAGTAAGTGTGTGAATTAAGACTAAATAGTGCTTGCTCTTAGCATTCCTAATGATTCAGGTTGTCTCCGTTGTTTTGGGTTTCTAAGACATCTGCTTTCTCTTACTAGTATCACTCTTTTGTCTTTTCTTATTTTTAATCCTCTGCAAAAAGGCACTTAGGTATTCACAAACATCACCCCACTAAGCCAGAACAGAACTATTGGCTGGGAGGTGGCGCTGTCCTGAGCTCACTGGAATGTTCTGTCCATGGGCCGACCTATGGAGTCTGAAGTTGCTGTGTGTGGTGTAGGGTGGTTTGGGGCTGTCAGTGTGCCGTCTGAAAAGTTAGGTGGACTGTTAGCAGAGGCAAGGGGTAAAAAACGAAACGAAACTGTGGGCTCAAGAGAATGCATATTCATTCCTGGAAAGAGTAGAGACTCAAAAGAGAAACAATTAGTTATGGTCCTAGGGACTGTGACTTGGATATTAGTGCCAGTGGGGAGACAGTCATACAGCAGAAAGGGCAAGAGGGCGAGCTCTGATGCGCCGTCTGCACTTTTGTTTTTTGGCAAAGTCACTTAGCCTCTGTTCTCTAGGATTCAGATTTCCTTTCTGTAAAACGAGGGGCTCATTTCATCATTTAACAAGGGTTTGGTTTGGTTTGGTTTTTCCAGTGCTTATTTTGTTGCTGGCCTTGTGCTAAGTTCTGAGAATTAGGTCGTGAACCAAGCAGGCATAAGCCTTGCTCTTATGAAACTTACAGTCTAGAAAACTGGATGAGAATTTAATTATCTTCCATCGCTTTTTAACTTAGGGAAGGAAGCAAAGCAAGTGAGGAGGAAGAAGTGCCTGTATAGGATAGATTCCCTTTCTCAACAAGTTAAGACAGTTAAAAAAATTAGATGAAATGGGTTCCCAAAGCATCTTCGGCACCAAAAATTGGTGAGCTGTAACTTTTAAGAATAGTGAGCAGTGTTGCCTCTTATATTTAAAAGGTAAGTATGCTCACTTGAATGGAAACCACGAAACAGAACCTATGGAGTGTTCCCTCTATTAGGTCATTGACTGAGCAACATCTCTTACTTCTAAAAGAGCTAGACAACATTCTTGAAAGTTAATTGTGTGAGTTAAAGTTAATTTAAAAACCATTGAAAGATTTATGTTATCCTTTAAGAAAATTGAAGGCTCTTAGAGAATGTGTATGATGCTGATATTAAAAAACAAAACAAAAACAAAAACAAAAACAAAAACAAAAACACTGCAAGCCCAGCAACACCAAACCCCAGTTAGGAATCCCTGCAACATAGAATTGAGGTGAGACAAGTCAGGAGGAACTCATTCCACTAAACATGCAGGAAAAGAACAGTAAGGAATGAATCAAATTGGTATTGAAAAGTCCACAGTGCAGGTTTGACTATCTTGTCGCCTGGGAGACAGGAGAATGCTTTGAAATAAACTTTTACAGAATCATAGATCTTAAGCATAAGACAGTTTAGAGCTAATGATATCAGGTGTCTTGATGGTCTTCGTGTTCAAAGATATGAGTGCTGAATGAATGGTGATGGTGGAGTGTAACTGACCGAAGAAAAAGATGATCAACATGAAATCCCTTTTGCCTTCTCCACAATCATATAGGTCATTTACATAAATATTGCATCATTATACCAAATTTTTAATCTTTAAAATAAAACCATTACAAGATAATAACACCATTTTATAGCTCCTGTTAAATGTAACTGTTTTTTTCTACTTGCTGATTTGCATACTTAAAACCCAGTCTGAGTCTGCTGGGCCAGCATAGCCCCTGGGATCCCCTGGGACGGCTTCCTACCACTCTCTTTGCCTCTGTGTCCCTGGCCAGGAGAGTGCTCAGTCAGGTGCCTGACTTGGTGTTCAGTACCTTCTGAAGAACCAAAATCACTGTTTCTTGCCAAAGGAAGTGGTGACTTCTGAATTCCCTTCTATCTCTCACATCATAGAATTCTACTACTGAGAAATTGTAATTCTTGCAAGTTGATCAATAATTCATATTAATGGGGCAGGCATGCTTTTTAAGTTGTGAACTTGATGGAGTTGTAGCTGACGGCACAAAACCAAACAACAGAGGTTAGATGGTCTTACTTTCCACTACGATTTCTTGTTCAGATCCTTTATTTAGGGAGCTAATATAGAAGAGCACATGTATCACATACTGAACCATCTCAGGGCTTTTACAAGGATGACTCTATCCAACTTCTGGTATTTTCATAGAGCAGTTTGTCGCCTCTAGATGAGAGCCTGGGGATAGTGACCAATTCAACTCGCTAGGGGTTTGTCCTGTCTCACTGGGAGCAACTTTAACAGCAGCAGCTGCTTTGGACTAGAAATCATGTGTATTTGTGGGTGTGTTTGCCTGGATGTTTGCAGTGGGATAGGTATGAACCTGCTGCAGGACAAATGTGTGAGCCAAGGTCAAAGTGTGTTGCTCTGAGGACAGCATTTTAATTTAGTTTGACTTGTGTTGGCTAATCATCTTCAATTCATGTTCATCCGTTTGCCCAGATGCTGGTACCATTTTCATATAGCAGAATGGCCCAAATCTGTAATGATTTTCACAGCCTCACATTGAACCTCCTGTAGGCTTAGACTGTGAGTTTGCAAGTCAATGATAATAAGTCTATTATTTTGTACAATAATAAAGGCTTGAATATTGTTTTCATTTCTTAAGACTCCTCATCTTCTGTGACGCACCTGAGTTAAAATGACTCTTCTCGTTATTATTCCCTCTATATATTGCATCCCATAGAAACTCTAGCACTAAGTTGTTTTTCTGGTTTGTTGATGAGCCCTTTGAGAGCAGGGCTCTGTTTTTCTTTTCTTTGAATCCCCATAGCCTAAAACTAGATGGTAAACAAACAAATCCACAATTACACAAATATAGTAATTCAGTCATTTGTTTAATCAACAAATATTTACTTCACATTTCTCTTTTTTTTAAATTTTTTTATGTTTATTTTTGAGAGAGAGAGAGAGCACAGGTTAGGGGCAGAGAGAGATAGAGACACAGAATCTGAATCAGGCTACAGGCTCAATGCTGCCAGCACAGAGCCAGACGTGGGGCTTGAACTCACAAGCTGTGAGATCATGACCTGAGGTGAAGTTGGATGCTCAAGCGACTGAGCCACCCAGGCGCCCCCTTGACGTTCCTCTTTTACTAGTCTAGAAGTGCTGGGAGTTGGGGATGCTATGAAGGAGTTACAACCAAGCAGTGGAAACACATTAAATGGACAATTGAATAGATACTAATCATTCATAGTCATGTGAAAGGAAAGTACTAGGTGTTATGAGCACATTTCACAGATATCCAGGAGGTCAGGAAAGGATCACAGGAGAAGCCCTTTCCAACCAAATCTGAAGTTTAGTATGTTTTTGCATGAAAGCAATTGAACATGGTATTGCATTCTACAAGAATTTCTAGTTGAGCATCAGTTATGTGTCAGGTGCTAAGGATACAGTAAGGAACAAGTCAGAGACCGTTGCTCATGAGTTTCATGAAGCTGACAGTCTATGAAGACTTTTGAGATGATTCTCTGTTTCCTTCTCATTGTTGTTTAACTCCAACCTGTACTTTGTTTTGCAACAATACTATACTTCTAGGTCATACAAGTGGGATCTCTTTTATATTATTTGCACTTGGCTAACTTGGGTATAAGTTCAGGCCATCCTTTGTACACAGGACCTGGTTTTTACACTCTTAAGTAAACTACCCTAACAACATCCATTGCGGTATTCATCATTCGATCTACTTATTGTTGCAAACTTCCGGATTTCCTTTCATTCTTACAACGTTACCTAAATACTGGATAAACTCACTAATTTTGGTATCATAAGACAATTTAATAACTCTCCTCCATTTTGCCTATAAGGCAAATATCTATGAGATATTTAGGAAAATATATTCACACTGTGTAATATGTTTCTGCTTATGATCTTTGCAAATTCTTAGTACAGTTTCCACATCAAGGAGATCAGTAAGTTCTAGAATATGACAGTACATCAACAATCTGATTCTATATTTATCTATTCTGTAAAGTATATTCTGTAACTGAAAACATACATGGAGAAACTGGAAGATTATAAAAAAGTTATCTACCTATCCAAACTTTAATTGACTTTAAAAAATTTTTTATCTAAAAAAAGTTTTTAATGTTTATTTATATGAGAGAGACAGAGAGAGACAGAGTATGAGCAGGGTGGGGCAGCGAGAGATGGAGACAGAATCTGAAGCAGCCTCCAGGCTCTGAGCTGTCAGCACAGAGCCCAACATGGGGCTCAAACTCATGAGCCAGGAGACCGTGACCGGAGTCAAAATCAAGTCGGATGCTCAGCCGACTGAGCCACCCAGGCTTTCTTCATTTTTCAACTCAGAATTTTAAAGCATTTTCTGTTGTTTCTATTCATAATAGTATTATTCACAAGGTCCCCCAAAAAGTCTGCGGGAGGATGTTCAAAGCCCTTGTCACTGTCCACATAACTCTCCAGGCCAAGTCTGAGTGAGTGCATCGCTACCCTGGACAGGCTAAGAATGGGCTGCGTCCTCCAACTGGTCCTTAAATATCTGTCCCATGGTTATTGAGAGAGGATAAGGAGCCTAGTGGCAGTGTCCTCAGGCAGCAAACTGGGCCATTCTTAGATGGTGATATATACATGTGAGTATCTTGGCTGGTTTTTTTTCCCCCAACAAAAGCAAGAGCTCTCTGTGCTGTCCTCCCTAGAAGCCTCTCTCTGTACCAAGACTCAGGGGCCTCTTTCTTTTTTCCTAATAACCCCACTGTGTCCACTGGATGCTGTTCTGTCATTTCACCCTTCCTTACTGCTGGGCCATTAAGTTGTTTCCATTTATTTACTTACTTGTTTGATTTACTATTTACAAATGTTGCTTCAGTAAGTATATACACATTCTTGCTGGCATGATGACGGTCTATGTGGGATAAATTCCTAAAAGTGGGATTGTGAGATAAAGGGAATATGTTTTAGCATCTCGAAAGGTATTGCCACTGTCGCTTCCACAGAGTTCATACCAATTCGCACTGCGTTTAGTAACAGGGTTAGAGAGTGTCTGTGTTTAAATACTTTATCTTTACTAATGTGACTTGTGAAATAAGCAAACTGGTATGTCATTGATATTTTAATTAGCATTTCTATAGTTATGAGCATCTTTTCCTATGTTTATACATCATTTGTATTTATGTTTTTGTGAATTGCCTTTTTATTACCTTGGCTCTTTTATATTTTGATTTGAAAGAGCAGCTCATATTAATAAGAAAATTAGTCCTTTGTCTGACTTACCTGTTGCAAATATTTCCCCAGGAGTCTTTTGCCTTTGTGGGCGGTAACTTTTTTCTTGTGTCATACAGAGGCTTAAAATTGTCTGTTTTCAGTTTTGTCAGTGCCCTCCCTTGTAACGAATAGATTTTGTAGGTCTGACTTAGAAAGGTTTTTTTTCTTTTTTCTTTTCTGATCACTCTGTTAGTTTTGTCTTCCCTGTTACACAGGCCCCGTTACTCAGCCCCGTGTGCCCAGCACCTAAGCATATTTCTAGAAATCTCATAGTGCTCAGGAAATATTCAGTGGGTCAGTCAGTATAGTATGGTGGTTGAGAACACGACTGCTAAGCCAGACACCCTGGGTTGAAATTCTCATATGGTTGACCTTGGGCAAGTGATTATATCATTTTAAAAAAAATGTTCATTTAGTTATTTTGGGAGAGACAGCGCGCATGCACGCATGAGAGCCGGAGTGGAGGGGGAGGCAGCCGGAGAGGCAGAGAAAATCCCAACAGAGCCAGTCTGTCAGCGCAGAGCCCTGATGGTACAAGCCGTGAGATCATGACCTGAGCTGAAATCAAGAGTTGGTCGCTCAGCTGACCGAGCCACCCAGGTGCCCCAATTATATCACTCTGATCTACAGTTTCTGTATCTCTAAGGGTAATAATAGTACCTAATTCAGGGAGTTTTTGTGAGAATTAAGAGTTAATTCCTGTAAGCTCTTAGAACAGTACCTGGCAGATGAGAAGTACCTGGTCAGTGGTTTTTACTCGAACTCTCAAAAGGTTTTTCTGTCTTACGAGGACGTTCTTTATCCCATGGTATACAGCTCTTTTCTATTCTAGAAAATTCTTCTTTGCTGTGGTTCAGGAGTAGGGATTTCGAGGTACCTGTGCGGCTGCACACAACCTTTTCAGAGGCCTGTCTTGGGTGGGTTCCTTGCAGACATCTTCGTGAAGTTCAGGGGCAACGGCTAAACCCTTTCACACGGGCCAAATTAACGCCTGGTTCCAAGCTCCATTATTCTTTGCCAATGTAGACAGAGTTCTGAAAGAAAAATTCTTGTAGAAATTCCAATTAAAAGATAATGGAAACATAAAGTGGAGCTAATTAATTTTAGAGTCTCTGCCATCTTTTTGGTAAGTCAGGTCTATGTCTTTGAGGTTCTTTGCAAAAGGGCCAGTGCTAATTTGCAATGGTAGGCCAGTTGTTCTTGGGAGAGGAACGAGAGACAAATAATTCACTTATCATTATGAAGGTTTAATCATAGTAGGTTTATTAATAATCCTTCAATTAAAAAGGTAAATCTGGGCATGGGTTTACAAAGGAGTTAGCCAGACAAGGGGATGGTTTTCTACAACACCAAACTCATCAGTAAATTTATCTAGAAGCATTTTCTTTGAGGCTTCAGAGGGGAATCCCGTGTTGTCTAGAAGCATCTGTGAGTACAGAGTGGGAAGGTGGAAGGGGGTACGTCTGCTGCCTGGCTGTTCCACACCAGGCGGTGTCTGGCTGTGTTGAGCCACTGCTTTAATTTCATATGAAACCTTATTTTAGGGCAGATTGTCTGGAATTTCTTTCCTCTTAACTTCTCCATTCTGTCCTGCAGTAAATCCTGATGGTTCACTTTGGTGTATTTTTATTTCCCTGGCCTCCCCTTGCTCATTTGGTTACCAGCCCTACTTTGTTTAGTCCATGAAATCAGCCAGTCTGCACTCTTGGATTGCTGGGTCCTGGGGGTCTTTAGGCTCGAGAACCCCAGCCGTCGGCCACCGGGTGACCTGCACGCTCCCCTGTCTGCCGAGCCTCTGGGAAGGCCCTTCCGTCTCTTTTTATTGTAACTAAATTATAGCTGTCATAAAGTTGTCTTTGTTCGGACAAAGTCTGAAGCCTTAATATATCCAATCAGATGACTTTCAAATAGCCATTTATGCTTTTTCCCTTCAACCTTAATGCTAAATGAAGTGAAAGAAATAGTAATGAAAATCGGAGTTCAGAGTCAAGAGGATTGTACCAGGCTGCTTTTAATGAGTGGAATATCCTTAAATGACAGTGAGTGACAAAAGAAATTCCACTTCGAGATCATTTAAAATAGATATTCTAGAAGACACTTCAGGAAGGGTGTTTTGGGTTACAGTGATCGTCTGGGCCGAGAGACTCAGGGAAGAGGTCAGAAGCCAGGCAAGGTGCAAAGTGTTCTGAGGGGTCAAGGACATGGAGCATCCATCTGCCCTGTGGCCCAAGACGTGAGAACTCCAGCGCCCCATGGCAGGTCACGCCAGGACGCTGTGACGTAATAGGGAGGAGAGTCTCAGCCTCTTGATTTCTCGTTCTAGGAAGTAACTTTCACAGCTGTACACATTCTAGACGATGGAAGGAAAAGTGACTCTGCCTGCCCCTTTCAGATTCTTTACAAACACTGCTCTGGGAGAGTCACCTTCCCTATTGTAGTCCTAGCTTCCAAGGTCTCAGGCTTTCAGTCCTGGATGTACAACCAACACATCCCTGTGAGTTGACCTGGGTGTCTCAGGGCCCGATGGACCGGTGTTTGAATCCTGCAGGCTGTTGAACCTCTGTAAGTCTCATTTTTCTTATCAGTAACAAGGCATGAGTCTACTTCACATGATTGTTGTATTAGGTAACAAATGTGAGATGCCTGACATGTATCTTAGCACCTTACTAACTAGTAGCAGCTTTTTATTAAAGATGAGGTTCACAGGCAGCTGAGGAAGCATGCACATTTTCTTCTCTCTGTGTTTCCCTCTCCTGCAAAGTGTTGAGGGGTGACACAGTTCTGTGACCATCTTGCCTCTTTGTGTAAAGCAGAAAATATTTTCCCTTCTGGAGACAGCCTGAGAGAAATTGTGTGAATTTTATATTAAACTTCCAGTAACCACTCTCTACAATAAAAGGGGGGCAGGTAATAGACGTGAGTTCACTATTTATGGCAAATACTTTGCCTTTGGGAAACCTGTTTGCCGTTTCAGAAGACGCCGTGTATCTGTTTCATTTGATCTGAAGTAAATCTTATGTCAGTTATTATTCCCATTCTGTAGGTGAGGAAACTGTGGCTCATCACGTCGGCCTGGCTGAAGTAGAAAAAGAATGTAGACTTTTGGACTTGAAAATGGACAGTCTTTTTAATCTCATAGTTTTCAAATGGAAGAAGCCAAGACCAATCTTAAGCCAGATCAAGAGGTGGAAATAATTAAACCTCTGGCCGCCATATTTCTCCTCTGCTGTTCCCTTTTCCTTTAAGCGTTTAGACCCCAGCTCCCTCCCCTATTACACCTCCCCAGAGAAAGTTACTTGTACAAGGAAAAAAATGTATTAGCCAGTTATACCTGAAAGAGAATTAAAAGCAGTGGAAACCTGACAAATCCCTAATTGTGTGATTAAAGGCTTTGGCTTCTGATAAAAGAACTGCATGCCCGAGAAGCTGATCTGGGAGGTTATTTTTGAGGAGGTGGTGCTGGGGTGCTGGAGTGAGGGATCCCAGAGTGGGTTTTTTTTTTTTTTTTTGCATCGCTGGTGAAAGCTCAGCAGAAATATCTCCTTAGAGAAACTGTGTAGACTCTCAGAGGTCTTCCTCTGGGCACTCTCAAAGGTCAGGAGATGTGGTAGGGTTGGGCCTACCGGTCTGAGTTACAGGAAAACATGAGCGATGTTTGTACCTGCAAAATTATAGCAGTGGATCTGATTTAGGGTTGAATAACCTCCTAGTAATGTCCTGTTAGCTGTTTTAAATACACTATGTGGAGAAGCAGATTTGTATTTCCAACTGGCAGGTTACCATCCTGAAGCAATGTCTGTTTTCTTGGAAATATGCTGCTTTTTCATGCAAGTTTTCTTTGTTTCTGTGAGAAGATGGACACACCTGTTGGGGACGGGTTGCCCCAAGGAATGGGGGGACATTGAAGCACTGATGTCCTGTGTAGAAGGAATTGGGCATGACGCATCACTGTTCCTAAGATGGCAATTGGTTGTCGGGTGTTTTGTTTTTTTTTTTTTTAGGTAGTGTTAGCTAAATATGAAGTTTCAAATAGATTGGATTAAAAAAATAAAAGCATCAGATTAGATTAGAACCCTTATTCTTTTAAGAAAATAGGACAAAGGGGTGCCTGGGTGGCTCAGTCCATTAAGCGTCCAACTCTTAATTTCGGCTCAGGTCATGATCTCACAGTTCGTGAGTTCAAACCCCACTTAGGGCTCTGTGCTTACAATGTGAAGCCTGCTTTGGATTCTCTCACTTTCTCCTTCTCTCTCTGTCCCTCCCCTGCTCAGGCTGTCTCTGTCTCTCTGAAAATAAACTTAAAAAAAAAAAAAAAAAAAGAAAAGAACATGAGATCTGACCCTTCTAGCTCACCATCTGAGAACATGCCTGCTCCTTCCCCACGTATATTTACTGAAAATTCTGTTTTTGAATTTTCTAGGTATACACATGTATATGTATGTCTGCTTATTAAATCACATGGCGAGAAAGCAAAATGATTAAATATGGGTGTTTATTTACCAGCCATTCTCCCTGTTGTGTGGTTGATTTAGTTATTTTACTTTATGCATATTTGGTGATTATCTGATAACTTATCATCACTTAAAATATGTTTATATATAACAAATACTATAAAAATATTTAATATATGCTCACATCATCTTGACAGGTCAGGATTGAAACAATATAAGTGAGAACGTATTTCCAGAAGCGACTATTAATTTATCGTTACTAAGATAATGGCATACACGTTCACTTTCTGTTCTATCTGGGTAGCTCTGTAAATTGTCTATTGATTATGCTAATGGCACTGGTGTCTTTATTACTTGTCTGCAGATACATGCAGATTGAATGCACATTTGGTAAGGTTGTCATTCTGTTGGGAAAAAAGTACATTTTTAAGATCTGGTTTTTGGAGAGATTGAGTTAAAAACTAAAGAAAAACATTAAATAAACATATGGAAACTTAAGGAATTGTGTTCTAGGAAATGAGAAGTGCTGTTAAAAAGTTAAAAATGATGCTGTGATATTTCCTTTGTTTCAAATTCATGAAGGCAAGTGCTGCCAAAATGGTACTACTTCAATAATGATCTATTTTTATGGTTTATTTTTGGTTGTGTAGCTTTTCTTGTTTTGTTTATCAGGCTGAAGGGAACTTAAGACATTTAGGGTTGCATGTATTTTGAAATTTATTAGCCCAACTAGAGGAGAACAGAATGAATTTCTTTTTTTTCCAATTATACATAAATTTTCTTGTATTTTGTAATAGCTCATAAGTCATAAATCACAGCCCCACTTTTTGCTCTGATCTTTCAGCGCACAAACATGTACCTATTTGGTAGGATTTTTTCCTCTCTCCTTTTTCCTCTGTTGCAGAACCACCATGGTACCAAAGCACTTGTTTAAAAAGCAATTTCGTATCTTCCTGAATGAGATCACTTCTTAGAAATGTGGGCCTTCCTCGTGTGTGCCAGCTTAGAAAGAAAATTAAAAATAAAAAATCCTTTAAAAATTTGATTTCAAATCATTTCTACTTTATTGTAGTTACAGTTGGATCCCCTATTTGCTTGAGAACT
Source organism: Suricata suricatta (assembly GCF_006229205.1). Taxonomy (NCBI): domain Eukaryota; kingdom Metazoa; phylum Chordata; class Mammalia; order Carnivora; family Herpestidae; genus Suricata; species Suricata suricatta. The sequence continues at coordinate 44,843,409 of NC_043713.1, forward strand.
GGTAGGAATTGCTAAAAGGGAAAAAAAGACACAACAACAACAACATTTTCATATTCCTGGGTGACATGAGTCCATTTAACAGGATAATAAAGGCCCCAAATTTTGTGTTTCATTTACAACCCTGAGACACATCCAGTGGTCCCAGCCTTTCAAATACATCATTTAAAATTTAGAAGAGGAACTTCCCAAATTAAAAAAAAAAAGAAGAAGAAAGCCATGTCACTAATCAAGAGAATTGACCGGTAATAATTGGATTGATTTTTGTGAATGAGTTTGGAGTTTATCTTCTCAACCTGTGAGAATGAGAACTGGCTATCTTGGAAGTAAGCAAGGTTTCTTGTTGAAAACAAAACACTTTCTCCCTAAGCTGGTGTTTCAGTAGTTGGGGAGAGAGTTAACTTTAAGTGTCGAATTCAGAAATACTGTTACAGTTGGCTTGGTGTCATCTAGAATAGCTGAAGTAATAATGAGAACAGTTAGTAGAGCATCAGAAAGTATGATGTCTGGAATAGAGAGGCTTTTTGCCCCAGATTTTCTTCTGCTCGGGTGGAGCTCTGCTTCCTGACTGGGCTGCTGGATGTAGCTGCCGCTTATTTGTTATGTGTAAAGAGGAAATAACTAGACCCTTTCCCAAACATCCAGACGTCTAACTCCTAGGTTCAAGTGTGTTTCATTTATTATTGTAGCCGTCCGAAGAAACATTTTGCAATACTTCTGAAGGAAGAGATGTGAGAATCAATAGCTGTTTTTGTTTTCAGTCAGATTTTGGATTTATTTCCCCTTGGCGTTGTGTATGTTTGAAATAAGGCTAAATAAAAAAGAATCTCACCCAAGACCTAAGTCCCCAGGAGATTCACGGGGGCCCTTGCAAATCTCTTGCCCTGGATTAAAAAGTGAGCTGGTGTGACTGTGGTATTTCTGGCTGGTCTTTCTCTAGTTTGACTTTGGTGGGATGATGGATAAAAGGCAAACTCTGGGGTGTGGACATAGTGAGAAAAGTAAGTCATTAGCCTTGATTAATACACCTGTTTTAAAACCAAGGCAGCAAGTTCATCTCTAGGAATGGCTCTACCACAGCCGGTGCCTGACAGTTATTAGACGGCTCCCCACTTTTCTTATGCCACCACTCAGTGCTAAGTCCTGTTTCTGGAGTGGCTCCTGTGCCTTTTGTCTGCCACTGGATGTGTTGGCACTCTCTTCCCTCCTCTCCTGCTCCTCATAGCCTCCAGTCTGCAGTCTGGTTCTGCCATCCCTCTCCCCCTTCCTGGTCTGGTACCCTAACAACCTACCCTCTCCATTAGCAATGGGGCATCTGTCTAACGTGTAAAGGAGATCTGAGATCTGGGACTCTCCTTACAGTCCTCCGGGTGACTTCCCAGGGTGCTGAGGTTAGCATGTGAACATTTAGCTCCCCAGTAGATCCCTTCAGGATCTAGCTGCCTTTCCAGCCTCCTCTCTGCCAAGGCTCCCCCTTCCCTACTCGATCTGGTACCTGTCATTTGAATGGCACAGAACTTGGACTTCCTGGAAGGCCTCTTGTTGTTTTATACAGCTGCGTGCCTTTACATATGTGTTTCTTCTGTTTGAAGAGCCGTTTTCTTCTTGACCTCTGGTTACCCCGTCCTTTTAAAACTTAGCCCAACCTGCTCTTCTTTAGGTAAAACTTTCCTGCTCTGCCCTATGGGATTTAAATGCTCCTGGTCTGTGGACTTCTCCATCCTAGGACTTATCCCACCTTTGCATTCATTGATTTACTCCTCAACTGCCCTCCCCCCCCCAAGCCCCCTCCCCCGCAGTAGTGCTGGCCAAACTTTCTGATGTCCTGGCATATGCAGAGAAATGATAGGTTTTGAATGGCACCCCCGGGTGAGTGGAAAAGCAGCTGGCTCACAGTTTCCCAGTCTCTCCAGCAGTACGTGGCCACTGTGGGGGCCGAATGGATGAGAATCCTCCAGCACCTGGCCTCATCCACTTTTGACCCATCAGTCAGGTCTGACTGTAGGCTCTGGTTTTGCATCTCTTGGGGCCTTAACTAAATGCCTATTACTGAGCATAGGCGCTGCTCACTTAACATTGTTTGCTGAAGGTGTAACTAAGGCAGCCATTGTAATTCAATCTGAAAGTTTAAATGACTTAAAGGTGGGAATGCATTTATAAATACTCTTTGTATGACAGTTGGAGTGCTGAATTTGCCTTCTTATAAATTTCAGGTTAAGGGTAAAGAGGCACGGGGTAGAAAAACTAACTTGGGGTAGGATTCTGATCATCAGGGGAGAAACTTTTTATTTGGTTCCAAAGTGTGTATGTATGGTTCTGTTGTTGTATTTAACCTCTCCCAAGGCTAATTTCCTCCCCCTTAGCATCCTCCTGCAAAGAATTTCACTGTAGCTAGAAGAGTGGTAATAAATTCACATTTGGCATGTTCTCCTTGATAATAGTACACCTGTGATATTTCTCTTTGGTCTTCAAGGACTGCAATAGACCTGTGTAGCAATCATGCAACACCGCGGAAATTCTAAATTCAACAGCATGATTTTGTTTAACATAGAGATCGTTCTTTCTGTCGGAAAATATTTTATAGACAAAGGAAAGAACACGTACACGAAAAGTTTTTTTTCTTTTTCCTGTAAAACAGTTTAATAACTTTCAGAGAATAGAATGGTTAAAAATAAACACGGCAGAAAACATAAAAAGAGCACATTTTTATCCATAACCACGTGAGCCCTTCGGACCTGTTGGTGCCCGCCGATGGCCGTCATCGCCCTGCCCAGCCGAGGACTCCTTTCGGGGATGCTCCTCTTCGGCCACTGCACTGGTTGCTTTTGTTTTTGTTTTGTTTTGTTTGTTTACCTTTTCTTGACAGTAGAAAAAAATGAGGCAGCCGACCAGCAGGCGGGTGTGGGCCAGACGGCTGCACAGTCTGGTAATGCTGCATTCCTTCATTAGAGCCTGCTTGCCATTTTGTAACAGTGTGCGATTTATTTTCCCTAAATCTGTTTTCATCTTATGGGATTTCAAGTTAGAATGCATAGCTAGAGCCCAGAAAGCACAAAATAATGATCCCACCCTTTGGTTTTTGAAAACCAAGGAAGGCTTTCTGCTCCCTGTTTAACTCTTTGTGGCCCGAAGGGTAACTTTTTCTCTAAAGTATAAAAAGTATCGAGATAGATCTGGGAATGCAGCTTGAACGCACTAGTAAGGGAAGAGTGATTTTGGGTATGGTTTGCTTTAAACAGATAAGATTTGTTTTTTTTTTAATGTTTATTTTAGAGAGAGAGAGAGCGAGAGAGCGAGCACAGAGTGTGAGCAGGGGAGGTGCAGAGAGAGAGAGAGAGAGAGAGAGAGAGGGAGACAGAATCCAAAGCAGGCTCCAGGCTCTGAGCTGTCAGCACAGAGCCCAACGCAGGGCTTGAACTCATGAACTGTGAGATCATGACCTGAGCCGATGACTGCACCACCCCAGCACCCCTGATTTTCTTTTTAGGTATGGGACTTCTAAACCTTAGAGCTAGCTGTATGTACACATGTGAATTTTAAAAACGACATTAGACAATTAATGATTATTGGGCACAAGATAGCTGTCAACCGGAGGTTCAGCATTTAGAGTGATTTGGGGGATTTGAGTGAGAGTTGCATTTGTATAAATTATTTGTTTACTATTTCATCATAAAGTTTCTGAAAATAAGATCCTGAGTTTTATAATACTCTTTATTTTTAGACACAATCCTTGAAAAAAAAAAACTCGGGCATCTTTCTCGAGTAACAAAAGCGTTATATTTTTACCAGTCCATTAGTAATGTAGTGTAGTTTTTCCCGAACGTTTATTATTTTTTAATAGTTTTAGGTAATAGAAGATCCAGGAGGTCATAGTCATCATAAGGAAGCCAATAATTGCTTTATTTTTTGTTTTTGTTTTTTTTTTTAAGGCAGTACACAGTTTTTAGTTGGTGACTTCTTGAACTTTCTGGCACTGTGTGGGTTGATTTCAGATTGAGTAATTCAAGCCATGGCTGCTTAATTTGGTGAAAAGCTGGCTATGACCAGAGAAGAGACTTAGGAAATGGTGGTGTTTTAAGTTTGTGTGCGTGTAAGTGGAGTATTTTGGGTTCATTCATCTCTTGCCAATCTTAGTTGTTAAGTAATCTTCTTGCATTCATATTTACATCATCCTTCAGAATCTTGTGTTTCTGCCACTGTCATAAAAACTGACTCTGGTTTGTAAGGTAGAGCCCCTTCGTGCTTGGAGTTAACCAGGAAAAGCCTCATTTATATCTCGTGCAAGAAGGACAGAGGGCCTGCACTGTGTACTGGCTGCCAGAAGTTTTTATAGTAATACTTTGTATCTAGGCTCTGGCTCTTACCATTAAATGTGCTTTTTATAGAGTACCAAGTTATAAATGTAGTGCAGCTACGGCATATTAATCTTACTGCAGAGATTTAATGAGGCAGTTGTTTTGCGATGGACACTAGTGGGAGCAGGCAGCGACAGAGTTTTACTTTACCACTGAGCTGCAGAAATATTCCTTGCCTGGTAATAATTATAACCACATGATCTCTTAGTTTTTCTTTCTTTTGCCAGTGCTTTTCCATGCAAAAGTGGCTTGGAAGGAGGTCCGTTTCTAGGCAGTGAAGTGGGTTGGAAATTGGGCTGTTTTCTCAGTGGTTTGACATTTTAGCTTTGATCAGGCATGGGATCCTTGGTGCACAGAGAGAAATATGTAAGATGAGTTTCAAGAATACAGATAGTCTTTGCCAGTCCACTGAGATGGCTTTTAGATATTCATTACTTTTACTTGACTTTTATATAGGTTATAAAAAGTAAATGTGGTGAAACCTCTTTTTACATGGACAGAATAGAATTTCTGCCGGTTGGCCTTAAACTGATCCCACACTTGAAATTAATTGAAGTCCATGGGTTTATTGCCTCCAACACTTTTAAGCCAGTGCAATTTTTCATTTTCCCCAAAGTTGAAATTCTATTAAACCAAGTTATGGCAGTAACAACCCTTATGAAGAGGAGGATGAGAAGGAAAGCACCACCTGCCAGAGAACATAATAAGGGGAAAAACATACTTCTTTTAAATTTCCATTTGTAAGTGAAGTTAGCAAAATTGGAAACAGAGAGCTGCCATTTATTTCTGTAATAATAGTTGTGTCTTTGTTCCCAAATTAAGTCTTTTATTCAGGTTAGAACACTGTAAATCCAGTGCTTCCTAGCACCTTCTGAAGGGATGAGCCAGCCAATAGGGGGTGCCGGTGAGATCATGAGTGATGGACATCACATGTTTGAGTGGCATCCTTTAGGTCAAAAGACAGAGCAGTGTCTGCAGCCATGAGGGGGTGTGTAGCCCTAGCACAGGGGGTCTGTGGGTATTTAGAAATACTGCCTTTTGGGGGAGTTGGGAACACAAAAATTGAGTTGAAAGAACACTTGTCCTTCTTGAAGTGGTGTTGGGAGCAGGGCGGTACTTACGGGTATGGACCTTGTATTTATAACCCCTTAGGTTGAAGGCAGAGATTTGAATGGCTCGTGGAGTAATACAATTATTTTTTATGATCGGATCTCAGAGGACTTTATAAAAACTACATAACTAAGGCCATGTGCAATTATTGAAATGTAGCCACCTGTGGGAAAGAAACGGTTGACAATGTAAGCTTTCCAGAATCTTCCGACATCCATGGACACTAGGGATGGAACCCCCTAACACAAATAAACATATTTTGAATGGGCAAGAAATAATTCTTCGTGAAAGTGGAGGCTGGAAAACATCTACTGAGAGAGAGAGTGAGAGAGAGAGAGAGAGAGAGAGAGAGAGAAAGAGAGAGAGATTGTAGCACTCATTATGCCAAGGCATCATAGGCTATAATCGCACCCACCCCCCCAGAGGGTCCCTCTTAAGTGGTGACCTAAAAACAAATTCGCCAGTTGGCTGGAGCATGCATCCGAAAGTTGCGGCAGAAGTGAATAAGCTTGACTGACTGCAGTCCCTGAAGGGTTCTATCTGTAAATGCAGAAGTGGAAGCAAAAACCTTTTTTATTAGTCTTAAAATGACCCTGATTTTAATAACTAGCCGCAGTGTCAGGAGCATGGACTGGAGTCGTTCTTTCACTTTTAAGAGCTCAAGTATCATGCATGCGTTCCTATTTGATATTTTGATATTGCATTTGTGTAAGGTGTCCATATTCTTGAATAATAAGGAAGGTGAGATTTTATCCTTTTTCTCTGCGTACTACTTAAAGTATTCAGAGCGTCTTCTTATTTAAAAACAAACAGGTCTGCAAACTCGATGCATAGCATTTAAATAATCATATTAAAATTCAGGCCTAGCACCCACATTTCCCTCAGTGCTATCAGTTTTATGAGAAACTGGAAACTCCTGCTAAACAACGGAGAGTATTCAGGGTGTGCATCCTGCCTTCCAACAAGTGTGTGGTGGTGTGAGGACCAGCCTGCCAGAATTGGGGCCGTTATTTATTTTCCTGAATTTCTCTCTAATTTGGCACGATTTTACCACTGAGTTTTATTTGGCTGGAGGTCTTTGAACCTCCGCCTACTTGTTCTGTCTGTAGCTCTCGATGAAATATTTGAAGGCAGTAAAGTCAGATGTGAGTGATTGTAGTGTCCGTTTGGGGGAAATGGAGGCCTGTAGGTCCTTTTTAATTTGGTGGTACCTGATCTGTTCCTGTTTATAGAAAAAATACCAGTCAAGGACTTTTTCATGTACTTTCCGCCCTGCCCTCACTCCTCTCCTTTTTTTTTTAATGATTGCTAAATAATATTTACTAAGCACTCACCTGGACACGGTGCTGTGCTGGGCAGAGCACAAGACACACAAAAAAGATCCTGTGATTACTCTCCCAGGAATGAGCACTCCAAACCCCAGTCTATTGAAATGGGCACTGTGTAGAGCATGGAGATAATAATTTTCCAGATGGCAAATCAGCCCAAAATACCGATTCCGTTAAACACTACGTTCTTTAAAAATGAATAAACAAACAAACAAAATACTTGTTCTTTGAGATGAGAACTTTGCTTTTTTGCATGAACCCAAGAGGTTATTATATACGTCGCAATGGAAGTTGATTTTGGCACATGTGAATCATTTGAAGGTGACAGAGTCAAGTTCACTGCCGAAGCGAAGAAAGCCTTTAGAACAACTGCCTGGAGGAAAGGGACCATAGTGAATTGTAGAAGTGGGGATCATGGAAACGTGTTACATGCAAGGCAGCAGAGAGCATTTCCAGACATCAGGGTGGTGGTGTGGTGGCACTCACTGACTTTTCTAAGAAATCCGGGGCTAATTTTGATTCTGTGAATTCTTGGTTTTAACATTTCAAATTTTTATCCTTCCATATAAAAAAAATTGGCTACAGATAATGCATTACATATTTCTTAGGTATCTTGATACAACTCTTTTATCACCATTTTATTGACTATATTTTGAGACATAATTTATTTCTGACTTCAGAGGACTTTTTGCTATTAGAAATTAATGTCCCATAAATTATGTCACAGATTATATTACCCAATTTCCCCCAAAGAGGCATATTCTCTCTTTCCTTTCCTTCCCCACCTTTGCTTTCCGGTAAAGAGGAGGGATGGCACCAGGATGTTTAGGGACCCTTCCCTAAAATGAGCCACAGGGCAGCCACGTATAATCAAAACGTTTTTAAAGTATTTATGGCACTCTAAGTAAAAATATTCTGCATCTTCTACACTCTTATTCCCCGTTGCTGTTTATATATCATTCTGAGGGTAGAATGGAACTATTTTTAGTTTTCCCACTACTTAGCTTTTTGACATTGATAATGCCAATTTAAGTCGTTGACTTCATTATAATTTATAGTTACTCTTGGATATCTTGCCTTTTTTTTTTTTTTTAATGATTGCTTGTTTGAAAACCAGAGACATGCCGATATATTTACACTTGAATCTGTGTTGGAAATAATGTTTCGCTGGGCGGTAGGGCTTATTTTGCTATCGCTGTCTAACAAATAATGGGGTAACTGTGTGTTTTGACCACTTTGTAAGTAAAGGTCAATTTCGTGCTTATGGTAATTAGCTTACTTATTCTAGACTTTAGGCTAATTCTGGTAATTTTCCGTGAAACAGTATATTTAACAGAAAGGGAATTCATTCTTAAGCACAGTGTTTTTTTTTTTTTCCTTTGCATTGGAGACTTTAATTTTAAAAGTGCTTTATCTCTATCTTCTAAGCCAACCCCCCGAAAAGGCTATGAAAAATGGCAGAGTTCACCTTGAGGGTGGACGAATAATGAATTATTTGAAGGAAGAGATGAGAAAAGGCCTGTGTGGTGGAGGGAAGGGAAAACTTCAGTCCCCATGAACTGACACATCTTAGGGAAGGCTCACTTTGGGTTCTTCTGGAATAAAATCTGCCAGGAAGCCCTCCTTTTGCAGCTTCTGGGAAAATGGTGCTTCTGTTTTTGGTAGTGAGAAGATTAAATGTTACTTTGAAGGAACCTGTCTTTAAACCCCTGTACTTAAGGTCTTGATTTTCTTTTAGACCCCAACTGTAAACTTGAAGACAAGACTGAAGATGGGGAGGCAGTAGACTGTAAGAAGAGGCCGGAAGACGGAGAGGAGCTGGAAGACGAAGCTGTGCACAGCTGTGACAGCTGCCTCCAGGTGTTTGAGTCACTGAGTGATATCACAGAACACAAGATTAATCAATGTCAGTTGACAGGTAAACAATACTTATCACTTCCTGTCTTCGCATACCATTCTATTTTTGATTGTTTTAGTTGTACCTTTTTTTTCTCTTCCAGTTGTTTTACTCCCACGCTTGAACACGTATGTAAGTCTAGAAATGCTTTAGAGAGAATTCTAAGATGGTGAATTATGACCAACTCAGTGTCACAGTTCTTAGATTATGAATTGTACCTAGATTTTTAAAAAAATGTTTATTTATTTTTGAGAGAGAGAAAGAGAGAGAGAGCTGGAGAGGGGCAGAGAAAGAGGGAGACACAGAATTCAAAGTAGGCTCCAGACTCTGAGCTGTCGGCACAGAGCCCAGTGCAGGACTCAAACTCACAAGCTGTGAGATCATGACATGAGTTGGATCTTAACCCACTGAGCCACCCAGGTGCCCCTAGATTTTAATAGCTCACAGGTACATTTTTCTATTTTTTCTACTAACTATAGTGATGCCATGTGGATTCAGAATCTAACATCATGGATAAAATACAGTTAAAAAAAAAAGAACCCTGTGAATATGTTTTCAAAGAAATGAAGCATAGATTAAGTTATTTTGGTTTAAATACTGCTTCCTCAAGGGAGCTTTCCTTGATGTCTCTCTGCCTGAGTTGGGTGCCTTTTGGTATTCCCATAAAGTCCTTTGCCTGGTCCTGCATCTCACAATTCCTACTGCATGCGGTCACATCTCCCTGTCACTCTTGAGACTGGGAACACATGGATGGCAGGAACCGTGTCTTCTTCGTCCCCATATTCTTTGAGCCTTGGATAGTGTCTGCCCACAGTATGTTCCCACTAAGGTGTGGACACTGTTCTGCTATGTGGTTCATAGGAAAACTCCAATTTAAAGCAACAGGAAGCATGTTCAGTTTGATTGTTGAATACAACTAAGACTCAGTTTGCCAAATTTCTACCCTCTTTAAAAACATATTCTATAAGAACAGACTGTATCAGCCTGAGTGGGACATTTTAGGCAGGTATTTTTTTGTGTTTTAGATTCATGTAATTTTTCTCTTGCTGTTGGAAGCTGACGTTCTGTGGCTCTGTATGTGTTTGTAAATCTCTCTCTCTCTCTCTCTTAGTTTCCCAACACAAATCTTTCTTCAATTAACAATGGGTAGGAAATGTATTTAGTTAAACAAGCGACTCTCCAACTGTTTTCCATACAATATCCATATTGTATTTCCATACAGTATTTCTATACAATATTTCCATTTTTGTAAGATTTTAAAAGGTATTCCATTTTAGCCAGGTTTTCTGAACAGATTTTTGTGGAAGTGTTGGATTAAATCCAATTAAATAGGCTTCTTTATTAAAGTGCACTGTGGCTTTTCAAGAAGGAACTATGGCAAATGAGGTTAGGCCATCGAATCTTCTTTCTTTCAGGAAACTCTACACTCTTGATTGGATCTTAAGTTTGGGCTTTCATGTTGCGTTTATAAACATTGGTCACACACATAATTTTTTATGGTTTTTAGGATTTTTGGTAACCTTTCTTTTATTACAGTTCCAAACTAACGAAAAATTGCAAAAATAATGCATAGAATGCCTGTACATTATTTACCCAATTCACTGATTCAGTGATTAGTTTCATTCCACCTCATTTGCTTTGTCATTATCTTTCTCTTTCATTATTTTTTCTTAATTATTTGAGAGAAGATTGGTGACATCACACCCTTCTAAATATAACTTATGTATTTCCTAAGAAGAAATATTCTCTAACATGGCCACAGCATACTTATCAAAATCAGGAAAATTAATATTTAAATACCATGGACACTGTTATCTAATCCACAATGAATATGAATATTTAAATTTGAGTAGTTGTTTCAATAATGTCCTTTATAACTCTTTTTTCTTGTCTAGGATTTAGGATCATGCATAACATTTATTTGTTATGTCTTTTTTGTTTACTTTCACCTAGAATGATCTCTCAGCCTTTCTTAGTCTTTCTTGACCATGACATTTTTGAAGAGTATCTATCAGCTACTTTATAGAATGCCCATCTGCATTTGGGTTTGTCTGATGTTTCCTTATGATTAAATTCAAGTTCTAGAATTCTGTGGTAGGAAAAGCACCCATGGTGCTGTGCTCTTCTCAGTGCATTAAGCATGCAAGTGTGTGGTGCTGGGTGTCCTGATGTTGATGATGTTAACATTGAATATTTATTGAAGGTGGAGTCCACCAACTTTCTCCCGTGTAAAGCTACTATTTTCCCTTTGTAAGAAATAAATAACTGGTGGGAAGATGCTTTTATACCATATAAATATCCTCATCCTCATAAAACATCCATTGTAACTTGATAATTTTTGTAGTTCTTTATTAGCTTTCCACCACAATGTCCTTTCTTATGCATTAACTCATTTGTTAATTCATATCACTAAGGGCTTTAGGATTTTTATTTTATTCGGTGGCCATAATTCATTACTGTCATTATTGTGATGCTCAGATTGCCTGAGATTTAGCCAATGGGAATCCCTTCAAACTGGATCTTGTGTTAGTTTCATATGTCTTTATCATTATGCTCACTATTGGAGGACTTGACTTAGTTTCTGCTGCAGGCAGTTGCCCCAGGCTTATCATATTCTTATTCATATTATTATCTTATTCATAACATTTTCGTATGTACCAGTTGACAAGCAGCCTTTTTTTCAAGGAGCCCACATTCCTTTAAGAAGAAAGGTATTTAGAAACCATGATATGGGCACTAGGTGTGCTCATTGCTGTAGGTGTATCATTGATTATAGAGCCTTTCAGCAGACAGAATTTGGAAGTGTGTTTGTAAATTTAATATACACATAAGATGCGAGTGTTCGTATTTATACCTCTAATTCAGTCCAACACTGCAGGTTCATCTCAGTCTTTTTCCTTTCCGTATTTATTACTATATTCGTTAGCAGTGAGAAACTTAGCTTTTCATCCTCATATGCTTGAATCTGGAATACACATGAAGCTTTTTCAAAGTTGCTTACTCATGATCATGATAAGCAGATCAACTAACTAGAGTTTCATAGTTGTTTATTATTATTAATGCTATAATTTTAATGTGACATATACATACAGTGAAATTTATAAATCATCAGTGTACAATTTGATGAATTTGACAAAATATGTATATTTCATGTGACCCACATCCCTCTGAAATGACTCCCTGCATTCTAGAAATTCCTCCCTACCACTTTCTGATCAATAATGGTCCACCATAGGTAATGAGCTTTTAAGTTTTTTAGCCAAAGATTAGTTTTGCCTTTTCTAAGACTTCTCATAAGTGGAATTGTATACCTTTTTGAGTCTAGCTTTTTTTTTTTTAATGTTTATTTTTGAGAGAGAGAGACAGAGCATGAGCAGGGGAGGGACAGTGAAAGAGTGAGACACAGAATCTGAAGTGGGCTCCAGGCTCTGAGCGACACAGCACAGAGCCCGATCTGGGGCTTGAATCCATGTACCGTGAGATCATGACTGGAGCTGAAGTCAGAAGTTTAACCAACTGAGCCACTCAGGCTCCCCGTGATTCCAGCTTCTTTTGTTCAGTATAATGTCTGTGAGAGTCATTCATGTTGTATATATGAATAATGAGGTTTTTTTTTTCTTGCTGACTAGTATTCCATAAGATGAATATTTTATCATTTCTTTCCATTCTCCCATTGGTAGACATTTTGGTTATGTTTTAGTTTTTGGCTTTTATGAATAAAATTGTTGTGAACCTTCCTATGTAGGTCTTTCTGTGGACGTATGTTTTATTTCTCTCGATTTAATAAGTCGTGGTAGAATTGCTGAGTCATGGGAAAGGGATGGTGGGATATATTTAACTGTATAAAAACTTCTGAACCTTTTCCCAAAGTGGATGCACCATTTTATGCTCCTGCCAGCAATGTCTGAGAGTTCCAGTTATACCTCCTTGCTAACATTTGTGTTGTCAGTCTTTCTAATTTTAGCATACTATTTGGTGTGTATTGGTATTCTTTGTGGATTTATTTGCATTTTCTAGCTCACATACATTTAATTGACTTCATTTAAGGCATTTTTTTTTTATCCCTTAGAATGCAGTTTTGGAAAGATCCATTAAATGCAGACAATTAGTAGGCTTCTCTTTTCAGTGGAATAGCTGGTGATTTACAAGGAGCTTTCCTCATGTAGAGTCATCACCACTGATAGAGTAAAAACACAGCGACTTGACTGGCATGGCTAGTATATCTTCTGCCAGCAAGGAATCTTACCTTAGGTAAGAGTGGGTTGTTTAGCGTTTACTTTTTATTGAGTTTCTGCCACATGGTTATCCCTATGTTCAGTTTTATGAAACAGAATAGAAGCCAAAAATATTATTCCTATACAACTTTCTATATTATACAATTTATATTTCTTTATATATTATACGACTTTAATATCAGTGCAGAAAATGCTGGATTTTCAGCACATGGTATGGTGGAGTTATTTATGGGTTAAAATTGTTTTTCTTCAAAAATAAGAAAAATTCCTCACTCTAGTAAAATATTTGGTTTATTTTGATCTTAAACTTGGTAAAAGTAGGGGAGCTCATCTGTGCTCACATACCACAACCTCTTAATCAAAAGTGGGAAACCAGAAGGTTGCATGTGACAGTGAAACACATTTCAGGAAGGGTAGATCTGCTCAGCCTTGGGCCTGTTTGTTGTTGAGGAGGATTTCTCTGGGAGGGTGGAGGATTGATGAGGAAAAGCAAAAGTGGAGGATCAGAGAGAAAAGAGGGAGAAACAAAATCAGGAGTCATTCGCGTTCATTAAAGGTGTTGAAGTTGACACTTGAGTTGGCTAAGGGTACCCTTCAGACTAACCTGAAAAAGATTAAAGATCCTTGGAAGTATTTTAATTAAAAAAAGTAAAATGATGCTTTCTACCGGCTCCTTTGATTAAATCATTTTAATGTAAGTTGGGAAGTTCAACTCCTCAGATTCCTGTTTCCTGCTGCTTCAGTTAACTCTTTTTTCTGGTGCTTTCCTCCCCAGACTCCCATGGACAAAGTGTTAGTTCAGTAAGGGAGGGGAGGGTATTTCTAGTTTTCTTTTCCCCTCTTAGTTGACTCTCTCATTGTTCTTTTCTACTGTCTCTGTCGTTTCACTTCATCTAGCCCCATTTGTATTCTTGTCATTCCCTCTGATTTCTGTCATTTCCTAAACTCTTCATTTTTTTGGTTGCCCATATTTCTCTGCTTCCTTCGTCTTGGTTTAGAGTCTCTCACTGCTTTCTCTCCTTTTTCCCTTGCTTCTTAGAGCTTCCTTCCTATTTACCTTGAAGTCTTTACATGATTGGGCCTCTCCAGCCAGACTGTTTGGTAAACAATTTACATGAAGAAAAGTAGTGTTCTGGAGGGTTCACTGTAGAGGAGAATTGGGAGATGAAGAAATCTTAAAACTTGTTGATTTATAAGAGAATGGAAAGCTGAGTTATTTTGTGGTTTGACGCCTTTGGGAGTTTCTGAGGGTAGTTCCAATGTCAGAGAACTGGTAGATACCCTGCTTTCAGATTCTTTCCATCCTGTAACTGAGGGTTTCTTGGTAATTTGTGATTTGTTCCTTTGGTGACTTTCATCCCCAAGCATTCCTTGGGGAGTCTGCCTAGATAAAAATTGATTCACTCTGTGTTAAATGTCTTGAAATCCTGATATAGTTTTGCCAAGTGACCCCAGACTAGACTCCAGATTTGACTGAGCCTTAGAAGATGAAGTTCACATATGGAGCAAGATGACCAATTCTAGACCCAGATTCGAAAATCATCGCGTGTATTAAGTATGCCCCAGATTAGTTCATGGGTAGATATTAGTAACATGGACTAAATTCACAGCCAGTAGATCCATCTGGAGACCTGGAGATCTAAGGGATCATACATATAATTCGTGGAGTTCATCACTGAAGGGTAATGGAATGTGGGAACTATTCTGGACAAGAGTCCTGATCTAGAAAACAACACAGTCCCTTAAGGATAGGAAGGGACAAGGTGGCACTCATGAAGGTGAGCTTTCTTTTTTTGTCTCATGGTGCAAGTTTCTTCTAGTCTGGAATCCAACATGTGGTAAGTTATGTATCATCCCCGCTTGAAGGAATAAGGGGAAGGGGGGAAAGAAAAAAATTAAATCCCGCTTTTCAGTTGTCTCAGTAGATGGAAACCACCTGTCTTGCCCTAGTCTTGCTCTCTTTTTTTCCTGGAGGCTGGGAAAGGAGGGAAATCAACAGTCTAATGCTGTTGGGACTCTCTGATACAGAAGACAGATTATCAAAATATATATTTAAAGAAGGAAAAGCACAGAGAACCTCTTATTTTACTAATCCACAAACCCTATCATTTCTTGCCAATTCCCTCTGGGGGTGGGGAAGGCTGGAAGCCAGAGGGGTCTCATCACACTTCTCAACAAAGATTTAATAGCAGGGTGCTGTGGGGAAGGCTGAGATTACGGAGACTTTATTATGCTTACAAAACTGAGTGTGAACTAGCATTGTAAATCATCAAAACTACGCTACACTTAACAGGATAAATGTGTAAAGTGCATTTGGTAATACTGTATGCTTGATGCTCTGAGTCATTTTGTCTCTTCTTTCCTGCTAATTTGCAAACTTGAGTTGTCTGTTAAGTGTTCTTTCACATCATTAATGTGAATTGCCTGGGTGTAGATGCAGAAAAAAACTAAAGAGTTTTTAGATTGTATTAGTTCTTAACCGGCTGGCACACCATACAATTGGTAGAGATAAGTGTGATAGCAAGGCTGTCGCACTTTTGGGGAACATGTTTGTAGACCAGATTTATAAAACCAGTCTCTCTATTTGTGGCTCCTTTGCAAATATTATTACAGGCTCACATTTGGGGAAAATGAACTGAACTGGATGCTGTGCATCAGAAAAAATAACGTGTTCACTTCATTTGATTTGAAAAGTTATGATATGTCTTGGAAACTCCAATAGGTTTTGTGAACTAAAGACTTTTCAACATGTTTTTTTTTTTTTTTTATCCCGATGAATTTTGTTAAAAAGTGAAAGTGATTGTACATGTGTTATATGGTTGTGGCAAATTACAGACTGGCTGGTTCCATCCAAAAATCAAGTACTCTAACAGCTAGTTCTGTTGGCACAGGGAATAAGGAAACTGAGAATTTGATGGAATGATGCATTATTTTCATAGAAGCATATCGAAACTCTTTTTAGAACCTTTTTTTGGTTTTCCTTTTTAAAGCATTAGTTGCAATAAATTACATGAACTAAATGTGATATTTTAACTTTTTAGTTCATATCAATTGAGTTTAAGGCATACAGCTTTTATTTGCATATTTCTGTAATAATTTCTATATGGATTCATTATTCATACTTTGTTATGAATCATTTATATATTAATTAGTAATTTATTTCTGTATAATTAGGCTTAAGGCATTGTATGTTTTATTTTTTATTTCGCTCCATTTTGATCAATTCCTTGTTTCCTACGTACAATATTTTTTTTTTAGCTTTTCGCCTACTTCTCCAAATCTCCTAAGCTCCCCAAAATGGAGTTTCATGGCCTCCATTGATTCCATTCCCAGTCCCTTCTCCACATATTTCTTAATTTTTAGACTAATCATTTCCAAACGTTTTAATAAGAAAAAAGTTAGTATGCCTCTTTATCAAACATATTTATCAATACATTTCACAGAGGCACATATGGTACAACATTCATAAAAACAGAACTGAAAACTGAAGTACAGATGAAATACCCAGGTATTTAAAATAAACTTAGGTTGTTTTATAGTCCTGGTCTAGATTCACTTATTTTAACGATTCATTTTAAATGGCCATGAGAGCGGAAAAACCTCGCTCACAGAAACAGCGAAGAGAGAATGTGTGTTACTGCACTTCTCAGTGAGGTCTGTCATCAGTAATGGTAGACGTAAGCCCGTATTTCAGATAGCTTTCCTGATCATCTCAGTTTTGTTTTGCCAGGTTTTGGTCAGGTCTCATTAAATTGTTTTCCTCCTTTACACACTGGCTGGCAAAGAGCTTTTCCTAGGAGTGGAAGGGCCAGGTTTGCCATCTTCTTGCTGATGACTTGTGCTCTCCACTGTCAGTACCCTGCAGGTTTCCTTGCACAAAACTTTAAAAATCACTTGTCAGCATTTGAAGATTTTGTGTGCATTAGACTAGTTAACATTAAAGAAGATGATCCGTAAGTCTGTTTTACTGGACACGGAAGACTGCATTATTTTGAGGTGTGGGAAGGTCCTGGAAAAGCAAGGGCACCCGGGCTGAGGGGACACTATTTATCTTCCTGCTCTCTGGAAGGTCTGCTTTGTTTCTGGATGGCTATTTATGGCTAGTGTCTGTTCTGACTGGTTTCTAAGTAGTCGAGTATCTGCTCTGTACTAGGATTTGTACTCTAGATTTCAGAGACTGCTGTTCTTGACTGTTGTGTCGTAGATCATGTGCAAAACAGCTCGCCAGTCTCTGCTCCTCTCAGTTTCAGATGAAGTGATGGGGCTGAGCCTGTCAGTTTCAGAGTCTGGCAGGGCCACGGCCAAGTTCTATGCATTTACCAGAGAAAAGCCATTCTCCCTAATTGGTTGCCACCTCTGAGCTGTTGGCTGGGTGAGCTCCTTTTTCCAGTTTTGAAGGGCGAGTCAGTTAATCTATTACCTGCTATGAAAGCTTTGTTAATGCCACCAACAAGTTTTGACATTAGTACCTCATCTACCGTTCTCTTCTGGATATATTTGTTTGTAAAATCCTTTATCAAAACATGGCTGTAAAAATACTCATTTTTGGTCCATTATTTTCTCAATGCTCTTTGAATGCTTTGGCACATTGTAATTAGGATTTATAAAAGTACTGTACCGATGAGTTACGTTTTCCCATTGTGAATGAGTTATTATGTGTATTAATTTATTAAAATTAAATAGTTGGAATGTTCACAGGGGTCATTAAGAAATATTTCTATGTATTTTTGATACGCCTTTTAAAATTGGTGTTTTTATTCTCAGCCTGCCTTAATAAGTTGTAAATCACAAGAAAACTACTGATTATGAGGGGAAAGTTCCTGAAGGATGAAACTCCTAGAAACAGAAAATAGATGGGTGCATTCACTTTATTTTCTACCAGTAGAACCAAAGTGGAGGATGTCACATATTAGCTATATTTGCAAATTACCTGCACTTTGATTAATTTGAGGTTTTTGATATTAGCATTTTGAAATGACTATAATCCAAGAAAAAAAATTAGCATTATTTGTCTGTGTAGAAAAACTTGTTACCTCTAGATGCCTTGTGAAACCACAACTGTTTTAGATAAATGGTTTTGCCTTAGTTGTATAATTGATAATGAATATATAATCATCTGTGGTTTCAGGATTTATTTGCCAAAAATTGTAAATAAAATGTCAAGAACACAGTCCATGGGATAATATCTTCAAGAATTTCCACTGCGTCCTTGATGGTCATTGATGGTAATTAAAGCTGTCAGTTTGTCCCTGTGGAGAAGTGTAAAAATTATAAATGACGGGCTGTACTTGGGATGTGGAAACAGTGGGGCCTCTTTTGTAGGGAAGATGAATTGAAAGAGATCAACTATTTCCTAGGCCCTGTGCAGCCATTTAGTCTGTCTTACAAGCAGGGCAATGTGTAGCAATTTGGATACAGTCGTGGGTGCCCAAGGACTCTGCCACGCTTAGCCCATTCTCAGATGTGAAATTTAATATGACACAACTTAAGATGTTGAAGTTTTACATTTTGCATGACTGCACTTGATTTTTTTTTTTTTTTTACACATTACTTAGGATGCTTGTGACCAGTATCTACTTCCTTTAAAGGGTAGTGAGTTGCTAAAGAAGTATTAAAAGTAGACTGTTTCCCCATTCTTTCTCTTTGTGCTACTTTGGCTGGGGATCTTGTCTTCGGGGAATGGCCGCCATGTCACAGAGATCTATGACCTCTTAATAGGCCTTGGGAGGGGAAGGCAGGAATCATTCTACACTGTGCCTCAGGGCTTAGTTGCTTTAAACTTCAAGGAATTGGACTGGAACTCTTCACTCCTTTCTTTCAGCTTTACCTTCAGGGGAAATTGATCGATTAGAGGTGATTATTTCACAAACTCTGAACCCTTTTCCCCTCTTTGTTCCAACTGGAGCTTCTCAAAGTTTAAAGGGATTGTGTCTCCTGGGTGAATTGTAGAATGAATTTAAGTAGATTATTGGGTAGAACCCTTTGAACACACATTAAAAGTGCTAAAAAATATATTTGGAACAGAAGGAAATATTTGAAGTCAAAGGATAAAGAAACATTTGTTTCAATGCTGATTATAATGTAATTATATGGTATATTTTGTGCAAACGATTAACTGTTAGACTGTAAAGCATAGTAGTACTTCAAACCAAGAAAAATAACAAGATCAGTGCAACAAATGGACAAATGTACAACATCTGGATGGTGTGAGACCCTAATGGGACCGAAGATATGCATAAATGACTAGTTTTATATATGTCCTCTATTAGGCACAGCAAGATTCTACTAATTGATGGCTTTCAGATTTTTCTAACTTTTTTGTTATGTATAATATGTACGTCATTTTTTTATTTTGCATGCATGTGTGCATGATAGGTTTGTCTTATGGACACTGTGGACCTTGTTTGAATTGTATTTAATGACTGTGTCAATTAAAATTTTCCTTCTTTAAAAAAATCAAGTTCTTTGCCTCTACCTACCCACAGAGCAGTATTAGCTCCCCCTGGTGACTAAATAAAAATGCAGACAAGAATGATGGGGTAATGAGCTTCATTAACTTTAATCTCTAAATGCATAATTAATATTAAGATGCATACAGTAGGCATGCACACTGAACTGTTTTCCATGTAAAAATTCTAATTAGTCCTGAGAAATGTCCATTTTCATATCAGTATCTACATAACGAAGGCTGGTCTATCTTATGTGGCTTTTCTTGGAGTTGTGCCCATTTTAATGACCCCAGAGCTCTTGGTTTTCTGATGCGGGAGATACTGGAACAGAGGGTAAATATTCAGATTTTCTGTACATTAGGAACTGATTACAGACAGAGAAAATAAAGCAACTACCAATTTACCTATCTCTATCATTCTTACAAAGTAGACTTTGTATAGAAAAGGTTAGCATTGTTAGAATGGCTTAAAAGAAATATCCTTTTAGAAAAACACTGTTATGCATTCAAACACTAAGATGTATTTTTGTTGTTTCAGGAAAACATTTTTTTATTTAACTGATGAATTATTTAAGGTGTATATATTTATTACTGAGGTTGACTTTCAGCTTGACTTGTATAGTTTAATGTATAAAAAAAATTCTTCATCATAATTAAATTATCAGGTTGACAGTTGAGAATGCTTTTGTAATCTTTTTGAAAAGGAACATGTCTGATCTGCCATTGATTTACTATTTCCTATGTGTAATTTTATTTTCTATGCAAAATATTTGCTTTTCACGTGTTTCATAATGGTTATCAGAAAGCAGTGTTCTGTGACTCCATGACCTGGTTTAATATTTTATATTAAATATTACACATATCATGCATTCAAAAGGGAAGAGTTGAAATTTTATCTGAGAGCTAATATTAAAATTGTTCTTTTGCTCCTCCTATTCTTCTGAAATATTCTCCCTATAATTTAACACTCCCTCGCCCCCGTTCTTTTGCTTTTCTTCCCTTCCCAGGACTTTATTTTTAGGGCACGAGCCTTAGCCTCTAGGTTTGTATTTTCCTTTTGTTTTTCCAAGGTACCTGTGTATATTGTGAGGAAGCATACAGTCTTCTAAAAGTAACCATTTCTTCTCAGTACACGAAGAATCATTTTCTTTGGCTTGTAGAAATCTACTGAAAACTTCCTTTGGCTGTTTTGTCCCTCGACCTAGAGTGACGGTATGATTATCAAGCAGCATGGCCGCACGCAGCCCCTTCTCCTCACCTGAGTGTCTCTCTCCCTCCCCTCATTGCTTCCCTTCTCAAGCATGCTGCCTGCCCTTTGCAGTTCATTTGTCTCAGTCTTAACAAAAGAACAAGGGACTTCACTTTTGCATGTAGTCACTCATAGGTAGAGCTTAAGTTGGTGCCTCTCAGTTAAACAGTGAAAAACTTTCTTCTTGTGAACACTGGTTAAAACGGACACATTTCTATTAATACAAATATTATTATATTGATTAGATCCTGCAGTGTGGCTTAGTGTAATGAAAAGCATGTAGTATCATTTCTTGTTATACTAAGAAGACCGTGCAGAGATAGTGAAATGAATAGCGCGTCTCATTAGTTTGTTTCCCCAAATACTACTGTGCATTTGTCAGCAATATTCATTTAGCTCAATAAGCATTTACCAAGGTCCTACTCTTTGTCCAGTAAATCCTGGAAATACGAGGTTGAGAGTGGCTTGCTGAGCCCAACCTGGAGGTTAGGGATGGCTTCCTGGAGCACATGGTGCTGGTAGTGTTGACAAGAGTTAGCTAGGTGAAGAAAGGTGGGGAGGGGAACATTTCGGGCAGAGAAAAAGAAAGAAGAGTAAAGGAGAGGTAAGAAAAAGAATAATATCTGCTTGGACACATGCAAATAAGAGGAAAAGTACAAGAGAGGGAATTAGTGAGGTAACAAGTTACTCTCAAACTTTCTGACTTAAAACCATAATCTTAAAGTTTATGGAGGTGAGGAATTTGGGAGTGGCTTACTTGGGAGATTCTGGTACAGGGTCTCTGATAAGGTCGTGGTTAAGGGGTTGGCCAGGGCTATGACCATCTGAATGCTTGAGTGGAGTTGGAGGATCCTCTTCTGAGCTCAGTCATGTAGCTACTGACTGGACAGCTTGGGTCTTCACCACATGGGCTTCTCTAGTGAGTAGCTCAGGATATGGCAGCCGACCTTCCTCAGAATGAGAGCTCTGAGGAGAAGGAGAGGGAGAGGGAAGGATATGGAAGTTGCAATGCCTTTTATGACTTAATCTTTGGACTGACATACTATTAAGGCTGCCATATTCTATTATCGATCACACAGACTAACAGACCAATTCTGGTATGAAATGAGAGAGAATTATTATACGAAGGCACCTATACCAGGAGATGAGGATCTTTGGGGGCCATCCTGAAGGCTGCTTGTTATAATGAACCAGGAAGGGAAAATAGGGTCTGGGTTTAGAGGGAGGGTGCTAAGCTAAGAACTTAAATTTGATTCTCTGGCCTGTGCTTCTCATAGTGTTCTGAGGAATTCTGCAGGTATCAGCTGGGTAGGCATGGAAGTAGGGATTGAGTTAGCAGGAGTCCTCCACTCTCAGAACAGCCTGGGCTGGAATTCTTTAATGTACTGGTGGATATTCCAGTAAGATTTTATTTGACTATTGAGTTTAGAAGCTTAAGAGTGTTTGATAATTACTGTTTTAGGCAGTGGGTAGCTATTGAAGATTTTCTGCAGAACATCTGTTCAGGTTGGATGGCACGTGGAGAGTAGATTAGAGAAGAATTAGCAGCTCTTGTGATAGCACTATTAAGGAAAGACGGGGCCCAAATCAGTGCAGTGGGCACAGGAGTGGAGAGGAGGCTCAAATTCAATAACTATTGCGAAGGTAAATATCATCCAGATGGAGTGATTGACTCATTGTGGGACATAAGAACAAGGAAAAGATCTAGAAAGAGCCCCATGTCTCTGAATTCCTCAGGTGCATTAGGTGACCGTCACCTGGCCTCAGAGATGAGAAAGAAGTATGTTTGGTGAGGTCACTTTTGCTCATGTTAAATTTGAGATACTTTTTTGGCCAAGTTGGTTAACAGCAGTCGTGTTTGTAGACCAGAAACCAAAGGTAGGCATCTGGCCACTTAGCATGCTTCCTGTTTCCTTGAGTTGTGGTTTAGTCTTCCCTTTGTCAATTATCTAAGTTTCTCCCTCCAACCTCCCCCCATTTCTGTGACACTGTTTCTGATTCAGCTTCCCCTCCCCCCATTTTAATAAGGAGAACCTCCTCCTCTTCGGTCGGTTTCTCCTCACTTCGGCTGCTGGAAAGAAGGCCCCTCACAGCTAGGGTTGTTCCGGCGGGTGGAAGGGACACCCTGACAAAGCAAGACATATAAAAGCTTTCAGATTGACTAGTGTTCTTTTCTTTCAAGATGAGGAATTTTGACATCCGAGGTTTAATGCCTTACTGAAATCCAGCAAATGGATGCTAAGAAGGGTGCTTTATTCTCACAGGATTAGAGCAGTGGGTTTTCTTTTCAGAAATATATCCTAAGGTTCATCTCTGTAGGAAAATCTTACTACTTAGGGATTTTGGTGATGGCCACCAGCACTCCCCTTACCCCCCCCAAAATTTAATTTTACTATTCATTTTTTTGGAATCTGTGGCTACCTCTTGAATCTTCACAGACTGCTTTTAGGCTTGATTTTTTAGACTTGCAGTTCCCAATCATCTCCCTGAGCATTATTTTCATTAAAAATTCCATTAGCTTTAAAAAAGAAAATCAATGTAATCATTCAGTAGTAATTAATTCTTACCAATCTTTTAAAGGAAAGATGAATTAACAAAACTTCAAGATGTTAAAATGAGTAAAAAAGAGTTGTGTGGTTAATGGGACTAGTGGAGATGTCAGTATAATGGATAGAGGGGTGGGCTCTGGCAGCTGGCCAACCAGAATGCAAATCTCACTTCTCCAGAAGCTAGCTGTGTGGCCTTAGGCACATAACTTACATTTTTAATCTAAAATTTCTTTATCTGTAAAGTGGGGGCAATAATAAAAGGTAATAACATTGCCTGCCTCCTAGGGTTGTGGTGATTAAATGAGATAATGGATGCATCATTCCAGTAAGGTGCTTGGCACACAGTGAGTGCTCACTATAAACATAATTATTGGTATTAATATTATCAAAGGTGGTAATGATTCCTTTAAGAATAACTCACATGAGTCAGATTCTAGATTTCAATGCCTTCCAGAATCCTGAGAGGTTTTGAAAGAGTTAGTATGAGTTAATACTTGGCATTCAGTGTTAAATTCTCCCCCTTTTAAAATTCAGAGGGGAATAATGTGGGATTGGTGTGGGGGGAAAGGGGCAATTGGAAGAAATAAGAATTAGTTTAATTATGCATGCTTATCACCATTCTAGTAAGACCTTAATGTTCAGATTTGTATAGAATAGAGGACATCATATTTTGAGAATAAAGAATAGAGGCTCTGTATCTATATAGCATTTTATTCTAATTTTATTCTATACAAAATATTAAAAATTAAGACCCTGACATAAACTTTTGGCCTGCACGGTGGTGCATTTAAGTATAAGAAGACAGTTGTGCAAGGGATAGCATTGAAAAATGTTATACTCATAGCTTATTTATTTATTTATTTATTTTATTATTTATTCCCATGCATCTTTTAGAGTGTTTTAAAAATAATCCCCCCTGGTTTTGTGAATTTGCTCCAAAATTATAAAATATTAATTTTAGCTTAGTGCAATTAAAAATATTTATACCTTGTTTCTCGTACACACACGTAAGCATCATAAAATTGGCCTAGCAATCATAGAGATTCAGATGATCAATGGTTTGGAAAATCATCTGGTCGAAGTGCATTCCTTTAAATCTGGGAGACTCATACTTTTGTTTTCTAGGGGAATAGAGCCTGAAGAAATGCATTTGTGCAACAAATGACCCTAAGACAGTTGCCTTTTGCAGTGCACCACATGTACTACAGCAGTGTACTTAATGTGTACGCATTAGTGGGTTTTTAGTATATTCACATTTTCTGCTATGCACTGTGAAATATGAGTCATGAACCTGATTGCAAAGGGTCTTACTGTGCACTTGGGGAAGAAAACACATGTACCTGAAAAAGTGAATACAACAGTATAGCATTAAATGCCAGAATTTCTAATATGAGCAGTAAGTTCCATAATTTTTTTAAATAATTTATTTATTTTGGGGAGAGCATAGCAGGGGAGGGGCAGAGAGAGGGGGGACTGAGATTCCAAAGAAGGCTCTGTGCTGACAGCAGCAAGCCTAATGTGAGGCTCAGACTCGCAAACTGTGGGATGATGCCCTGAGCCAAAGTCGGTTGCTCAAACACCTGAGCCACCCAGGTGCCTCAAGTTCTGTAGTGTTTAAAGAAGGGAGTGGTAAGTGTGCAGGAGCTGGTGGCAGTGACCGCAGGTGAATACACCTGGCCAGATCATTAGGAAGTGAATAGGAACAGGGATGGTCTGGGATGTTAGGGCAAGATGAAGCATCTCAGTAAGGAAGTGAGATGGGTAAAGACTTTGAGTTAACATTTCTGTATCTCAGCGATGAACCATGGGAATCCACCCCCAAAACCAAGAGCACACTTTACACTGCATGTTAGCCAATTTGACCATAAATTATATTAAAACATTTTTTTTGTATCTCATCTAGAAAATAATTTCATAAGCAGCAGCATTGTGTCACATCAAGTTGCAGCACTCCTGGAATATTCAGGAGTTCAAGCAGAGTGCAGGGCATGTGAAAAGGACTCAACAAAATAACAAAACAAAGTAACCACGAAGTTAGTTACGAACCAGGAAAAATATCTGTTTCCATATTAGGTTGTCCTATGAGTAGTTTGAAAATCAAGTAGGGTGGAATCTGTGAATAATTGCCGAGGTGACTTGGGTTATGGAACCATTTTAGAATACTCCTCTAAAATAGCTTAACCAGTATGGACTATCATATGAAGTTTCTTAATTTATTAAAAATATATTGAGCCTGTCTCCAGGTGACTACATTTGATAGTAGAATCTTTTGCCTTAATGCTTTTGTTAAAATGTCATGAAGTGTCTTCAGACTTAATTTTCACTTAAGTTTTATTCTTATTATGCTACGAGCCTTTGGTGCTTATCAAATGTAAATTTTTTCCAGTGAAGGAAGAAATTACCAGCACAGCTATTAATAGATTAATGAAAAGTCTTATTGCTTCTTAAAATTTATATTTTCATGGTGATTGACAATCGCTAATTAGTTAATCCTCTGCCTGTGCTCATGAGGTAGGTCAATATTATCTCCATTATAAAATGAGAAGATTGAGAAATCAGAATCTTCAGTGATTTCCTCAACAACCCAGTTCTTTGTTGACATGACAAAAATAAATTGAATTTACTCTTAAACATTTTTTTTAAGTTAATGAAATATCTTTGGGTTGAACCATTGATCACTGGAGACTTCTTTTCCCTTTACTGTCCAAATAAAAAGCCATTCACATCAAGTGGCATCTAAGATTGAAAGTTGACTTTGGACAGACTCAAAGCTATGTGATTATATATAGCAGAAAGCCCCTGACCAACTGCAGCCTAATTTAGAAAGAAGTTTGTCTTGCTTATATGTGAAGAAGTCCGGAGCTGCTTCTAGCCCATGGCTGCTATTGTCCAGGGGCTGCTGACTTCATGTCATCATGGCCATTTGGAGGTTAGGAAAAGATGGAAGACAGAAGACCTCACAGGCCCTTTCTTGTCTAAGTTGGTTCTTTTTAACAGCAATTCAACAAGCCCTATCCATAATTCCACTCACATCTCAATGGAATGGAAGAGTAGATTTTGAGGTAGGTGACTGACAGTCTCTCCCACAATTGGCATTTTTGAATATTGAAATTTTGTGTTATTTTTGTACTGCTCGTGATATTTCTCTTTTCCAATAGCATGTATAATTTAGAGTAATCGCTAAAACATAATTGCCTTTTAAATTCCTACTATGGACAGAACGTTTTTTTCTGGTTGATAACCTCCATTCCTGAATTGTTTCGCAGATAGCATATCTGATTTTCCAACGGAGAAACTGTTTCCAAATCCAGGGTAGAATTGCAGTCTAAGACTCTGTGCTTTGTCGACCTTGATTCTCTGTTTTGAATGTCAGTAGTCCTAGACAGGAAAATAAGGAGACCTACTTTTATTTGAACAGAATGCTTAATACAGCCAAGGCAATCATGTTATGGATATAGAACCCGAGGGCATGTTTTCTGGGCCCTGATACAGCCCATGAAACTTCTGTGTACCTGACCAACCTCAACACCATCCCGTTTTACCCTAGAGACTATTTTTCATGAAAGCATCACACATTTTGCTCCATTCTCTGTGTGTCCTGGGACATGGAGATCAATTAAATGAAAGGCATGTCACACACCTGTTTTTTGGATGAGATCTATCACATAGGCATGTCTAGCGTGCCATTGCTAGCTTGAGACACGGAGCTGCCCAGACCACCTGCCAAAGCTAAGCAGCTGGCATGAGGCATGCCTTCGTCCATGTACTTACGTGGCGCTCCTCCCAGTGCTGCCATGCACACTTCTCTCCCACCATTCTTGCTCTCCATGGCCTTCCCCAGCATCTACAAACAAACACGTGGCATTAAAAATATACTACTAGATAATCTATACAAATGGAGGGACTGTGGAAGACAGAAGTTTTCCATTTGGTGTTGAACAACAGTCATGCAAGGTTAGAGCTAAAACGACCAGTGGAGTTCACTTGGTCCAACTCCCTTTTTATGCAATTTACTGGCCCTGCTATGACTTGGGACATCGAAATTCTGACTCCAAGTCCAGTGTTGGTTTTGCTAGATGAATTATTTCAACAAAGTGAAGTGCATAATGAATCACACCATAACCCATTGTCCCAAAGCATATTCTAGGTCAGATAACTGCTTGTTGGAGTGCTAATGTCCTTGCCTTCTTCCGGTGGGCACTTTTTACGCCACAAGTTGTATCAGATATTTATCTGTAAGTGGATGGACTCTCTAAACTTTCTGCCTCCCTCCCTCCATCTCATTTAAGCATTTCCCCAGTCCCTAGCTGCTACCCCATTCTTTGGGAATGTGCAGAGAGAAGAGCCTGCTGGTCTCTGCTAAGGACTCCTGCCCACTGAGGACTTGGACCGGCCACACGAGGGCTGCCTGGTGTCTCTCTGATGGACAGGTCGTCAGCAGTTTCAGGTCACCATCTTGGCGTGAAATTGGGTTCGGTGGCCCTTTCTGTGCAATTCTTGGTGTTATGGAAGACACTTCTGTGTAAGGGGTGATGCTTGATGAGGCAAAAACGATCAGCGGCCTGTCAAGTGTCTTCAGTTGTAGATGATTCTGTCTTTTGGCCGGAAGTTACAGAAGGGCAGTGTGCCCCTTTTCTGTTCCTTCTCCTTTCTCGTTAGCTGTCACACCACGTTCTACCTGTGCTGCCCACGTTCTCGTCAGTTTCTCTGCTCCACTAGATATTTTTAGATTCCTCTAACCCTGAATGAGACCCCTTTCCAGCTTTTAATAAATCTCCAATGTGCCCCTTGTGTATATCTGAGAAACTCCATAAAACCGAGTATATATATGATGGAGGAAAAACTAAGTTCCACCTGCCAGTGGCTCATGTTTGCTAATTGGAAAAGTTATGGGTGCTTTCAAAATAAAAACAAGTTTATAGACATTCTTTATAGTATAGCTGTTACATTTTTAGAGAATTAAAAAGTAGGTTGTGTCATAAGCAACCCTTATCCACCTTTGTGCTTGCGATGCTCCGGAGAGACATAAATGTCTCTCACTATTGTTTGATGGCTTCCAATTATTAAAATGTATACATCTGTAAGAGTGGGAAAGTACTTGAAGAATCAAAGAAAAGAGGAAAGCAGAAAATGTTCAGTGTAAGGAGTATACATCTTTTTTATATCTTTGCTGGGATTAAAGTTAAGTATTTATAAATTAAAAAAATTTTTTGTGTTTATTTTTGAGAGAGAGAGAGAGAGAGAGAGAGAGAGAGAGATCATGAGTGGAGGAGGGGCAGAGAGAGAGGGAAACACAGAATACCAAGCAGGTTCCAGGCTCCAAACGGTCAGCACAGAGCCAGACACAGGGCTTGAACTCACGAATCATGAGATCATGACCTGATCTAAAGTCAGCCACTCAATCGACTGAGCCACCCAGAGAGAGAGAGAGAGAGAGAGAGAGAGAGAGAGAGAGAGAGAGAGAGAATGAGAACGAACGTGGGGGAGGGGCAGAGAGAAGGAAACAGAGGATCCCAAGAAGGCTCCATGTTGTTAGTGCACAGCCTGATGCGGGCTTGGACTCACAAACCATGGGATCAGGAACTTGAGCCAAAGTTGGAGGCCGAGATGAAATAGGAGGCTTAACTGACTTAGCCACCCAAATGCCCCCAAAACTTTTAATAATAGATATAAAGATGTACCAAAATGAGAATATTCTCTTGTTTATATATTATTAAATTAAAATATTTATTTTCAGAATAACCATTCCTATTATATTTCCATATCATATGTGTAAGTGTTTGTTTATATCAGCTTATCATTATATTGATTTAATAAAATATAGAATGTTTAATTATTACTAGATATTGAAGCATCATAAAAGTTAGTGGCTTAAGAATGATAACAATTTAGGGGCACCTGGTGGCTCCGACTCTTGGGTTGGGTTCAGGTCACAATCTCACAGTTTTGTGAGTTTAGGCCCCGCCTTGGGCTCTGTGCTGACACCTCGGAGCCTGCTTGGGATTCTCTTTCTCCCTCTCTCTCTGGTACCCTCCCACTCCCCCGCTCGCACTGTCTCTGTTTCTCTCAAAATAAATAACGAAACTTAAAAAAATGATAACAATTTATTACTTTTCACGAAGCTTTGGGTTGACGAGTTGGATATGTTGCTTTTCATGAGGTGGACCTGGAGGTCTTACGGGGCTGGTGCCGACTGCACCTGGGAGCTTGGCTGAGGCTTCATTGAACCTTGGTCGTCTTTTTGGTAGGCCTCTGTGGTGGCTTTGGTTGCTCATGGCATGGGTCTGCCTTCCAAGAAGGAGTGCCGAAAGGTCTAAATTGCAGTATCTTACTGCCCAGGATCAGAAATAACCCAGTGTTACTTCCATTGTATTCTGTTGGTTAAAATTAAGTTCCAAGTCCAGCGCAGATTCACGTGGAGGGGAAATAAACTCTAGTCTTTGATGATGAAGTAGGAAGGTCACACACACTGTGAAAGAGCACGTGGGCCGGGAGTTAGTGTCTGTGGCCGTCTTGGGAAGCACATCTACCTGCAGAAATGCAAGTCCTTCTGATTACCATTTCTTTCCTTCCAAGGCTGTCCTGCCATTTTATTTGATCCGATACTAGTATGTGAGAACTAGGAAGCAGCAATTTACTGTAGCCTTTTTGTTCCCTTGTAGTATTGGTCATTAGTATCCCAATCCTACTCTCATATGTCATTAAGAATCCTCATTTATGGGAGAAGCATTAGTCAAATATAGTGGTTTCTCACCCAGACCAGTATTGGGAGTTGCTTCATGAAAACCTTAGTGTTTTTTCCCATCCTACTTTAGAGCTTCTTAGGAGTCGAACACAGCACAGTAATTGAGTGCTGTCTCAAGTATTTGTCTCTCAATGAGAGTACTACATAGTTCCCATCATTCTGAAGTTTCTGATTGTGTCTGTGTTCAGAATTCCTCAGTTATTTTTCTTAACTTATCTTCTTGGTCTGTAGAAAATGTTTATTTGAGATCATCCTTTCGTTGTTTGCTTTTACCTTACCCATTGTCCTTCTTCGCCACCTCCCTCTTTGGACTTGGTAGCCCAGCCACGTTTGAAGCAGCTTGGGTTTTGTTTGGTACAGTTATAACTTAGTATTCTGTATGGCTTCCTACCCAGACCTCACATGGGCCAAGTCCTGGTATATACGAGGCAGAGGAAAACGGACTTTTCCTGATAGGGATGAGTCAGTTTCCTTCTGCATCAAGATGTTTACACATGGGGACAGATGCAGAGGATGACAGCCCTGAGTCATGTGACTGCTAGATTGTTTTTCTTTGCTGGATTTCCACGTGGGAAGTGGTGGGAGCTAGAACTTTGCGGCTGCTTGCGCCCAGGATGTCCGCTGTCCAAGGTGTATCCACATTTGTGGTCTGGTCACTTGGCCGGGAGCCAACTCTGCATTGTTTAGGGGCATGCTCACTCTTTAGAAGAGCGACGTGATCCTGCATCTAGAGTGAAACTTTAGAATGATTTAATTTCACTCAGTGAGGCCACACGTGTGTTACAGTTACTACCTATGAATTGCTTTCAATCTTTGCAGCAGGATTTAAGTAGTTATTCCCTTCTTCATTGCTTTTTTTTTAAACCTACTAAGTCTAACATCTTGCCTTTCATGGTGGTTATTATTCCTAGAAGTATAACAGGCAATCCCTAGGGTAGTGTAGGATCAAGGAAAATCATATAATGTACCACTCTGATCATCCAGCTGTCCCATTTAAAAATTGTGAAACATGGGGGGGGGCACAAAATTTCTAGACATATAGAGACTTGTAGAGGGGTGGTTGCTTCACTTTCTCTCGTGGCAGACAGGGAAGCAGAGAGGATGTGTAGAGTAATTGCATCTCTTTATTTGAGCCTTAGCTTTGCTTTAACAACAGCAACAGGAGAGAGAGGTGCCAGAGGGGCCAAGAGTCTAATCTTTAATGTGCTCCACCCCAGTCCACATGCCAAAACACAGGCAGAATGTGTCTGAGATGGTCTAGTGGTGTGATTGGCCCCAGGTTCATTAATTGGTAGAGGTCTTTGACTAGGACATCATTTAGTAGAACTAGCAGGTAGAATTGGAAATACAGGCTTTTATGAATTTTTTATTTCTTTGTGTGATTACACATATTTTTTCCTCTGTGATTTAAGTGAAACTCAGGAATAATCCATGCTTTCTGACAATAGTAACTCAATGGTAATTAAGATCAGGAATTTGTCAAAACTGTGAAAAGACAAAACATTACTATCTTTTCATCTAGAGTGAGTGAATGGCCAAATGTGTTACGTCTAGCCCAGGTTACATGTGGGTCTTCAGTAAATGGTGAATGAATGAATGAATGAATCAATGAATGAATGAATCTGTGACAACTCAATCAAAAAGATCTGAAAATAGGAAAAATTTCCACTGTAGGATTTCTACTAAGGGTTTATAGAGATTATTATAATAAAAAAAGATGTCTGAAACACATCTAAATCCTACTTCTTACAGAAAAAAATAATAAACATATGAAAGTGTACAAACAGACCTTGTTTTCCCCTCAGAACTGGCAGAAAAATGCAGTTTTCCTCAAGGACCCATGATCTGTGCCTCTTCTGCAGAGTGGGTGTTCCATTCAGGCATAACTTCCAGAATATTCCAATATTACCATCTTCTTAAGTCATAGTGTGTTCAGTAATATTTACATTCATGTTCTGTATTTCCTAGTGGCAAACTATCTTAGAGTCAGACATGTTTAAACCAACCTCACAATGATTTTTAAAACTTCTTAATGAGACTACAGAACACAAAAGATTTGATAAGAATTTTGCATGGGTTCTTATAGCTTGAATATTGTAAATTGACTTTGTGCAGCTGTCCATCTGATTAGCATGTACTTGTGCTGGTGTCTCTGTAAGCAAAAATGGATTATAAAGTATAAATGCCAGGTATTTATGCTTCTTCTATTTAGTATGTTCTTGACTTCAATTTAGTATATTCTAGATGTTTTGAAGAAGTACCTATCATAAAGAATGTGGGTCTTATTTTGTGGTCCATTTTAATTCTTTATGTATCTATCATCTTTGGTAATATTGAGGTAACAAAGAAATATAAAGTAATGGTTGCTGCTTTTAAGCCTGTATAATCTATGAGGTGACCCTACACACACATGAAAGAGCACAGAAAACATAAGACAGGGGCGCCTGGGTGGCTCAGTCAGTTGAGTGTCCGGCTTCGGCTCGGGTCATGATCTCACGTGTGGGTTTGAGCCCCGGGTTGGCCTCTGTGCTGACAGCTAGCTCAGAGCCTGGAGCCTGTTTCAGTTTCTGTGTCTCCCTTTCTCTCTGACCCTCTGCCCCGCCCAGCTCACATTGTCTCTCTCTCTCAAAAATAAGTAAAAAACAAAAAAAATTAGAAAAAAAAAAAGAAAACATAAGACATTCTTGTTTCAGTCACTTAATAATTACCAAGTATGGGTTATGTGCCAGACATGATTTCTTGTACTGAGGATAGAGCCTTGAACAAGAAAGGAAAGGCCTCTGCTTCCTGGCAACTTATGGTTTAGTGATTATGATTATATTATGATTAAGCACAACAAAGTATAAAGAGATACATCCTAGAGAATATAATTAAGCATCAAAGTGTGTAGTCAAGTCATGAGAGATTACTGGGCTTTGCCATGTTCCGGGAAGGCCTAATTTATGGCAAGGGAGATTTGAACTTGACCTTGAGGAAAAGACAGTATTTGCAGAGATGGAGAGGAAGTTAGACATGTACTTCAATATAAACATCCCGCAGTGCGATCTGAGAAGGTCAAAACACTCTTCTAAGGAAGAGTGTTTGTTCAAGGAAAATTCTCTGATCCTCTTTCCTGTTCCATATGCACCCCACTAACTTCCTGAGGTTTAAAATCTCAAGACCATCGGTAATGGAGTTCTATTTAGATTGAAGTATGAGTATTTTTTTTTTTTGAAAAATAGATAATCCCAGGTCTCAAGTTTATAGCAAGCCTAGGCAAATGGTATATATGTGATTTGCATACATGATATTGATGCTCAAAATGTGGAAAACTATCTCCATATAGAAGGACTCAGGTGTAATTTGTAGTATTACTGTATAAAATACTATGCAGAGGAGAGGAGAGTAGTGGCAGTTAGCAGCAATTTCTTTGTGAAGAATTACACTTTTCGTACATGGAGGTCCTATAAAATGTGATAGTACTACCAGTATTGCACAGTCAGTTTTGCAAGGGTAAAGGAGGTAAGAGGAATTACAATAAAGTATATCATTTTTAAATCAGAAGTTCTAAAATCAACTAGGGCCATTGAGAGACAAAGACAAAAGAGAGATTAGAAGGGAATACCTTTGGCTCTTTTCATGTTGTCTGTGCAGTGCTTTAAAACAAGATAGTAAGAGTGATGAAAGGATAATTTCTTGGGCTGTGTACGCACCAAATTGGCAAAGAGTGTGACAGTTCTAAGTGTTGACAAGGATCTGAAGTAATGGGGAATTTCAGACCCTGCAGGTGAGAGTATAACTTGGCAGAACAACTTTGAAAAAATGGTTTGGCATTATCCAGTAAATTTGAAGATATGTCATATCTATGACTCAGCAACCCCACTTTTCCATGCCCCAGAAAAACTCATGCCTACGGGAGACGTGGACAAGAGCATACAGAGCGGCATTATGTATAATAGTCAAAAACTGGGAACAACCCAAATGTCCAACAAATGGGATGGATAAATCGTGGCTATTCAAATAATAAAACATATCAGCAAGAAAAATGAATGAAGCATGGCTACAGTCATCGAGATGAGTAAGCCCTGCAAGCTTAGAGTGACTCAAGAAGCAAGACAAAGAAGAATATAATCACTAGGAATCCATTCACACGGAGTTCGAAACTAGGCAAAACGAAAGGGTATGGTTTAGGGTTATATACAAAGATTGGGTGATGATAACCATAAACAAAGAACGGAAGTCAGTTTCAGAGTTGCCTTAAGGGAGAGACCGCCGTTGATGACGGGGAGGGTCGCACAGGAATCTTAGGTGCTGTCAGGGTTCTCATTCTTACCGACATAATAGTTTCATGAGTGCTAGTTGCAATTATTAATTATACTTTTCCTGCACTTTTAGGTAAATATGTATAGTGCATCTTTTTTTCAAAAAACTTTATGTGAAACAGAAAAGGATGTCAGAGATAGGGATACAGAAAGATTTATGTCTAAACCTGCATCTCAAGATACAAAATAATTCTGCAAGAATTGTAGATAAATTTGCCACCACATAAGTCCATTTTTGTTACTTGCACATGATAAAATGATCGTTTGCTACTCGTCTAATAATTAAAAAGTAGTAAATGGAGAGTCTTAGAAAAAGAGATCTTAGGGCTTTAGAATCAAATTTGATAACTAATTGGTAGCATAATTGTTTGCCCACGCTTTATGTATCTTTATTCCTTGGTGCTATCTCTTGAATCATACCTAGAAGCAGACTGACCAGAGGATCAGCAGAAAATTAACAGCAAGAAGAAAATGAGAATACTCAGCTTATCTAAAGAAACCAAAGAATTTTGATCACTCTTATTATTTTAAAATCATCTGTGAATTCCTCTTTAAGGGAAATCCTTAATAGTACCCCAGCAGTAATAGCATTGCAGAGTATTATCCAGTAATGAAAGAGAATGTTAATAAAATCATTTCTTTTTTATGTTGATATGGATCAAAGTTGCAACTTCAAAATACCAATGATAAAAATGAACGTTTTAAGATTCTAGGTTACTGCTTACTAAGGATAATATTCATTAGCTAGAGTTCACTTCTCACGGTCTGGATTAAAGAAATTATTTGCAAGCAAACAAGAAAAAGTCATCTTTAATTTGCTAATCATAAGGCACTACTTTTCTTTTAAGAAAGTGTCTTAAAAATGGATCTTTAATTTAAATTGTGTGACAGTCATAAAAAATCCTCTGGTAGAGGCTTTGGAGAGACGGCTTGAAAGTTGTGTTGTATGCAGGATTGTGGAAGCCCCATTTCCTAACAGCAAATTTCCAAATTGATTTATTTTCTAAATAGATAAAACCATCCAATACTATTTGAATACCTGAAATATAAAAATGAGTACTAATAAAAGAGCCAAATATTCCACTGTAGAGCATAAAATCTCCAAGTGTTGTGAAGAGTATCATAAATACCTACCTAAGAAGCTCAATTAAAGTTTGGAAATAATAATTTTGTTGTTAAATCTCTAAAGAGCTGCAACAGTGAGATCACCTTGAGGTAGAATCCAGAAAAGCTAGTTTTAAATATTGTACTCCTGGAGCAATGATTGATTGATTCTCTAGTGTAAATTTCTTGGTAATGTCTGCTTAGAGACCTCTAAGAAATTAAGGAATGTGTGTGTATGTGCGTGCGTGTGTGAGTGTGTGTAAAAAAATCTGTTTGTGCCGCAGCAACCCTTTCTGGAGCCCTCTTCTAGGTAGCAGTTACAAGAGAGTTTGGCAATCATCTCTATGTGTTGGAAGATAGCTCATGGCGAAGAATGGAATTGGACGCATGATTTTTTTCTTTAATTATTGAGTAAAATGATCACATAGCAACAGTGTATCCGGAGCTTGTTCATTGTGTTATGTTCTGCCATCTCCTCTGCCTGACTTACGTACCTTAAACTGCAGCAACGAAAACACTGACTCAGAAATAAAAGGCAAAATACATGAAGGGAAACCACTGGGCACGAGACTTAGGAAGTGACCTTGGAGCTCCTTTAATACAGCAGATTCAAACTATGCTTTGGGAACTCAGGCCTTCCAGCCGTTTGGGAAGGAGAGAAGGGTGGAGCTGGGTCTGGGAGGCTGGGTCCTGAGGATCCCACCTGGGATTCGTATTGGGTGGTTTTGTCTGTTTTATTTATCTTGGACCTTCCACTTAAAATTGGAACAAATTTAAAAAAAATTGTTTGAAAACCCCTGCTTTAGAGCATACTCCCCCCACCTCCTGCGTTCACATTTGAGTCAACTGGGCCCCAGGGAAGCTGTAGCTTCTTCCAGATTTCGTGGCTGGTGGTGGCAGAAACAAGAATAGCAGCCAGACTTTCATGTCCGTTGGGGCTGTTTCCCTGATGACATGAACATTCTGCCTCCTCGGTGCCAGCACCCAACAACTGGATACTCTATTTCTTAATGATAGGACATGATTTGAAACCTTTAATACCTACTTTTCTGTGTCTGTGCGTAAGTCAGTCGGGTAAGGGAGATACAATTAGGCATGATGTTATAAGAAAGCTGTGGGGAACTTTAAAATGCCAGTGTCAGAGAGAGTTTGTTGGAAGGGTCTTTGTGTGTGTACGGAGGTGCATGTGTGTGTGTGCGCATGCACACGTGCGTATGCACCATTATTGTGCCTGACATCAAGGCATTTTGTCTCAAATATAAGTCCAGTGACGTTGTGCAGATTGATGACCCAGAGTCCTGGATCTCAAAAAAGACAATGAAGTGAAATTGGAAATAATTTCATTGTAAATATATGAGATTTGCCAGAAGGTAGTGTCTGACATCTAAAGCAGTATCTCAGGATGGAGCAAACAATGGGAAATCAGTCTATTTTAAGAAAATAGACTTATGTGACACTACTTTTTCCTCTACATTTCTTTTGTTTTTCTTTTCTTTCTTTCAATTCCTCCTTTCAGTGTATATTAATTGAGTGCATGTTATGTGCTAGATAGTAACAGGTACTAAAATCCTTGGGGCACCTGGGTGGCTCAGTCGGTTAAACGTTCAACTCAGCTCAGGTCATGATCTCTCAGTTCGAGCCCTGCGTCCGGCTCTGTGCTCACAGCTCAGAGCCTGGAGCCTGCTTAGATTCCGTGTCTCCCTCTCTCTCTGCCCCTCCTTTCTCTCTCTCATTCTCTCGCTCTCTCTCAAAATGAATAAACGTTAAAAAAATTAAAAATAAAATAAAATCCTTTTAATACCAAAAACAGTTGACATGGTGATTTTTGTTTTTCGTGATGCGGTGATTGGAACTTCCAAGTCACTGAGATAAAAATGTCTTCAATCTCAATAATTTTTCAAGTGCATTTGCCTCTATAGAGGGTGTTGATGATTACTTTCCAGAATCTCAATAATTCTACTCCTTTATCCAGTTTTCTCAATTGAAAAATGAAAATACCACCTGTAGATGTAGATGTGTGTTGTATAACTAAAAGCTAATACAGCATGGCCAGGATTTTACAGGGAGAGCGGTGGACATCCACCAAGAGTGGAATTTTCTGCGGGTGTTGTGTTGACTTATGGATCCTTGGGTGTTTGAAGGTAGAAACTCAGAGAGCTGACCTATATTTCTCCTGGTGGAAGATGAGCCTCCTAATTCTTCAACTGACTGCTTACCAGGAAATTCAGCTTTCTGAGAATTAAGTCTAAATTACTGTAATCCTATATCTGAAGCTCAAATTCATAATTTACTCATGTCGCTGTGCGAGTTTCCCTACTTTTACGTAGGAATGACCACACTAGGGAATAGTGTTAAATAAGATGGCCACACTCAAGCATTCCAATTGGGCATGTGGGAAGGCTTTCATAAGGCAAAATGCTGATTCAGAACATTTATTCATTTTGTTGCATTTAATTGATATCTTTTATTTTTTTTTATAAATTCTTTTTATGTCTTTATTTTATTTTGAGAGAGAGGGACAGCGTGAGCAGGGGAGGAGGAGCAGGGAGAGAGGGAGACGCAGAATCTGAAGCAGGCTCTAGGCTCTGAGCTGTCAGCAAAGTGCCTGACTTGGGGCTCAAACCCATGGACTGTGAGATCATGACCTGAGCTGAAGTAGGCTGCTTAATCAACGGAGCCACCCAGGCACCCCTTAATTGATATCTTTTAAAAATGAGTGTGGAAATGCTTACTTTAATGAAATGTTTGCACTTTTGCATGTTTTCACTTTTGAGGGTAAAAACAGAGAAAATGATACCAGCAATGGGCAACTTTCAATTAGAAGTATTTCACTGGGGTTTTCTTTACGGCTAAATGTGAAAGAATGAGCCTAGATTTCTTACCATTCAATTATGTCTTGAATAGAATTCTACAGTGGAGCTCCAACATTTGACAAGGTTATTCATAGCTGAAGTAATGTGACTAATGCTGTCCCTTTTGTTGCGGACTGTTCCCTGACTGGCCTTTCCTCGGGCATACCACCAAGCTTTATGTTTCATCTAAAGCGAGTGTTGAGAATCATAAACAAAATGGAGTACAGTGATGGAAATAAATTCCTTTATGCATTCATTCATTCCTCCCTCCATTCAAGAATATGGCCTACTGTGCATCAGACACCAACCACAGTAGAAATCACTCTAGTTAAAATCTGGTAGCAAACAGTGGTCTTTGCGCCGCCCCAGTCTACACATTTGCAGACTGTACTCTGGGCTCCCAGCGAGGGGCCCAGGAATAAGAGCGGAGAATGCGTATTTCACAGGTGTTAGTGCTTGGAATGATTGATGAAATTTAAATTTGGAATCAAACACCAGCTTTCCGAGG
Organism: Suricata suricatta; assembly: GCF_006229205.1. NCBI lineage: Eukaryota > Metazoa > Chordata > Mammalia > Carnivora > Herpestidae > Suricata > Suricata suricatta. The sequence goes on from NC_043713.1 coordinate 44,882,087, forward strand.
TGTTCATAATCATCTGGATAGTCTGATATTAACTCTTTTAAGTCCATTTTGGGGAGCAGAGAATAGACTCTTCTTTTCAGAAGGCCCACAGTGGGGTGAGGGCGTTCCACATTGTAAGCTGCAGTTCATCTTGATATTATTACTAATCAGAGCACCTTCTTCAGTTATTGTGGATGCTTATAACTGCAGACTGCATGCAGTTCATGAGTTTGGCTGCTTTTCCATAGCTGCTATGAAAATTGCAAACAAAATTGCTTTTCATTTTGCTTTGACAGGCAGTTTTAATTTTATTCATCATTTTAGCAAATTGTATAACATTTCAGTTGTTTGCAGCATTGCCTTTGTCTTTTTGTGCACTATATTTATGCTGAAAATATGAAAACAACAATAAAGAAGAGGCCAATAATAGCGTCTTGTAGTAAAAAGGGCTTATTAAAAGGATATTTTCTGCCTGGGTGAAAAACTTCCTTGAACATGTCATAAATAGTTTATAACACACAGAGCTACACTTTTATTGTCTGTACAAGTTGATCGTCTAGCTAGCCACATTTTTTAAATTAAAACAAATAATTTCCCAAGTTTGAATTTACGGTCTGTTTAGCCAGACCTCGTCACGACTTAATTAGACAATGGCTATCTTTTTTTGAAGTCCTCAAAATGACTGGGCAAATCTTGGACACACAAGAGAGTTGGGGGGACCCGGGGAGTGTGCTGGCCAGGGAAAGATGGGGGAGGCTTGGGAGGATTTATCTGGGAACCAAATATATCCATTCTCATTTTCTAGAAAAATTACTAATACCATAACAGCCAATGGGTTGGTTTTATTATGTGCTTCCCGATCTCCTCATTGTGGTTTCAGCCACACGAGGAGCACCCCAAGCATGCAATAAAAACAGCAGACTTTGTGCTTGCCTTGTTCATTGATGTCTCCTGCACAAGGCAAGTTCTGTTCAAATAATCACCGAGGGCTGGTGGCATGCTCTCTAACCTTGAATTCGAAGGGATTGGAGAGGGAGTAGAATCTTTTCTGCCAGAGGCTTAAAAGAAAATAATGTTTATTCACAATACTTTTTAGGACATAAAGACTTTTATTTAAGATTTCCAAGATTGCTGGTAAGGATGATTCATAACCGAAGTCCAGTTTTCCTTAGGGATTAACCACCATGGTTTGTTTTTTGTTTTTCTAGCATAGCAACTGAATTTCATCATTCATTTTGTCATTTAGCAATAGAAGACAACTTCACCAAAGAAGCTCACAGTACGAGTAAAATTGGAAGTAAATGGAAGCCATATGTTGTTGCTGTAATTCCAAGGTTAAAAAAAGCTATAGTTTTGGCTATTGCCTTTTATTCTAAGTAGAAGGAAGGTAAAGAATGCTTTTCTTATCAATAGCTGTACAGTTTTTAAACACATAGCTGTTTATTTTGTTAATGGCAGTAAGAAGAGCCCATGACCAAAGTGTTCAGAGCAAGGCTGATGTCTGGCAGTAATCCATTTCTTAACTTATGTACAACTGTGGAGTTATTAATGCTAGTCAGGTTATGTGCAAGGATTCAGGAAAATTCTTTATTCCTCATTGACTCCTGACAGTTATTGTACCTAGGAACTGGGTAACGTGTTCTGAAGTGAGCAATTATGGAAATGTTTACTTCACTGGCTGCATGTAAATGTGTGCAGAGAATGTACCAGAATTTTTCCTTGGGGGTATTTAATTCTCTCCAGGGCAATGAAAATCAAATGATTTCTTTTTTTTTTTTTTTTTTCAAAGCTGGGCTTTTTTTTTTTAAAGTGTTATAATGCAGCTGAATAATGATGAATGCAGTAGAGGAAAAGGAGAGAGGGAGAGAAAAGAGGAAGGGCGAAGAGTGAGCTACCAACGGATCTGGAAAACAAATTTCACTATGGCAGCTGAAACCCAAAAGGGAAGAGTTGAGGGCGGGGGTGGCCAGAAGGCTAGCACTGTGAGAGACTCAAGTTTGCAGGGGAGATGATGGAAAATGAGTACTCTGATATTCTGCGGTAGTACAGCGGGGCTTGTCATACATTTATCTTTGTAAGAACTTAAGCAATTGGCTCAGTATTGTTCACATCGAAGGGTATCACATTTGCTTGTTAATTAAATGCAGTATCAGTGCTTACTGTCCCTGAACAGTTGGGGGAAAAATCCAAATATGTATGCAGAGTTATGAAATTTCTGTGCATGCAAATGGATTTTGTACAAATCACAACCAGATTATTAATGTTACACAGTAGAGGTCTCTTTTTCCTCTATTTCTTCTTTTCGCCTTCTCTGCCAGGTTTTCAGGTCTTCTTATTCAGAGGCATTTTTCAGTATTCTTTCTTTTGTGAGAGGAAAAAAAAATCAGGGGAATTAAGAGATTTAATGTGAATCAGAATGAGATGTTTTCAGCACAGTGAC
>NC_043713.1:44889505-44984505 GCF_006229205.1 Suricata suricatta
CTGGCGCCCTAAAAATTTTAAAAGTTCTTTTATCTGTGCTCCACGTGATGCCTTTCACTTAGAAATCTTCTGTGTTCTTTGCTGTCCTTGTCAGTCAGAGAGTGAGTGCCCTATTCTTGCTGGATTTTTTTGTGTTGTTTTTCTCATTTGCAGGTGCCTCTGGGAAAAGCCCTAAAGGAGTGGGGGGGAACCCAGTAGCATTTCTTACTCAAATACGATTTCCATTTTAGGTGTGGAATTTTGTATATAATTTAACCTAATTTTTTTTAGGTTTATGATTGGTTTTTGAAAAACATTCCTCCGCTAGCTTGTCACATTGGTCATAGGATATTGTTTGTGGCACATCCGCGTTGCCTTTCGATCCCCTTCCCCGCCATGTGCCTTTCCGCCCCCCCTCCCCCCCAATTCTGTACTTGGCCGGTCTGGAGTGCAGCTCTTCTGACTTCTTCCTCCCAAACGCTGACTGGTATTATCCATAAACCAGGCTCTGCCTCCCCTAAGACTTGACGGGAAGGTTCACTCCAAACTCTGTTCCCGGTCCAGTTGCATAATGTGCTGGGAGAGCACTTCCCAGCCTCTGGTGCTTTTTTCTCCTCCTGCTCCTCTCATCTGGCCCTGTCATCCCAGACCCTCCTCTGGTCTTTCCTCTCTTCACACATCTCCTTTTTTGTGTTCTCCATTCTTGAGTCACTGCATCTGGTTCCAAAGGCCCTTGATGCCACCAAGAAAAGTTTTTGGAAGTTCTAGCTGGAAGAATTGTTAACAAAAACACTCATAGGTGCTCCGTATTCTCAATTTTACTTCTAAACTCTACAGTGTTTTGGAATTGGAGCCAAGGAGTGTTTTTCAGAAAGCCTTGGATCCATAGACAGAATTGTTCCAAGGTCCTAAAGTGGGGGAGGGGCTTCCTAAAAATGTGCTTATTCTCTCAGGAAGGGCGCAAAGGCTCTTTTAAAGAGTCTTAAAAACAGAATTCCATTTTGAACAAAAGGTAAAAATCTTTGCCCAGGATGTGAGAGGATTTTTTTCTGCTAGTTTTAGGCCAGCAGGATTCTAATAAATGCTGATTAAGTACCGCCTGTGATTCCTTCTGTTATTTTTGACCACATGCTTTATTATAGCCACCTGCCTGATACGGTACTCCAAACTGCATCGGGCAGTCACAAGCCTCTTAAAGTGTGCCACACAGATATTATAGTGTTCATAAAAGAAAAATCAGATTGCTCGAGCACAATTTCTACCTCCACTTTTTGATAGCTGTGTCATTTGGGGAAATTACTTAATCCTTCTGTGCTTCCGTATCTGTAAAATGGTGCTAATGACAGTACCCGTCTCTTAGGGTTTCCTTAAGAAGCAAAGATGTTTTGCATGTCAAGTACAGTGTTAGTTTAGAACACACAGTAGGTATTCAGTAAATGTTAGCCATTTTAAACACTATATAGAGTAAGTCACTAGTTAGCCTTTACTATTTTCCATATTATGCATTTCCATAAAACATATCTTATGGGATAAACTTGTAACTCATGATTTGACACAGCAAAGTTAACTTGACCGAAGGTTTTTTGCCTTGAGATAGAAAGAGATACCCTCATGGTTAAGTGACCAACGTCAACTCAGGTCATGATCTCATAGTTGGAGTCCCACATCGGGCTCTGTGCTGACAGCTCAGAGCCTGGAGCCTGCTTCAGATTCTCTGTCTCTCTGTCTGTCTCTCTGTCAAAAATGAATGAATAAACATTAAAAAAAAAGAAAATGAGACATCCCCCTGCATACCTTATGTGTGCAGGAATGAGAACATTCCCTCACTCAACATTCTGTTTAGGGTTTAAGTTGAATAACAATGACAAAATCAAAGTAGCTTTACACAAAGAATAATTTCCTCATGGGTGTTTTAGACTGCTTCTTGCTTTTCCCATTATTCTCTATTCCTGGTTGACTAGAAGAAGTTTCTGCAGATACAGTCCCATGCAAAGCAGTCTATGCTGTAGAAGCATAGGGCATCAAGTGGTTGTCTCTAGGTCTCTTGACTCTTCACCCCTAAGTTGTTTGTTGAAAAGATACAAAAAGAATTTCAGAACTGGGAAGTATACTGCGAGAGCAGTGCAGGTGTAAGGAATGATTTGTTTAGAATGATTACAAGTAAGGATTTGATAGTCTGAGGTGGAGTGGATGTGGGGAGGAGATACTGGGGTATTTCTTAGAAGCCCTTGTGTTGAGGTGACTGGGTCTATGGTTTATACTTACATACATTGCTCCTCCTCACCCTATTGGAACCACGTCATTGGGAACAAATACATCTCCCTGAAGACTGATGGAATCCCATTCTTCTTAATGGGTCAATACAACCTACTTTTGGTTTTAATTATTATACCCGGAAGAGTTTTGGTCAGACACAAATGCGACTTGTGTCAGTGTTTATATGTTATGCTTCTAGTTTGCAGAAAACCTAAACGTACTGGATGGGGGTTCACTATGTCTTCCTTCTTTGTTTCTCACTTTGAAAGCAGCCTGGAATCCTTTGGAATCTAGTCAGAAGGTGTGTGGTTCTGATCCTGACTTTTTTGTGATCATCTGGTATTGAATAAGAGTGTAGAATTCCATCAGGTAATGATTATTGTATATGAAACAGACAAAAGGAAGAGATATAAAGAGATATTCAAAAGAAGTCTTGTTCCTCTCCTTATATCCCTTTTCACTCCTTATGAAAAAGCAAAGCGGGAGAGTCTGTGAAAGAGACCATGTATATGAGTTTGTGTGTGTGTGTGTCTGAACTGTTATGGCATTGTGGTCTATCCTCAACTACAATGTGGGCGTTTAACCTTTACATTTGTTACTTAATAATGGTATGTCTTTATTACATGTATACGTTTGAGGCATTTCTCTGACATTTCCGCCTAATATTTTCAGTGCCGGGAGTGTTTGAGGCAGGACGGCCATCTGTCAGGGCTGCGGAGGAGGGACGAGGGGATGTCTGCATTTTGGTGGTGGCTTGTGGGGGAGCACTGAGCATGACGTCCTCCAAGGATCCTTCCAGCTCTGAGCCTGTGATTCTGTGAAATAATTTGGCTCTAATGTAGTGCCGGGGACATTTCTTTTGAAAGCTAATATGATATCATATCTTTTATCAATATATTGTATCACTGCAGTTTGTGACATTACGCTGTAAAATGCTAGACCATAAAAGCCTATAATTTATAAGGCTATATTAGGTACTTACTTTATGTATTATAGCCTGATAGCCTTGTAATTCAACATTGCCTATCATTTATTCTATATATAATTCCATGGAGGGTTCTGGTGACATTATAAACCACAAAAGCAGAGCTCAAGTGGTTAGTCATTAGAACCCCAAGATAGAAATACCTTGTATTACATTATTCAGTATTTATTATTTTCCATAATGTGAAGTTAAAACACTTGGATTTGAAACATTTTCTATTTACATTCTACATCACGGCATTCATATACATGTCAATCAGAAGGGCTCTGGTTGAGCACCACATCACAACCATATGTGACCTTGTTTTTGTTTAAGATGTATGTTTGTTATACAAGGATGTGTTGTCCGTTCCTCTGCATAACAAGTTTTTCCCCTGGCTGGTTATCAAAGAGGAAATTCTGCTGCCCATCCTTTGTGAAGTTTTTTGTTGCCGATTAAGTGAGGGAGAAGCAAAAGACATTTGTTTTTGAATGAATTCTGAGTCATTCATACAGAGCTTGGTCAAAAGTAAATACTCTACAAGGTTCTTCTGCACGAAAACCACTGTAGTGTTGGTAATGGGCCAGAGGCTGAAGTTATGCTAACATATGTTGAAATGCATTAGATCATTATTGTAGAATGTTGTAGTGTATTTGTGTAAGTTGTCTGTGTGTCCAAACTAATTACATGATAACTTTGATTGATGTAATCCTCTTATATAAAGTTGGTTCTTGTTTTATAAACAGTGCTGCCCTCTCTTCTGTTCCTCATTCCCTTCCTCATGCCTCCTTTTTACATTTTCAGGGACGTTTTGGTTCTAGAAGCCATGGGCGCTGTGACCTACTAGGGCACCTACAGCAGCTGGTATATTTCAGTTGCTTTCAAATGAAAATTAAGCTCCTCCCTCCCCCACACCCCCACCACATTCCTCCACGATTTAGGTGGTTTTTCCTAGAGATTTGTAGAGATCAAAAGTTTAGAAAAAGAGGGAGGACCAAAAGTTAATAAAATAACTGAGTTATAAAGTAACTGAAGCCAACCTACTGTAAAAATGACCTATTTTATGACACCACATTATAATAACTATCACAGTGGCAAGCAGGTCTATAGAGGATCCATGGTTACAGCCATTTATTATTTGTTAAAAGTGGAGGAAGAGAGATAGAGATTAAGAAAGAAGAGGAGAAAGAGGAGGGGGAAGAAGTGGGAGCTGCAGGCTGAGTGCTTTCACTTTAAACCATAGTGCAATTTCTTTTCCAGCCAGTAAGGGACTTGAAAGTAGCACTGAAAGATAAACAACCTGAGCCAGGGCCTTGGATTCTTGCCATGTGCCAGGATCTCCATTAAGGGATGAAGTTGCAAGACACTCTTGAGTTTTATCACAAGCGAGGCTGGGCTCTGTGGGTCAGTAAAGCGGGCAGCGGTCTGTGCGAGCCATGGGCAGTGGTGATATCCGGGCCTGACTACCTGCATTAGCATTAATGGGGCGTGCCAGCACAAATCTCTTCAAATTGATCCGAGAATAGACCCCTAAAGGAGAGAAATGGATCTAAGAGTGGGGTTTTAAATTTGCTGGAATCTGCTCTTTGTTAGAAATACTTCTCTCTTTTTCTTTGTCATTTGCCGAGGCATTTACTGATGAGCAAGTAATGTGGAAAATCACAAATGTGAGAACTTGGATTCTCTATAGAGGACTGAGATTTTAAGTGCTGTTCAAAACACCAGGCGTAGGGAGTATTGGAAACGCCACATTTTGGGTGGGTGAATAGCTCATGTCTCCATTTTAGCTCTCATTTACATTTCCTGTGCTGTCATATTTTGCTGAGGCACCATTTTCTCGAAGTATTGCATTATTGACTTAAAAGGTGTCATTTTCCAAATGATGGAGGTAAGGAAGTACATTTTCCTTATCTCGTAATTTGCACACAGATTGAAAAAGACTTAACCATTGTCACAAAATTTGGATATGATGGATCTTGTATTTTAACTGGATTGTGGGTGTAGGGAAATCTGCCGGCACATTAATTTTAATGGAAGATTGTGGCATCCTTGACAAATATTTTGAAAGTTAAGTCGTGTTAATTTCCTTCCTTTTTTTTTTTTCCCTCCCATTTCTTAAGACCTGATCATCTTTGACTCTTTAGTCTTCTGTGTCATCACGGATGATTGTTAATCCAAGATCATTGTGGCTACAAGAATAGTTGTATTTAGTGTGGTGCTTTTCACCCATAAAAATACAGGGCAGATATTAACTTCATTTTTCTCATCATGAGCTGAAAGTAAGTAACTTGCTGAAACACTAACTTTCTCTTACCTGTGTTCCCCACAAAAGGGTAAGGAAATGACTTTCGAATGCATTTCCCTTCTTCCACTAAGCCTTTTGTCACTCAGGTGTTTGTAAGTATGAAGATTTTTGTACACTTTACTTCAAGGTGGAGACCCTGAGTTCCACTTTGATGTGACCCACTAATAATGGTTAATTTAGAAGCCCAAATTAGATTTAGGTGCTTTTGTTTGTCTTTTTGCTTTGCCCTAAGCCAACCTCTCTCTTACTTGCAACAGATGAAAAACCAGCTGGCTGGGTGAGAGGAAAGGGAAATAACATTGCGTTAAGGCCAGAATATCCAACGGGGGAATGAAGAAGGAAGGTGGAAAGGTTATAATATTTGATGGACGTTTGCTTAGAATAGATATATAATGTAGATGTTCCAATGTAGTAGATCCATTATATTAATGATAATCTCCAAATTCATTTAACTCTTAGTTTAAAATTAATAGTTACTAACTGTGTTTTTCTTGATGCAAAATTAATGTGAGCTAAACATATCCAATTTAAAAGGACTTTACTAACTTCATCATAAATATAAAAGGAAGTGATATATGTACACACACACACACACACACACACACCCCCACCCATACACACCCATATGAGCAAACCCTGAGAAGAGCCCACATACAAGTAAAGAGTAAGATGTGTATTAAACACTTCTCAGTTTCAGTGAGCTCTCCTCCTGAACTACGCAGGCAACATTAATGCATTATGTTCATATGCTGATGGAAATGAGACCCCTAAGTACTTCTTCGCTGTCCAAGTATCCGTTCTGAAGAAAGCTCTTTCTCTTTCTCTGTCTCCATGTATTCAGCATTAAAGTGATATTTTACATTGCTTAAAAATTATGTGAGTGTTTGTTGCTGTTGTGTAGGAAGGAAATAAATCAAGGGCTTTTGTGGGATTTTAAATTCTTCCCAAGAGGAAAGAGCTAATATTAAGGCCTTCACAAGTGGGATTAATTTTGTATATCTCTCAGGAGCCTATTGGGTATTATATTTATACATTATAAAATGTGTTTTGATATGCCTAAAATTAATATCTTTCTATCTGCAGGTGAATGTGAAGGCACGGTCTATGTCTGGGGTGGGAGGAGGGGGGGGAGGACGAGGGGAAGAGAGAAGCGATCAAACCCCTCGAATCTTGTCGGGAGGGCGCACATGTCATTGGTCTGATATCTGGATCATTTTCTGTGGTGCCTGCACTAACCTTCAAGGCAAAGTTTACCTGTTTGGTGGGACCACGGGGAAAAATTCTCTACTTTGTCCACTACCCCTGTCTAAATTTTGCTTTTAAAATTTATACCCTTAGAAGGAAGCTGTTTTTGCACATGGTGCTGGTGGATGTTTGCCAAACTTTGTGCTTCTCCACCATCAATAGCAGCTTCCCTGGACGTCTTTTAGCAGATGCTGTCAACTCATCACCTTTCCTTCACTCCCCTCACACTGCCTTCATGGATCACTGCGTGTGCTGGTGCTCATGTGTCAAGGGGAAGGGCACAGCTGCGAAAAGGGTCACCCCTGGAGACCCACGCTTCCTGTCTCCCTGATGGAGGCAGCCCTGGTCAGTCTGGCCCTGTGACCTGTTTCCCCTTCCTTCCCTTGTATTTGTTTGGCAGGAAAGCCCACTGGCCCCAGGGCAGAGCACCACACGTTGGCCGATGGGGGAGAAGGAATGGAGGGAGGGGGCAGTCTCTGGGAATGTTGTGTTATGTCATTGTGCATCTGTAACATGCAGAGTTGGTTATCAAAATGTGTTATTTTGAAAGTAAGATGTGTTTCTTGCAGTCTGGTGAATGCTCTCTGATATCTCACGGGTGAATGGGTGGGTGCCTTACACGTAACATCATTGGGTGGGTGCCAGTCACGTACATGACCGGTTGCCTGGGTGGTCTACAAATCAAAGTGTAAAGATTCTGAGAGTTTCTTTTTATTTGGTCACAAGTTTGGGTCCGTCCGGACTACTCAGCCTACTCTAGCTCTAGATTGCAGTAAAGAAATGCTTATTTGTCCCCCTCTTAGCAATATCCTTGGCTTCACTTTCTTATTTTATTTTCTTTTTTTGCTCCACAGCTGTATTGAAAGAAATTTTAAAGTTCATCCTTTGCAGAGCCTCAGTTACATGATAGAAAGGTTTATTCAAATGTCTGTCATACTCTTGCGAGTTTTATCACAGCAGGATCCAGTAGCCCCACAAATCAGCAGGAAATCCACCGTAAATTTTTCAGTTCCTCGATGATTGAGTGTGTGCACTGTAGCAAGTTTTTTTGGCAATATTTTATAGGTTGGATAAAGAATTTGTTTTGAATGAAAGCCCAGATAAGGTTTGTAAGTTTTTCTCTTATTCTTCTGTATTTCTGATTTTTTTTTCCTCTGGGGTTGGAACAGTTTTTCCTCTGTGCTCTGATGCTTGGTTGAACAGTAGGATGGCTGAGCTACTTGCCGAGCCTGACAGACGTAAAGTTAAATATACAACAATGAGGAAGGAATCTAGGGGACAAGTCATAAGTCCCACAACAGACTAAGATGCTGTAAATATATTCAAATGACAACTCTCCCATCCACTAGACACAACATCTTATTTCATCTTGAAAACAAGTCTGAAGAATGCCCCAAGAATTTTACATTGAATGTCTGGCGGTATGCAAGTATTTCTTCATTATTCCAAAGTACCTGCCCACAACTGTATCATAAATATAAGTAGATTCCGCTCTGTTGAACTTTGTCACATTTTCCTTCCAATGAGACTGTCATGGCGGTGGACTCCCCATGGTCCAATTATACGTCATCTTTGAAAAATATTTTGTCGGTGAAATTTTCATCATATACCACTGACCATTGATAAATACCACGTGTTTAATGACTTTTAACAATATGGTAATGGTTGCCATTTTATGTAGTTAGATGGTGGGATGGTAGAACCCAGTTTTGGGTAGGAGGAGTTAAGCAACAGACCCCAGAAGTTGAGAGAAACTGCTGTCTGATCATACAACATCTACCTGGGAAACTAGCCCCACTTTCTCTTCAGCCGGGCTGCAGTAGGCTCCAAGACCACTGAGCCTACAGAGGGGCTGCTTGGGGACTTGCTGGTTCCTTGGTATTCCACACACAGAGGAACCCTGTAACAGCCAAGGGATCTCTTCAGTCTGTGATTGACACCTTTTACAGTGCGGATCCAGAAAGCCAAAGCATAGTGACCTGCGTCATGGTAAAGAAACAAGAGAAGAGGCTAGAGGGGAAGGGGGTGTAGATTCTATGTTGTTTTTCTACTTCTGCTTCTGAGCTCACATGAGTCATTTAATCTTTCTGGCCTTCAATTTACTTATCGGTAGGATGTTGCCTTTGAAATATTAGGGCCTTTCCGCTCTGAAGTTCCGTGGTCTCGCTTAATATTTTGTATTGCTTTTATTGTTATTAATAGGGAACTATAATCAACCCAAGCCCAAATTAACCATTATGGGTAGGTGGACAGATTTCTTAAAATGATGTCTTTAAATCACAATCACTATTGTGATTGAAACTTTAAAAAATTTTTTTAAAAAGCAGCCCTAGCTAATTTAAAATTCTTATGATTTATTAACTTTGTAACATATTTACATAGTGCTCTTTATGTTTCAAGCTCTATTGTAAGTACTATATACACTTTTATGACAATCTGATTAGGTATCATTAGGATTATCCCTATTTAACAGATGGGGAGGCTGTGCAAACGGAGAGGTTAAGTAACTTGTCCAAAGTTGTGTAGAGTGAATAATGAAGGTATGACTTGAGCTGAGGCAGCCTGCCTCCAGATTCCTTGCTCTTAACTCCCACCCCAGGCTACTTCTGAAACAACCACGTTTGTCCTTTTTACTGCAAAACACAGAGGCCCTCCTGTTACCACTGCTAACACTCACTATTGTTCAACAATACTTGACCTGTTGAACATGAGAGCATATGGAACTGGAGGAAGGGAACCTTCCCAGTAGGGCTAGCCTGCTTGTATTGTGGCTACCTGTCAAAATTTCTTTTCTAACTCCTTAATCTTTTAAACATGTTATAGGGATTTAAACTTTATTAAGATTCATGGCATTCACTTTGCCTTTGAGAGGGCTAAGTTGCTATTAGCCATTTACAAATCAGTAGGAATTGATTTGATCAGATTGCTTTCCTTTCAAAGCTGGGGATCAATTGTATTGAGAGGATTGAATGTTTGAACAGGAAGGACTGATGGATGAGAAGATGGATTTATAGAACTGTGGATGTCTGAATAAGCCTGGGTCAGGTGTCTTAGATGGGGGCCTCAGGGTGAGAAGAGGGTTCTGATGTCACTGGGAAAGAGAAACTAGGTAACGGTAAGTTCAGGAAAGAAAGCAGGAAAGTCCATGGCAATTTCATTTATTATAAAATCTACCTAAGGAGCTAGTCCTGAATCCAGGAAGGGGAGAGGTGAAGATCTAATTACCTTTTTCTTTCTTGTTCTTTGGCCTCCTTTATTCCCCCACTGACATGCATTGTTCCCAAGAGACAACCCCTAGGCAAGTATTTTGAACACTTAGAATGAGGCACAGCAGGAGTTTGCATGTGCGTGTGTGTGTGTGTGTGTGTGTGTGTGTGTGTGTGTGTAAGTTAGGGAACAAGGATAGTTTGGGAAGCTAACTGAAATTTAGATTTTTTTGTTTCATATTTTTAATGTATATTTTTGAGGTGGGGGAGGGGCAGAGGGAGGGAGACACAGAATCCCAAGGAGGCTCCAGGCTCCATGTTGTCAGCACAGAGCCCGAGGTGGGGCTTGAACTCAGAACTAGGAGATCATGACCTGAGCTGAAGTCAGATGCTTAACCACCTGAGCCACCCAGGCTTCCCATATGTTTCATAATTTTTAAAAACTGTATGTTATGAGTAACAGCTGGCTTACCAACACAGTTTTGGAGGACAATCTATTAAAACATAATAATAAGGATAATAATAATAATTAATGTGAACAGCTCTTATTCTGATCTCTCCCAGTGAAGCTATTTATTTTGACCCTTGATGACATGTGGCCTCTGTGATTTCAATCCCCAGGAATATGCATTGACTCTGCATACTCATTGCTTCCTCTTCGCCTTTATGCTACCAGTCTTCTTCCCTCTGTGTTGTTTTCCTTTTCTTGGTGTCTGAGTTCTTTGCCTCTCCTTCACCCCTTCCATTCCTCAAGTTTTTCCTCTTTTCCTCACTGCCTCAGTCTCACAAATGTCTAACAATGTTTTCTTGATTTAGCTAACAAACAGAACTTTCAGGCCTTTGTTTAATTAATAATGAAAATTCCTGGAAGGAATAATCAACATAAAAATAAACCTGATGAGGCTGTAAATGGCATTACATAAAATTTGGTTTTGAATTAAATTGACAGAAAAATGAGATCTTCTTGACAAAATGTAATTCTTCAAAATTTGAACCAGGGAAATTGAACTTGGTAGGAATATTGAGTTAAAAAGAACTCACAATATGTTTGATATGGACAATAATTGATAAATGATTTAAGTATCTTTATATAATTTTAATAAAAATGGGTTAATCCTTGTGAAAATAATTCAGTGAAATACGAATGAAAATAGAAAACAGAATAGTTGGTGTGAAGAAATGGATGGAGAAATTGAATCAGCTTAGTGGGGTTCACTCTTAAATGCTTTAATAATAAAAACTTACAGTATTTAGAAAATTCTGTTTGAATGGTTTTTTTTTTTTTCAACATTCTCAGATTTAAAATGTTGGAACAAAATGGCAGGGTAAAAACACCAGGGATAAATATCCTAATCCTCTCATTTAATCCTTGTGGCTTTACAAATTAGGTGGTATTATCTTCATATTACAGAGAAGTATTGATGCCCGAAGAGTTTAGAAAGTTGAAAACTGCTTGAACCAGGTATCTGCTTTTATACATCATAATGATGAGAGTACTTGTACTTTTTGATGACATCTATCTGGAAAGAGTAAAATACTTGGGATATGAAAACATTTTATTCCATGAAAAAATACTACATAGCCATAAGTTTGATATTCTAATAAAAATTCTAAAAACCTATTCAGCCTGCTTGGCAATAGGTTATGAAAATTATTAACCTAAGGTATTATTTTGTAACAATCTTACTAACTATGATAATGCAAATTGATTGTGGTAGGAATCAGTAGTTTGAAGGGTGGTAAGATTAATGTTTCCTGTGTGTTAGGCACTGGGACCTAAGTTTAAATATCAAAGTTACTTTCCAGTTCTGGATGCATTTATATACTTTTGGCCTGGGGCTTAATGAGCCTTATTCTTACCTTGGCTTTAAGAGGGTAAGATTTGTGATAAGATATTCTTGTAATCTGAAACAGTGATGACTTGGGGTTTATTGAGAATTACCCACGCTAGTATGGTTGACACTTGAACAAGGCAGAAGTTAGGGATGCTATGCTACCCTCCATGCAGTAGAAAGTCTGCGTATAACTTTTTACTTCCACCAAAATCAACTTCCAGTAGCCTACTGTTGACTGTGATAACATAAACAGTCAATTAACACGTACTTTGTATGGCATGTGTATTATACACTTTATTCTGACAATAAAGTAGGTTAGAGAATAGAAAATGCTGGAAGAAAATCATAAGGATGAAGAAATACAAGCACCGGGCTGTATTTATTGAAAACAGTCCACATGGAAGTGGACCCGTGTAGGTCACACCCGTGTTGTTCATAATTTCAAATCAGAGGAAGCTGTTCACTAGCTACTTCTAAATCAGTCCTCTCCCTCCCACTGCCCCTTCTCTTCCCCATTTCACAATTTTACACCAACAGCATCTACGTTGATGTTCAGAAAATGTTTGAAAAAGGCAGAGCTGCTTCTTGGCAGTCTCTTTGCTCCCCTCCTCAACCCCTTGGTGCCTCCTAATTCTCTCTGTAGGTCTCTTGGCATGTTCGATGCTTTAATCATCCTAAACCCACTCTGGGATCTTCTTTATGCCATCTCCTACTGTACAGGCTCACGTACCCTCTTCTTATACCAACCTTCTGTTCTAGGAGGAACGCCTCTGTTTTTTCATGAGATCGATTTAAGCTAAGCATGGTCCTATTTCACCTTATCTGTATTTACCAAATTAAAAGGCTTATCACTTTATTATTTTGATTACTTGTTTATTGCTTTTCTTAACCAAGGGCTCCATGAGGGCAGAGATATTTTTCTTCCATCATGGTAAATCGTCAGTAAATATTTGTCAAATGACAAATGAACTGCTAACTAGAGCAAATTCATGCTAAGTGTTGATAACCAACATGGTTTCAACCTCAGACCTTTCTTCTTTTTTAAAAAAATTAAGACTTTATTTTTTAGGACAGTTTTAGGTTCATAGCAAAGTTGAACTGAATGTACAGAAATTTCCATATAACCCCCCCCCTTCATAGCCTCCTCCATTATCGGCATCTCTCACCAAGAGGTGCATTTGTTACAACTCATGAACCTACATGGACCTCATATCCCATGACACTTCAGTTCCTCGGCTACTTCTAAAACAACCAGCGTCCCTGCTTTACCTTCTAGTTCACTCTCAGTGCTGTACATTCTGTGGTTTTGGATAATTGTATAATGTATCCATCATTTTAGTATCATGCAGAGTGTTTTCACTATCCCCAGATTCCTCTATGCTCTGCTTATTCATTCTTCCTTTTCTCCCCAACCCCTGGTAATGTATTGTCTTCTAGTTGTGGCTTTTCCAGAATGGTGTATATTTGGAATTGTACAGGATGTAGCTTTTTCAGATTGCCTTCTTTCCTTAGTAATATGGATTTAAGTTCCTCCGTGTCTTTTGATGGTTGGATAGCTCATTTCTTTTTAGGACTGAATAATATTCCATTGTCTGGAATATTTATCTGTTTACCTACTAAAGGATATCATGGTTGCTTCCAAGTTTTGGAAGTTAGGAGTAAAACCATTCATGTTCAGGTTTTTGTATGGTCATGTATTTCAACTTCTTTGGGTACATACTGAGGAACATGAAGGCTGGATCAAATGGCAAGTGTATCTTTAGTTTTGTAAGACACTCCGAACTGTTTTCTAACGTGGCTGTACCGTTTTGCATTCCTACCAGCAAAGAATGAGAGTTCCTGCAGCTCCACATTCTTGTCAGCACTTGGTGGTGTTGTGTTCGCCATTTTGTCCATTCTAATGTGTTCGTGGTGGCAGTTTCTTTGTGATTTTAACCCACACATTTTTGTGTTTTGTAAAGAAAAGGTGTATTATTTCTGTAACCTAATTGGTGCCTTTTGAGTAGTGTAACAAAATGGAAAATAATCGTTCGGGTATCATGAAGGAAGACATTCTGGAACACAGGAGTCCCTGTAGATGCCTACTATATGACAGAAATTTATAACTCCAGGGAAAGGTATCTGCCTTAAGCCGTTAGTGTTTTACTGTTTTCTAGAAGGAGAAGGAGAAGGAGAAATCCATTCCATCTCTAGCTTTCAGATTCTCTATAATTCCCACTTCCATTTTCAAAGCAGGCCTTTTGGAAGAGACGTGGAAAACCAAACGGTATGGGGTGGGGCAGAGAAGAACGGGTGGACAGAAATAGTTGTTTACAAGTGCTATATACAGACTTCTTGTACTGTCCTTTATAGGGCAAAAGGTATTGTTCATTGTGCTACTATCTCTTAATTGTTTGTTTACTTAACTAAGGGTTTTATAACCCTAGTAAAACCTTAAGAGTTTTGGGATGTTTGACCTGTAGCTCTGTTTGTTTGGAAAAGCCTGGCCTCTTTAGTGCTGGTGAAGGTAGAAGGCTGGAGTCCTGCATAGCAGGGTATGGACGATAAGTTATGGTCCAAGTCAGCAATTCTGGGCATGCCTTACATATATTGTACTTTCAGTAGAGCTAGCTGCTTTCTGAGCACATTCCACTGAGGCAGGCTTATAGAACCCACCTGGTCAGGGAAGGCCCCCATTTCGGGACTGGATAGCATCAGCTTGATCTTTTTGTTGAGTGGTTTAAAAAAAACTTTAAAAACACAGACATATATGTCTATGTGTATATATGTATGCGTACCCCTCCTCTAGCTCCTTCTCAGAGATAGAGAGACAGAGACAGAGACCGACAGACAGAAGGGCAAGAAAGTACAGGAAAGGGCAGAAACTGGAAGAAGGGAGAGAAGGAGACAGAGAAAAGGAAGCGGAGGAAGAAGAGAAGCAGATCAAATATATTCTTTTGGCTTTCTGTCTTTCTTACTAACTGTTGGTTAATAGGGGTCAAGTCCACTCTATCTTGTGACAAAAGAAATGGGGACGATAGAATCATTCATGGAAGAGGCAAACCCTTATCGAGTCCTTTTCATGTGCTAAGTATACTATGTGACAAGGGCAGCAGGCAGCATTAAATTACAAAATTTAACAGGGGCTCGGTGTCATTAACAGCCGGGAGTACAGGGTGCTTTGGAACAAGGAGGACGTAGTTCAGAATAGGGTTTGAGCAGTGAGCTTTAAAGCCCAGCCTCTAGCTCCTGATAACCAAACAGGTGATGGATTTGGTTATAAAAGATGACCTTACTTGCCTTAAAGTTTCTGTTTTGCTAGTCACTGGAGACTCTGTGATGTAACAGATGTTGGGCCAAATTCGTGATGATTCTGGACATGGATTCCCAGAGAACCAAGCTTCTTTCAGACCCTCCCATTCATACCGTAGCACCCGTGCCTTAGCCTTACACTAACACTCCTGGAGACCGGAGCTGAGAGACAAAGGCAGGAGAAGAATCTTGCTTCCAGGTTTCAGTATTTCACTCTGTTGCCGTTGTGCCTTAATAATAGAAAATCTAAATACATTATTTATAATGCAGTGGTAATGTTTTAGTTGAATTCTGGTGACCTGTATTTTCCTTCCCAGACTCCGTTGGCAGTTTCACTCTCCACGCGCCTCACTATTTTTATTTGTACCCATGAATCTCATGGGGATTTTGAAGAGTGAAGAGATAGCATAATGCTGGTAAAGTATTCTAAGCAGTGAAGAGTTACAGTAAGTATATATGTGACGCAGGAGTGATGATAATAGTAAGAAGTCCAATTCTTTCTCTGAGAAACATGCCAAAAAGTATAAAATTTTGTGACGGATTCTCAGCCATAGTAATAATAACTATAATTTATTGAGGACTTACTCCGTGCTAGCCGTATGGCATTATATTTTCTCAGTGCCTTTTTAAAAGAAAGCCATGAGGGTGAAACGCGTTTTTCAGCTGAAGATGCTGAGGTACTGGAGAAAAGGTTGAGTAGCTTGCCTAAGGTTCTCTCCCACCACAGTCCATGGCCTTCCCCTCCATATGGTGTAGCCCCCTTTATGGTGCTACCTGTCCCTGTTAATGCTGACTGTGTGCGCTGATACACATTAGACATCTGACTTCATTAGTTTACTTAATCCCACCAACTTACCTATGAGAGGTGGGCATTGATTTTGTTTTGTTTTACCATTTTATCTACGTGAGCATCTTTACTGAATACAGGCACCGGGTCAGTTAAGTGGCAGAGCTGAGATTTGACCTCAGGATGGGTCTGGCTCAGGAGACATTTGCCCTTCCGTTTTATTGCCTCTGAACCAGATCCATTCATGCTCAGCAAGCTCTCAGTAGTTTCCCAAGGCTCTGAGGATAAACCCCATTGTGCATCCGGCACTCGCTACACAATTTGCTGTTGCAGAGCCCGCAGCCCTCTCCTTCGCTGCCCTGCCCTTCACCTCGTTCCCTCTGCCCCGGCCCCACGTGTGTTCACAGCTCCTTGAACTGACTCCCTCCTGCAGCCTGTCCCTATGCTGCACTTTCTGTCTGGAGTCAATCCCTCCGGACCCCTTCTCCCTCTTGGTTTCAGGGTTCTTTCCTCTGGGAGGCAGGCCTTCATGGAGCCCACGTCTAGGTGTGCCCCCTGTCACATTCTCTCAGAACACCTGTTGGGTAGCGTTTGTCTTGTGCTACCCACCAAGCCCCATTAAGTCTGAAATACCTTTGCTGGATTCCCAGTTCCTGGCACGTAGTAGGCCCTCGACAAATCTCTGGTGCACACGTATGGATGGAATGCATAGCCTTGATCCTACTTTGCCTGGGTCCCTGGCTACACTGCCCCCATTCTGGATCTTTGCTTCCTTTGCTGCTCCCTTCAGCCCTATTCTTACCTCTGTTTCTGGAAGTTTGTGTCCAGGGCGCCCTCTTCAACTACTTTGGGGATGATCTAATCTGATCCCCTGTTAGATATGAGCCTCTCGAGTGCATAACAGTGTACGTATTTGCTGGATTGAAGCAAATTGACACCATCACTCAGTCTTAAGAAGGTTTATTTCACAAGGGTCACAAGAATTGAATCAAAGGGCTGCTTCCAAAGTTTCTTTGCTGCTAAATCACAAATCCAAACTTGGCTGAGACCCATAGCTCCAAAGGGCCAATTTAAAATCTACTCATGGTTTGATCCTGCTCTTGTGAGGAGGAAGCTGTCCTCCTTCCCAGTGTCGCTAGGTTGGGGAGGATCGAAGGAAAAGACCAGTTCTCTATTTACCATGGAGTTTCCTGGCTGCCATGTTGATAAAGCACTCGACCTGAGAGCGCACATGTGGACATGGACTGCATGAATCCTAGTCTTCCGCTTACTGACTCTTACACACATATTAGACCTCAGTTTTCTCTTGGGTTTTTGTGAAACATAAATGACTTGATATATGTGAAACATGTAGCAAGGTACCTGGCACATTGTGAGTACTCAGCAGATGATCGCTATTCTTTATATTATGATATTTTATACCTAAATAGCACGTGAGGTCTGCAGAACATTTTCACGTACCACGTTGGCGTGGATAGACGGACAGCCTCTGAGAAGCCCACGGAGGGGGTCTTCTTTTGTAAATAGACCACCTATCTCTGGTGTTATTTTTGATAATCTGATTCTTGGCCGTAAATGTTTTCTTTCTTCAGAAGAATCCAGAGGGTTGTAGAAACTGAAGATAGGAAAGCAGGTGGGTCTACAGGCTCTTCTCACGCTGGCCTGGGATTCCTCCTTGTGGTCTATTTCCAGCATTGTTTCAGTGACGGTACAAATTCCCTCCAGCATTGAGGCTCCCAACACATATCTCCAGAAGCTATTCCTTTAACGTGTTGCCATTAGGATTTTTTTCTTGATATAAAACCTGAATTTTCCTTTGCTTAATTTAATCCCTTTTCACATACACCTCGGACCTCTTTAAATAATTCTTTTCCCTCCTTGCCATTTGCACCTTTCAGTTCCTTGTAGACAGTTGTCATCGGTCCCTTTGGGCCTAATCCTATCACTGTAATTCATGTTGGGCAAGCTGTACATTTTGTATTAGTCTGTGGGCATATTCTAAGAACGCTCTCTTGCTAGAATAAAGGCAATGCTCCCGGGGTATTATCCAAACCTTATCATCAATAGCAGCTACTAAATGGGAAACAAAACGAATGACTTTTTGAGGAAGCAAAGGAGGTAACGAACAGGAGATGTTGTTTACCTTTTTATATTATTATTACTATTAACTATGAGAGTGCCTCTTGGTATAAATAATAAACAGTTGGGTCTCTCATCTATAAACCAAAAGAAATTCTTAGTTTTTAACTGTGAAAGGGTGTGTGTGTGCGTGTGAGCATCTAATGACGTGGTAGTTTATTCTCAAAATATTGAAAACTGAGAAAACTATATATAAAGGAAACTGGAAAGTTGATGAGCTTCAACTCGCATAATGGAATGATGAACCTCTCAGTTCTAAAGCCACAACTCTTTAGAAACATGGGTCCAGCCTTTCAGATTAGGAGAGATGTAAAGAATTTTAGAACCTACCTTTGATGATCATCTACAAACAGCTCTGACAAGCCAGAAAGTATCTTCAGGCTGGAAGAGGTTCCCATAACCATTGCTGCTAGGTCAGGATGGAGGAGTTCTCTAGGAAGCCTTCCTCTTGGCTTTGGGGGCTCCATGTAGTCCCTGGCAGGCCGAAGAGAGCAGAAAATATCACTTGCAAATGAATTGCTGACTTTCAGGCAGCTGGCCCTCCCATTTTGAGAAAGTCTGATAATTTTGGAGCTTCTTTGCCAGAGAACAAGATAGAAACCTCATCTCTCCTGAATTTCCCAAAACTATGAATTAAGGTTCGAGCCACAGGTGATGTATTTAAGGTCACGTAGGAAGTTGCCAGCAGAGATGTCTGAGCCAGGCATCCTTTCCTAGTTGTGCATTGGTTCTGCTACTGACACTTACTCAGAGCTTGGTAATCACACTCAGCTTAAAAGCCCATCTTGACAAGTCAATTGAACAATAGACTGAAATGGGTATCAATTAAATGCTCTTCTCTAAAATAGATCTTTTTAGTCATTATAAGATTTGAACTCAGTGGAGGAGCTTAGTTATTACTTAAGTTGATTCAATTCTCTTTTCCTCAAGGCAACAGAAGTTCCTAAAACAATGAGTCCAACGTAGTTATTCTGGAAATGACTCCTCCCTTGAATGATGGATTATAGCCCCATCTCTAGCTTCATTTCCTATTAGTCTTTTCCCATGTCTGTGTCTTTCTCTGTGCTTTTAACTTCACCCAGAATGTTTCTTTTCTTTATACTTGTAATGTCTTCAGGGAAGTAGCTTTCCCATGGTGTTCTTCTGACGTCATCCTAAAGGGTGTGCTCAATGTTTCTGGACTCTTTGCCCACCTGTCTTTCTGCAGGACTCTATATGCCTTCATCTGCCATTAGTGAGCTAATTTCTCCTCCTTTAGCTACATGCACATTAATATTTCCCACCCAACATTGTTCTTGCCATTCTTCTTTGGATTGCCCCATTTCCTCACAAAGGCCTGGAGAGTAAGAGCGTTTTCAGCATCATCTGGCCCCTGGGATACTGTTTCTATCCATTGCCCCTATTGGGAGCCTCTTCCCAGCCCTTCAAGTCTCAAGGGTAGACTCAGAAGCGCCTCTGAAGTGCTCCATTTTGAATGTAGCTGCACACCCCGCCTGACATAATATCTCCCTTCGTTGAATCTCTGCTGGGCTCCTTTTAAGGCACATATGCTTTTCTTTGTATCATAGTTGCTAAGTGAGAAATATTTTGTAATTGTGGCAAAGTATACATAACATAAAATTTTGCCATCTTAACCATTTTTAAGCGTACAGGACGGGCATGTTAGGTATGTTCACACTGTTGCGCAACCCATCTTCAGAACTCTTTGCATCTTGCAAAACTAAAACTCAGGACTCAGTAAACAATAATTCTCCATTTTATTCTCCCTCCTAGGCTCTGGTAACCACCCTTCTATTTTCTGTGTCCATGAATTGCATACTCTAGATACCTCATATAAGTAGAATCATATACAATATTGGTCTGTGTGTGACTGGCTTAATTTAGTTAGCATCATGTCCTCGAGGGTCATCCATGTCGTAGCATATTACAGGATTTCCATCCTCTTTAAAGACTGAATGATAACCCATCATGTGTGCACCACATTTTTCTGTATGCGCTCAGCCTTTGATGGGCGTTTACGTTACTTCCACGGTTTCGCTCTTGCAAATTATACCATAATAAACATGCGTGTGGAAACACTTTGACCAGACCCTGCTTTCAGTTCTTTTGAATCTATGCCCAGGAATGGAATTGCTGGACAATATATGGTTAACTTTACTAAATTTTGAGCTCACATACTGTATTATGAGCCTTGAGAGCAAGGACTGGGTCATTTTCATCTTTGTATTTTCTGAGCATCAATCACAGTTTCTCATCAGTAATAGGCATTCAGCGGGTGTTCATTGAATGACTCAATGAACAAATGAAAAACAACCTTTCCTAATGTTGAACGTGAAGGACTTATATAGATTAAAATATTTACTTCACTTATATCAGAAATCAAAGGGCAGGGAAAGGGCACATAGAAAAATATGTTCAGTTACTCAGATATCTCAAAAAATAAGAGCCCAAGAACACTGTGTCCATTCTTATGGAGTAATTATATTGATAGTTTTCTGATAGGCAGTTGGAGTTTTATATAAATTTCCACTTTCCTTTTTTACTCTGTATACAAAGTAGAAAGAGCTACAACCCATTAACTACCAAAATTCACAGTTGTTTCCAGAATAGTGAAAGTAGCTGTTACAAAAATAATTGTAAAATGTAAAGTAATCGAAAACAGGTTCATGGCTCTGTGTAATGATGAGATAACTTGAGTAAAAGCAGCAATTATGTGTTCCGGGACCACACTGGAGGTGGAACACAAGAAAAGTGTATGCCGTGGCTGCATGTTATTAAGAAGGCAACACTTTATATTTACTTTGCACTTAAAAGTTTGAATGATCTGGCTAACAGAAATATACAATACCCAGGCTTTGGAATACCTTAAAATTGCACCTACAGTAAGACAAATTGCTATTTTATAAGCTTGCCACAATGTAGTAAATTTGTACTTCTGGTTTAATTCATAATAAATTTGCATAACATTTACTGGAGTTTTCACTGTGCCATTTCATTTCTTTCAACCTCTTTCTTAGGGGTGGCACCATTCCATTGTGTAAGGCCAAGGGTCTACACAGGAAAAGAAAGGCAGGGTGGGGAAGAAATCGAGGCACAAAGGTCTGTAATCAAACAAGCTGCAAAAAGCCCGGCAGAAAACAGCGGGTATCAATTAAGATTCACAGAAAAGTCCATTTTTATAATGGGCTACTAGTAAGTACAACAGGCCCATTGCCCATTTCTTATTTTCTTTTTTCTTTCTTTGGTGTCTCTGAGAGTGGCAAGCGCCAGTCCACTGCTCGCAGGTCGGGAGAAAGATGGCAAACTGGAACCCACATCCTCTGTTTCTCCATATTCATTCAGATTGGGCTTATAGAAGGGATTGACCTGAAGTACACTGATCTGAATGTCAGTTATCAGGCAGAAAAACCTATCAATCAACCACAATTCCAAGTCCACCAGCTTCTGTCAAGAATACGCTTAATTGGTTTTAAAAGGTAGTAGACTCTAGGTGAGAATGTGATTAAAAACCAAAATTATGGGAAGCTATCCTGGGTGATAGCCGATGAATGTATTGCTATTTTATTACTAGCAAACATTGGTTTTTTTTTTTTGTTTTAGTGGTTTTTTTTTTTACCTGATTCATTTTTTCCTGCCCGATCAAAATGGGATGGAAATGCGTTACATTAGATAATATACGTGTTTCCGCATCTAAGACGAGATAAGTACATAGCAATACTTGCATTACTTTTGCTGCATTTACATTGCCTCATTGATTTTGCTGCATGGCTCAGATATCCCTTACAATTCCACACTTCTTCATCACTGTCCCTGTCAGCTGGTGACATAAATGTACACCCTAGAACCCCAAATGAAAAGCATCAGTGACTATTATGGGACTTAAGGCAAGAACTTCATTCCTCTGGGCTGAGAAACCAAGTGCTGGACAAGTTGATTTCTGATCTGCTTCCACTTCTAGACTTTTCCTTTTCTCTAGGATAGTTATCATGCCAGGTTAATTAATGGGTTCCTGGACCACCACACAGTCAAAGTGACTGAAGAATCAAGGCAAAGATTGGAGTTCATATTACGTGTGACAGTTATCCAAAGAGAAATGTTAAGTGCTTGACAGTTGTTTCTCCACACATCTGTGAGCTTTTTGGAGGTATGGTACAAGCCAGCACTCTGCTGTGTGGTACCTTTAATACTGATTTCCTTCTCATATTTGTGTTTCTCCAGAGGATCTGAGCTAATCATATGCTGATAATTTTTTATTAACCACATTTTTTTATTATCCAAAATGCTGGATCTTATTTAACTTTTTGACTTAAGACAGCTACATTTTATATTAACAAATACATTTTTCCAAAGCACAGAATCTAAAAAGAAAACATGCCTTTTCCCATGATACATGCTGTCTTTTCATTACAAAATTAAAGGGTTTTTTTAATGTTTATTTTATTTTTGTGTGAGAGAGAGACATAGCACTAGCAAGGGAGGAACAGAGAGGGAGGGAGACACAGAATTGGAAGCAGGCTCCAGGTTCTGAGCTGTCAGCACAGAGCCCGACGCGGTACTCGAATGGAGAGATCCTGACCTGAGCCCAAGTCAGATGCTTAACGGACTGAGCCACCCAAGCACCCCATTACAAAAATTTTAAAATCGAAATATATACACATCTTGGAGCACCTTGACTTTTTAAAAGTAGATCAGATAAATATACTCAATTTTACTACGAGGTCAAATTGATACAAGTCACAGAAAATGAAGGTCTCATGCTTTTAAATACCAATTATTTCCCCAAATTATCCTAAGTATGATAGGCTTTCTTCAAGATAGTGAGGTCTTCCTTCAGTAAAGTCTGAAGGATTCATCAGTGGTAAGAAATGGAAATGCAGTGGTATTTTAGACTTCAGATGTTCAAGGCACTGGTACCCAGGCAGAAAGGGCTTACTTATATGCCAGGAACCAAGACAGTAATTTGTAGAAATACAGCTTCTTGAAATTATTGGGTTCAAAAGGAAAACTCTCTGACTTTCTGTGTTTTTCTTTTATCATAAGAGGCATATGAATTTGATTTACGAACAAGTACTGGTGTAAATAATAAAATAATACAAAGGCATGTCAGCAAGGGATAAAGAGGTACTTAACAGAAATTAAAGTGAAATTAAGTAACTCCCGAACCCACTTATAAATAGTGCCTGTTATTCTCAGTTCCAGAACAGTTGAATGGTAATGAATCATGTGTTAAAGTTGGTTTGTCTTACGGATAAGGCTTTTAGAAATACACACAAAATGGAGTCGGCACCGGCCCTTTTACCCACGTTGGTTTTTGTTTATCCTTGCAACATATCTTGAAAGCTCTGCTCTACTGTTCGAGCCAGCGGGAAGCACGGGCACTTGCACAGCATTTAAAGCTCAGACATAAAGCATCTCCAGCACACTGGGTGCGCTCTGGGGTTGAAGTTAATGTGCATGTCAGGCCAAAGTGGGCAGAACTTTGAAAGATCCTGAATAAGAACCTCCTATGCCATTTGCTATGAGATGAGCAGAAAGAAAGGGGGACCTAGAAAAGAAGCAATTTTGTTGTCCTCAGATGTATACAGGGGAGATATCTTGTCTTAAAACCAGAAATGACTGGAAGGTGTGCAGCTGGTCTTCTGATATCTGGTATTTTATGTTCCAGATTTGCTTTGCTCAAGAAAAAAAATATTGGTAAATAAGTTGCAATGTAGTCCTCTGTATTTTTCCATGAAGTATTAGGCCTTTGTATAATATGTGCATAATTTTTATGAATCAGAACCTGAATCATAAATAAAATGTTAATTTAACTGTGGAGCAGATGGAAAAATAGGAATGTGTTAGAATACTAGGTATTTGCAGAAGCTAATGAAGTTAATTGGTCTCATTTGACTACCTTATTTTCCCAAACCCCTGAAAGACTGGGCTTTTTTATTTCTTTAATTAAAAATGAGTTTGGTATGTTAATATTATAACCTTTCATTTTTTTCCTAGTTTTCTATATAAATGTCTTATTTATAGAACCACCCTTAGGAGTCCAGTATTAGCGAGAACATTAGTAAACTGGGAGCAGTAAGAAGGGTGCTAATACTATACGAAAGCCATTAGCCACATACATTGGGATAATATGTGCTTTTACACCTTATTATTACTTCCCTGTCCTGTTTTCTTTTGATTATATAGAGAAAGACCTATTTTCTGCTAGCCTAAAAATGGTACAAGTAAAAATACATGAAATAATGATTGTTGAGCAGAATTTAATTTTTAAATATCAGTACTTGAACATTATTTTGATTGGTTAAATTACATGGTAAACTTCCATTGAAATATCAACAGTATGAAATCAGAGAAATCACAGCCCTAAGCTAATCAATACCAAGTGTGTAGATAATTTTCCCTAAATTATTCCTTATATAGGGAGAAGTTAAAAAGCAAAATATTTAGCTATTCACCAAAGAGTGCTTTTTAATTAGAGCGTTATGTTTTGGCTGCCACTTTGGAATATACAGTGAATATTGAAGGTACAGATGCATACTGCAAAGGATCTTGGGACATTGTTTCTCTAATGTCATCGCTAACATATTGCATTTGTATTGATTGTCTATGATTTCTGTATGTGGATGATTGAGTTTGAGCAAACTACTTAAGGTTTCAAAGGATTTGGATAATGTTACACTGTAGGGTTGGAAATCTCTTTGAATATTATATCGCAGTGGGACAAAGACAGTTTCGGTGCATTTATTAGGCCCTTGCTGTAGAAGTCGGAACAATAAGCCATCTTTTTTAAGTTAAGAGATCTTGGAACAGGCGACTCTAATAAATCCTGGGTTTAAGAAGAGTGGTACGTGCTGCAGTGGCGAAGTTGTTTATTCATCTGGAATGTATTAGAATCTTGATTAATAAGAAGACATCTGCAGTTTTACATAAAAAGCAGAGTGGGCAGTTTGGCAAATGGAAGTGGAAAGGGAGAAAGAAAAAGCCAGTTCCCTCTAATGCTATTGTTGCCTTTTTGACCAAGCATTGTTATTCTTAATAGTACAGAGCAATCTGATTTTCCCCCTACAGAAAACTACAATAGAGAATTAAAATCTGTAGCTTTGAGAACAGACAGGTCCCTTTAAAGCCCTATATTCAAAGTAATTTTATATTTATCACCCTCCTTCTGAAGATCCACGTAGAAGAAAGAAAACCTCATTTATTTGATTGTTTGGTTTACATGACAAAAAACATACTGATATTTGCAAATGTAAAATTTAACATTTCATAGACGGTATTTTCACATGAATACATTAAAAAAATAACTTTTCACTTAAGAAGCCCTTACACTCACAACCATTTTTTAACTACCTGGAAGTACACAAGACAACATAAGGCACCTTACATTTCAAGATAGCCAAACAGTTGCTTATTGGCCACTGAATAGGGCATGGAAATGATGGTGTTTGAGTGAAACCCCAATTGATGCCTGTGAAATCTGTAGAAGTCACATATCAACAGCATGGCTTCCTGAATGCCAGGGCGTTTTACTAAAGGGAATGATGAGATCAGAGCTCACTATTTGGAAGATAATGCGTTTGGCAGCTACTTTCTGAAGAATCTGGCATCCACACAGACATGAATCTCTAAAGCCAATAGGTGAGAAACTGTTATAGTCTTCACAGAAGCAGAAGTTCATGCATACGGCAATCGTTCTAAGGAGGAGTAAAGCAAACAAATTCTGGCCAATTTAAAATATGACAGTTTTAAAGAAAAGGACCCCAAACAGGAAAAAAGTAACTAATTTACTTCAGTTCTGTTCTACAGGAGAATTTGGCATACAAATCTCTTGACTATTATGTAGCTGCTATTGGATACTTGCTGAAAGCTGACGGATGTCTATTTTAGGCCACCCAGTCACAGATAGCTAAATAATATACAATAGATTCTAGAAGCAAACTTGCTTAGGAGGAGAAAATATTAATGAATTACAGAACTAAAAAAAACATGGACACGTGAAAAATGATTGAAGGATGAAATTCCTTAACAGGCATTAGCAGAGTTAAATTTATGTAGTTAATGTTAGATATAGCTTGCTTCAGAATATAATTCCCAGCCCTCACCACCCCTCCCCGAAAGTGGGATAGTCCAGTCGATTTTAGGCAAAGTCGAATTCTTTTATTTTAGCAAAAACAGCAGAGATTCTTTTAAAAAAAGAAACATGGTGTCTTAAATATTTATTCTTAACATATGAGAGGGGTTGTTGGTACATGATAGGACAATGCTATATTAGCAAAGACAGCCAGAGATTTTAAAAAAGAAAATATGGTGTCTTAAATATTTATTTTTCGTATTTGAGGGAGGCTGTTGATACGTGATAGGACAATGCTATATTACAGGGGTTTGCAAACTTTTACTGTAAAAGTTAAGGTAGTAAATATTTTGGGTTCTGCAGGTCATATCATTTCTGTCATAAGTAGTCAGCTCTGCTGTATTGAGGAACCCCCCCCCCCATGCTCAATACATAAGTGATGAGCATGGCTGTTCCAATGAAACTTTATTTGCAGAAACAGGTACATTTAGTTTGCAAGCCTAGTTTGCCAACCCTTCTTAAAATATATTGAGCATTTAGTAGGTCCTCAATAGCGTTAGAGGATTCTAATAATGCTCAGTATTTGTATTTTAAAGGAGTGTACGCGTCTTATTCACATAAGACAGAAGGAAATTTGTGGACACATGCCAATGCCTGAGGGTCTGAAATGTTTACATTTTGTTACCAATGACTAATCATTAAAGTAAGCAGGTAGGAGAAGTATGTAAAGGGTTCATAGAGTTCTTTAGGTAAAGCTAGCAAAGTACACAGGTAAAGGGATTGTTGTGAATATCAACATAGCTTTCCAAATAATCTTTGCTAACTCAAATTATTTAGAAAACCAAAAGATTGTCTTTCCCTAGAAGTCCAGATGAAGTTTACATTTTAAAACCACCGCTACATAATTGATAACATCATGACATGCATT
Organism: Suricata suricatta; assembly: GCF_006229205.1. Lineage (NCBI taxonomy): Eukaryota > Metazoa > Chordata > Mammalia > Carnivora > Herpestidae > Suricata > Suricata suricatta. The sequence continues at coordinate 44,916,509 of NC_043713.1, forward strand.
CATTCTTGTAAAGACTTTTCCAGGCAGAGCCAGGACAAAAAGGAATGTGCTAATAAATAGAAATGTTCTTACTTCAGTATTCTGTTGTCATCTTTGTCTGTGTTCTTCCTACATAATGCTCCACTGGCATATCACATAGTATTTCAGGTACAAGGGTGTTGTTGCTGACCCAGCATCAGGAGAACATACAAGTAGAGCCCCTTTGAATAGGGGTGAGTGCTTTGCTCTAATCTAGCCAACTGGAGTCTTCTTTTGACCTCCCGTTGAGGTGTGTGTGTGTGTGTGTGTGTGTGTGTGTGTGTGTGTGTATAGTTTCAAGATAACTGGCTTTAATTAGAAAGGCATACGGTAGAAAGGAGTACAGTTGTTTCTTCCAAATGGGGTTCAAAACTATAATCTCCTTGTAATAAACTTCTTTTTTAAAAAAATGTTTACTTATTTATTGAGAGAGAGAGAAAGAGAGAGTACCTGTGTGTGCACATGTGAGCAGGGGAGGGGCAGAGAGAGCGAATTCCAAGCAGGCTCTGCACTGTCAGTGCAGAAACTGACGTGGGGCTTGAACTCATGAAGTCTGAGATCATGACCTGAAACAAAATCAAGAGTCAGATGCTTAACAGACTGAGCCACACAGGCATCCCCTAATAATCTTCTTGCAAACAGTTACACTAACCAGCTACATAGAGACAGTAGTGAGATGGATGGCAGGGAATTAGGAGGAATACACATCTCAGGGATTTTTCTTCACTCCTCCAGTGTTTTTAGTGGATGATCTGTTCTTCTGGATCTGAAGGTTTCTAAACAAGTGAATGTGTTCCCTCCACTCCACCGCCACTGCTATTCCTTTACTTTAGGTTTTTCACCTCTCGTGTGAAGCAGTTGCCGTAGGCTCTAGCCTTCATCCATTCTCTCCCGATCTACAGTGCTCTGATGGAGTCCCTTCCCTTCTGATGGAAATTCTTTAACAGCTCTCTGTGCCTGCATATAGATTCAAAGCCCTTAGCCTGATGGTCAAGTCTGCCTCCTCCCACAAACTCTGTTCTAGTCCAGATCCTAGTTGCCTGTTGGCATCCCCTAGGAAACTTAAAAAAAAATATACCGATTTAAACTCCTCCTCAGCTCAACATAATTAGAATTTCTGGGACTAGGGTATAAGCATCAATATTTTTAAAAAGACCTGCAGGTGATTTTAGTACACAGTCTAGTCTGAGTTACACTCTATCTACTCATTTACAGAAGTGTTGGTTCGCTGATCACATAATCTTTGCTTTTGTACATATATTTCTTTTCGCCCTGAATGCTGAGTCCTCTTTTCTTTACGTGGAAAACTCCTAATTCTTTTCTGAGGTTTAGCACAACACATCCTTGGGTGGCCTTTCTGTATCCTCCAAGATGTAGTTGTTTCTTCAATAGAGCTCCCACAGCAGTTCTGTAGAGGCTTTGTTACATTCCCGATTCTGTTGTATGGTAATCAAATGTTTACATGTCGGCCCCCCCACCCCTGTTCAGTGTAATAATTTAGGGTCGTGGTCAACCTTTATCTACTGTGCCAGGTACAGAGTGTCACTCATCAATTGGTATTTTAGGTATCACTGTGGGGTGTATGAATGGATGAGAAGAGTCGTACTGACGTGGTAGCCAAGACACACCTAAAATTTTGTTCACTTGCTCATTGGGTGGGCTTCTAAATCATCTCCGTTTCAGAGGAAATTAGGTCAGAGAAGAACTAGTCTGAAAAGTAATGCAACTGTCAAGTAGGAGAATCCGTAGAATGAGCAACACAATGGAAACCCTTCTCCAGGATGGCAAACCAAATGAGGTCATGTGACCACAGCCACAGTAAAGGATACGGTCAGGACTTCGGGCAAGAGGGCTGACAAAGGAATGAGAAAAAACATCAATGATAATTGAACAGACTTCTCTCTTAGGTGGAGAAAGAAAATCAATGCTCGAGTTGAACTCACTCTAAGGTAACATGCCAGTAAGAATTGGGAAATCCACCAGAAAGCAAAATATTCCTTTAAGAAATGGTAGTGGACTGGCGCCTGGGTGGCTCAGTCGGTTAAAAGTCTGACTCTTGATTTTAGCTCAGGTCATGATCTTATGGCTCGTGAGTTCGAGCCTCGCATCGGGCTCCATGCTGAGCCTGCTTGGAATTCTCTCTCTTGCCCTCTCTCTTGGCCCCTCCCCTGCTCATGTACATGCTCTCTCCCTCCAAAATAAATAAATAAGCTTAAAAAAAAAAAAGAAATGGTAGAAGGTGGCAAGATAACCAAGGCAAGTGGCATAAGCCCCAAGCACTAACTGAAACTTCAATAGAAGTTGAGACTGAATAATTTTTACTTAATTGTTCTAGTCTTAACAATAGTAGCTTCATTTATGGGCTTTGAGAAATCTTTGATTCTAACAATATAAAATATACCTGACAAACTAGCTGGAGAATAAAAAAGAAAATAGGATAAAATAAAAAAGTTACTTTATAAAAGAGAATGAGTCTTGTCTATTTTAGAAAGTTAAGCTACCTCTGTAGTTGGTTGTGGTGCTATATTCTGTGGACTCCTACTAAGGAATCAAATACATTGTGCCTATTCACAAAATAAAGAGGAAGTGTAGTAGCTTTTGAACAACAAACTCATTTAGTAGTTTTTAAAAACAATCTTTTTCGTAACAAGCACAAATATATATATATAAAAGTATGTACATTTTAAATAGCTCTGTCTGTATTTATCCAAAACCAAGAATAGGTGGAGATTTCATCTTGGATACCTTTGCATCCCGGCCCCTAGCCGAATGTTTGATAAATGGATGGGTGAAACCATGAAGGACTAGACTTGAATGAGTTAAGAAAGCAATGGAGACTGTTGCCTCAGACAAGCCACATCTCCCAGGTTTTCTATTATCTACCCAGATTGTGTGAAGTATAGAATAAAAAGCACATTAGCTCAAAGATACATCGTCAAGGAATTATGCGTTATAAAAAGTACTCATTGATGAACCGCAATAAAATTAATGGAATTGAAAAAATTGTCTTTTCAGAAGAGACATGCTGAGACTAAACAACTTTGCATAAATGAGATCAATGAGATCAATGAAAATTTGCTAGAGCAACATTGATTCATTTGCTTTCTGCAGTTTTTAATATGACCAAAAGTTTATTTCATAAGTGGTTCACTAGGAATTCATCACATATTTTCTAATGGAACAATGCAGAAAATGGAGATTAGGTTCTTGGGCTAGCTCATCTTTTTTTTTTTTTAATATATATATGATGTTTGTTAAAAGGTCACAGCATATAGTTATACAGTTTGTGTATACCAAAAGTCTCCAACAACAAGATGAAGGGACAGAAATTCAGCAGTGCTTTCATCAGCCAGTGGAAAGGATAGTTTTTTGATGGTTTCTCCATAAGAATGGTACCTTTTGGAATTTCTCCTCTTGGATTGGATTGTTTTCTGCATTTCTCAGAAAGATGCCTTAGGTTTGTGCTAGAGGCTGCTCATGACTGGACAGTGAGTCACACACAATGAGTTGTAAGCATTATTTAGATGGGAATTTGAATTCTGAGTCTTCGTTAAGGAAGCCAGACTAGCATTTCTTCAGGAGTCACTGCAGGAGCAAGAATTCCTGGTCCTTTCCTGTGTTTCATGAGCACTGAAAGTAGAGCCTTCCCTGGCTCCTCTAGAATAGGAAGAGGTATGGAGGCTGGGAACTTCTGTGAGAGCCAGAAGTTTCCCTCGATCCCAGAGGTTGAATGAATAGAAGCTGTGGAAGTCAAGGTCTCTGTGAGAGCACAGGCTTCCTGAAACGCCAGGGTTGGTGTGGGTGGAGTGGCTATAAGTACATGGGCTTTTATAGGAACTTGGCAAGTTGGGCACTACTGAAGAGTGAGTGTGTGTGTGTGTGTGTGTGTGTGTGTGTGCACGTGTACACACTTACATGTTAGAACTTCCCTGGGCAAGTTGACAGCAGGGGGACTTCTGCACTGACAGGCTAAATGCTATGGAGGAGTCCCCTGGAGGAGTCTCCGGAGGGCAGGATGGATAGAATTCCATCTATTCACCACTGTTGGGGGAAAGGGAGATTTGTACTTTCTCAGCGGGCTGTGGTGGGGACTCTCACCGCTGGTGGACAGTGGAAGATGAAGAGCTAGTAGGTCGTTAGTCTATATCATTTATAAGTTTGACATTTTAAAACCAATGAATTTCTATAGGTGAACAATAGATTCTTATGATTATAGATCTGAGTTTTAAAATGCTATAAATCAATACATTCTGTTTTCATTTTGTTCTTTTTTGGTTCTTTAGTACTGAGAAAGCTAAGAAAGGACAAATAAAACCTCAATTTTACAATATGATGAAGTGCTCCAAACTTAAGAAGACGAAGTCACACTAATTAGAAACCATTTCAATAATTAAAAAATTCTTTTGGAAAACAAGACACTTAGAGCTCACTTGGATGTGTGATCTAGTAACAGTATTAATCAGTTGAATAATCCACATTAATCAGTCCTGCCTCGAAGTAAAATTATTAATCAGCTTGATGATCTAAGCAATCGTCTGAGGAAATGAGTTTGTCTTAGAATTTAAAAAGTGATAATGGAAAAGTTAAAGAGGGAGAGAGAACAAGCAAAAGAATGACATTCTTGTTAGTTTTATTTCATGTATTTCAATACCAGCTTTTGCACTGATGTAGAATGACTCTGAACAAATAATTACCCTCTTTACTGGTGTCCTCTTATCTCCATTTAGAGAGAAAGCTCTATGCAAGTTTATCAGTGGTGAGGAAGAGCTACCTTGGGTTGTTTCCTGTGCCCTTCCCCCCAGGGATCAAAGTTGGTATCCTCTGGAGACTAATGAATAGTATTAAAGCTGAGGCCATATGGGACACTAAACAGACTGAAATTGAGGCAAACTATCATTGCATTTGGCTATTTCAGCCAAACAAGAGGAGACCAAGAACAGATCCAAACTAGTCATTGACCACTTGGCCACTGGGAGACTAAAACAACAACAACAACAACAGTGATGTTTAGTTCAGGTTTCCACTGATAATGTGGCATCTCAAGCATATAGGAAAACTGGGGTTATCCCATCGTGATGAAACATTCCTAAGTCTACATGTAATCTTACGTTAATCAACCAAAAAACTCTATTGGGGAATGAATACAAGATGGAAGTCAGGGAATGTTACCAAAGAAATATTTTCAGAAATTCTGTTATACTAAGTGATGGTTATAGCAACAATTGATTTGGGGCCCTTTGGTTGAAGAAAATAAAAACATACTGAGAACTCATTGTACAGTGATGGTATGGAGTATTTACAGTGTAGTCCCAGTAGATTATGCCCCCGTTTACTTGGGGCCAATGGGACCTCCTTCTGTCTTTCTTAGGCTGAGCCCCTGTTGGTTTTGCACCAGTTTTTCAGTTTGTCCCTTCCCATTGTCTCCATTTATATATGTCATTTGTATTCATAGAGCAAGCATGAACTACTACATAGGGGCAAGCCTGTAGCTAAACAATGAGAAAAACCAAGCAAAGCAAAAATTGTTCATAAAGTAGGTCTTCTTCATCTAACCTTAGCACCCATTGCTTCAAGCTTTAAATTGTAGGCAGCTAAATCATTGATTTCTCCCCAGTAAGAAATTTGTGAATTAAAGTTATTTGGCAATGAACAATTAAGGAGTATACTCATAGATAAAGCAAAGAAGATAAAAAAGAAAGGATGTGGCACCCATAAAGGTTCGGGTTGCTATTTTGGAGTCAATAACAAAATCTTTGCATCCTTGATTACTTCTGTCAAGAGGCTGAACATCTTTAGGATACAATTTTCAATTTACCCTAAAATTTTCTCTCGTGTGCCTTGGCAGATGTGAACGTTTGAGAACGTCAGGAAAACCATGTCCAAGGAACCTGCTTACGAGAGATCACGGGGGTGTGGATTTGGTTGACGACACAGACTATTGAGTCCTCACAGAGAATTGTTTGTCTTCCGTTTTTAGATGGCTTTAATTCCTCCAAATTGCTCCTTGAATAGTAGGAGAAAGGCAATTTGAATTTCAGTGACAGATTGGACATAACAGGTTGCAACTATTAGGTCTAATTTTACCATACTGAGAAATAAAATTGCCTAAACATAAACATCGATCACTGATGCAGTAAATTAATTTGTACAGAAAAAGTAGTTTAACTGCAGTGCACATTAAACATAGAAAATTTTCAAAATTACTGCTCTCTGAATTAATTTGTACACTTGTTTACTTGTTAAAAGCACGCATAAATTTTTTTTTCCTAAGGCAGTGCGGGTTTTAAGTGAATAAGAAAGAAGTGTAAAAAGTGGCAAGGAAATAGAATTTCAAAGTCACACCAACAGACCTGAATACTTGAAAATAGTATTTTTTTCTTGTTTTTCTTTTTTTTTGTTGTTTTTCAGTGCTATTTAGAGCGTGCTTTGTTTCTGAATCTGTCTCTAAGATCACTAAAGATGTGTTTCTTCTCACTCATTGTAACAAGATAAATGTGATGTTTTAATAGTCTTAACTTATGTTTGCTAAGAATTGGAGGTGTGGAGTAATTAGAAGGGTTTTATGGTTTGGTTCCTTGGTGAGTTTACATTCAGAGGTGTCCTAGGGCTCGGAGCTGGTGATATTGCATTCCTGAACAATCTGACCCATGAATTTCTTTGTATTTAATCCTTAAGAAAATCGGTGGACATGTTTTCATTGTTACCTGTAATTCTATTATGAGGAATGCATGGCAAAGTTTGGATCGTATCTTTTCAGACTGTTCCAGCCGCTGCGGAATGGGAGCTGGCAATGTGGTGCGGTTTGATACCATCTCCTGCCTACAGTTTTCAAGGACAGTGGTTCGATTCAAATACAATTCTGATAAGTGGCAGGATTTCGTGTCTTTAATGCCTTGACAAGGGCATCACTCTCAGGAGAGGGAGGTGAAACCGTTTGGACGAGGACTCCATCCCTGCTCCTTTGTGCTGACACACTAAGATAATGGACAATTAAGAGAACCTTCACTGCGGGTGAAAGGATGGGGTTATCACTAATATAAAGGAGCCCACGGGGTGCTGGGGTATGAAGGAGAAGAGGAATGGGAATTTTTAAAAGGAATATAAAACACACAGATGAGACGCCTAATAACTGTTCACATATTGCTCTTTCACATGTGATAATGGTGAGTGATTGCAGTGTTCACTATTGCTTGCTTTAACTTTTTAAAAAAGATCTGGTTCATTGCATTTGACTCACAGTGCTGCAGAAAACCTGCCCCTATGCTAGCTCGACTGTCACAGAGTAGGTGAGCGCAGATAATGAAGGGGTTTGTGTTTGTGGAGGCTGGCTTTTGGACCACCTTTCATGGGGTTTTGCAAATTGGCTTGTGATAATCTGGGGCCGTGGCTGTCAACCTTGATGGCACTCCCAAGGGCCCCAACTCGCAGAGAATCTGATTTACTTGATCTGGGGAGGGACCCAGTAGTTTTAAAAGCCCCTTGGACAATTCCAGTGGGTAGCCTGGTCGCAGGCTCTTGTTAACAGAGTTTGTAACAGAAGGATCAAGCATCTCCATGCTTGGGTTCCCTGACAGACTGATTCTTTAATAGATCTAAATAAGGGTGTGTGTGTGTTTCTATTAGAGAAGACGTGATCTGGATGTTACTAATAGCATACAGAATGTTACTAGACATCTAGTGTTTGTGTTGATCCCTCACTTTAGCATTCAGGTGCACCTGGAGAGAAAGAAGTCTCTTTTCTCGACTACAGTTCCCCACTTGTCCCCACTGTCTTTTTGTTTCCGTGGAGTTTTTTTCTGGTATATTAATGGAGTTTCCTCCTCCAGTGATACTGTGCAAAGTGACCGGTAGTGTGGGGATAATCACCTCAGCGTGAGGGCGTCCGTCAAGGCGTGTTTGTAAACTGTAGTATTTAGGGTTCTAATGCAATAGGGTACCAGCAACTTTGTACCTAGACCTCTTAATTTCTAGGGGTAGCTGTCCTGTGTACATGTGAATCACAGAGGAAAACTTCTCGTACCATTTAGCACTAGTAAAAGTGAGACAGTCCTGAGTATTTCTAAACTGAGTGTGGAAGAGGTTAACTGATTTTCTTTTGACTTAAATTTGCATTTGTCTTCCAAGAGCCCAGGACAGTAGAGTGCACTGCTTCTGATAAGTATGGGTTCTCCTCAGCCTGAAGAGATGTGTGTGATAAGATAAGATAGCTTGAAAAAAAAAAAAAAAAAAGAAAGTGAGAGAGAGAGAGAGAGAGAGAGCGAGCGAGCGAGCTGGAGGGAAAGGAATAGAAGGAGAGGGAGACAGAAAGTATGTCAACTGCTGTGACTGCAAAATGCCCCCTGGTAGCCAGAGATAAGACACCTTGAGCTACTCAGAAGACCTTAAAACAGGATGTAAATGAAGCCAATAAAAATCATTTGAGATCAAGCCACTTTTCTACTCCCCTCCTATTTCCAGCCCTGACAGCAGAAGGCTTAATTCACTGTATGGCATACCATACTCACACACAGTACCCAGGAAGTTGCAAGAGACTGAGAGGAGCCAGTTCAAAAAACGTGTCTACAGTTTCTAGGGAGGTCCAAATTTAAGGCTTTTAATCAGCAGTTCTAGAAATGCCTTCCTGAGTGGAAAAAGAAAGTATTGCTGATGATCGGAAGGTCCTGTCCCTTTTCCCCTCTTCCTGCTTTGTGTTTGTGTTTAGTTAGGACAGTTGTCTTCTTCACGTGAAGTGGTTTTCACAGGGAGAGCTGCCTTTCATAGCGCATTGATCTTTTTCATCAGGCTAAGGCAGCTGGAAAGGAATTACAAAACAAAAGTTAAAGACATAGACTTTTCCAGGTACCCATTTCATTTGAAACAAGCTGTTTATTCACAACTGTGTATCCCAATCATGTAACACCCAGCTTTTATGTACTTGAACTTTATAACTTTCAAAATGGTTACTGCCTTTTTCTAGAAACATACAAGCTGCTGCCAACCACAGTTGTACAGAGAGGAAGTAACTTATGGGAGCTAATTGGACATTACCCGGAAAAGATTTGAAGCTGGGAGTCCTACTGAAAACGGGAGGGGCAACTGTTAAAGGGCAGGAAGGCAAAGGAGATAGTGATCTCGTTTTCTTTTTGTACTAACTGCTCCTTGGAAGGGTTGGGATTCCTTTTGGTCTTTGCTTAGGGAGAGAAAGCCCGCCATCAGCCTCGTTCTAGTGCGAGCAGCAAATATGGAAAAGGCACAGCTGAGTGCGGCAGACTTTAAGCAGAGGGCTTAAATGCTTTAGGGGAAAGAAGAGATTGATTATTTGGTGGTTTTCAAACGTGGGAGTGCATGAGAAACACCCTGACGCTTGCTACAAACGGGATTTCTGGGTCCCACTCCCAGAAGGTCAGAGTCAGTAGGCACTGGGCTGGAGCTCAGTGGTCTGCATATTTAGCAGACAGTTTGGGTGGTTGGGGAGCAGGGCGGGGGATGGATTATACTAAGAAATACTGCCCGGAGTCCTCTGGTTGAGGAAGAGGAGCAGCCTTGGGTTTTGTCCTATAGCAGCATGGTAGCCACAGTAATCATGGAGGAAGGACAGCTTAGAGGAAGGAGAGAGGCAGCCTTCATTGAATCCCTCTTTGGGATGATGGGTAGGGAATGTGTCACTAGAGGCAGAGCAAGGAGGAAGGTGAAGCCGACTACTGATCTAGTTTTATGGCAACTTTTCTTCTGCTTTTAATTGCCAATACATGACCTGACTGAGCCACCCTTGCTCAGAAGAGAGAATAGAAAGGAGAGAGAGAAGGAGACCCCACTGTTGAGAGCTGGAGTGGAGTGTGTGTGTGTGTGTGTGTGTGTGTGTGTGTGTGTGCGTGTGTAAGATATCCTCGCCAGTAGCCAGAAGTGAAATTAAATTAAGAAATGGGCTGCCATGACTGTCAAAAGCAGATTATGGGATCATAGCATTGTTAGGTGGTTTTGCTTTCCTGTGTACATGTGTATACACACATGACAATGAACATCGATTAGTTTTGTAATAGAAGAAACAATGAAGTCTTTAATAAAAGAAAATGAGCAATGTTAAACATCATTTTTAAGTTTATTCATTTACTAATTAACAACTAGAGGACTTGGCAGTATTTGAGGCTGCTGTTTCAGCAGAGAATGTTAGGGCAGGATCCACTTGGAGAGTTAGCTCATGTATGGACCAGCTACCTCCCTTGGCACGGAGCTCTGGCTTGGGTTTCAGTGCCACCATCAAGTTCTATTGTTAGTGCGGGATTATAACATAATCCTCACTCTCATTGACCTGTGTGTTCCTTAGTAAAATTTCATACTTTTTTTTCCCTGAAGGCTAAGACTTCCCACAGACCTTCAGTCTTCTGTTTCATATATATGAAAAGTTAAGAATGACAGCCTTGACTTTCTTTACTCTGTGTAGGCTTCAATCAAATTCACTTATTTTCTTTCCTTTGATCCCTCAAGTCAGACCCAGAGGTGTGCATAACCCATGCCAAACAACATCGGGCCATCTTTAGAGAAAAGAGCAGAGCTCAGATGTGGGAGGAGGCTTCGTAAAGATTCAAAAACCAGCCCTTTTTAACAGACAGCAGCGAGTCAGTCAAGATCCCAGGACTGTGCTAGTATGTTTTAAAGTCTCTGAGTATTTGAAACATGCTTTTGCAAGGGTCATACCAATAAGCCTTGGACATATACAGATGTGCATTGCTCTCCATATCCCCCTCTTCAAAGGCAAAAAGCAGTGTCATAAATTTCTGTGTGAAAATTATGATTCAGAATTGGTGCATGTCACATGAGGACTAAGCAGGTACATATCAGATTCCTTATTACCTGACTCGAATTTCATAATTTACTCTTATTTAAATCATATTAGCACATTAAGTTTTCCGTGGAATTTTATACACTGCTTGTGTCCTAGATGTTGGGTGCCAGAGGTTTAGATGTCTACATGTCATTGTGAAACGGGAGCAGACAGGGCTCTCCAGTTGGTTCCCCCGACTCCAGCCAGCTTGATTACTTGGCTTGTTACTGTGGCCATACTGCCTGGGATTCTAATACGTTGTTTTGTTGTTTTAAAATTACCTTGGATATAGACGAAATGAAGTATTAGTATAAGGAATTATCATGGGGTTTTTGAGGCGTGACTTTGTCACTGGTTCAAGGATATTTGTCAAGACACTTCATCTCATATATATACATATATATGTATTTGTATGTGTATATATAAATATATATACACATACAAATATAGAATTTGATCAAAACATTATAATTATATGTAATATGTGTTCATCAGTAAAACTAGCATTATAAAGACATCCCCTAATAAGGTGTTTCAGTAAGACATGATTGTGCATTGACTCATGTTAAGTGGCAGATTACTATGATTAACACTTTTGTAATGAGAATTAGTAAAAATATTTCAAAAATTACGTTAGCAGAAATCATTAGTCTATTCTGAACATTTTAGTCAACTCGGCATACACGCACACACACACACACACACACACACACACACACAATTTTGGCTGGGATTTGTTCCCATAAATAAATTACTCTAACTATTACAAGAAAAATGATTGAAGGAACTGGTTTGGATTTTATTTTTATATTTGTTCTCAGATAGCATTTCTAGGGAAGAGTAAACTGAACCAGAAGTGAGAAATAGAAAATGAAGGGAGAATAAGGTTACCTGGAAAATCCATCAGATTAATAATCAGTCTTATTTTCAGGATTGCTTCTTTCAAATTTTGCCCAATTAGGTAAATGGGAAAAAACCCGATATGAAGAAGGGTATTTGATATTGTATAACCTGTGTAGGAATATTTTGTCATACCCTTGTTAGAGTGATTTTAAGAAAATTATTTTGTCCTTTGCAGCTTACACAGTACTTTACCAAACATCATCTCTCTTGAGATAAAGGACTCTTGGGGCTCCTGAGTGGCTCAGCTGGTCATGATCTCACAGTTGTGAGATCGAGCCCCATGTCAAGCTCTATGATGAGTGTTAGGACTGTTTAAGATTTTCTCTCTCTCTGCCTCCCTCCCTCCCTTAAAGAAAGAAGTAATTTTTTAAAGGAATAAAGGACTCCTTATATCATATGGGCTACCTGGGATCTGACCTCACTTTTTAATTTTAGTTTTATTATTTAAGTGTTAATGTAGCAGTTACTGATTCTATTGGAACACCGTAAAACTCTCCTGTGAGCATTGGTGATTTGTCCTACTGAAGATCTCTTCATATGTACAAAGTCTCAAGATAGTCTAGCATCCCCCAATTTTTTAATATCACCACCCCCCAGTTTTCAGTATCACCACCATACGTCCCTTTCCCATAAAATGCATCAACACTGACTGAGGAGTAGACAACACGAACTCCTTAGAGCTGCAGCTGCGGGGTGGTTGGCTAGGTGCACTCATGAGCTATCTGAGCACTGGCTTTTATGCTCCAGCCTGACAGTCTGGTGTGAGTCAAAGTTTGTGCCTTAAAATAAAAAATGATTGTCTTAGACCTTAAGGGTTCTTACCATATTTTAGACACATGAACATCAATCTCAGGAACATGGAGGTCGATTGTATTATAAAACATCAAATAGACATATATAATAAGGAATTGTAGTAAGATTTCCCCCTAAACTTTGTAACAGTTTTTTTCTATATTAGCACACCATATTTATCACTTTACTGCACAATGAACCCACAGGGGGTGCTAATTGGTCATTAATTAAATTTTAGCCTTTCAACACTTTTGTATTCTCCAGTGGCTTTATCTGCAGTGAAGTATATAGTGTGGCCTTTTTAAACAGCCAGAAATTCATATCGTTTTTACTGCTGCTGTGGATATGATATGGGTGAAATTCAACTCAAGTGAACATCATTTCGAGACTGTTGTAATGGCTTGGACCAAAGCCTACATGTTAGAAAAATATTCAATACAAGTAGACTTTAATCTGACGGAACATTCTGATGGACCAGATTCCTTTTTGAAAGAGAATCTGATTGCTTTGTTTAAAAATTCTAGTGGGTTATGGGAGTTCTTCAAGAAACCACTAACACAGTGGAATGAACTTCCTGAGGTCCATTGCTAACTAATAAAAGTATTTTCAAACTTAGTTTTCATAGTGGAAGAGTCTCTTTTGCATTCTACTCCCCCAGTGAAGAGGTTAATATAAAATTGCTAATGATTAACATGGTAGCACAGAGAACTTTGCTGAGCATTTCAGAAGGTGTGGAGTTCTTTGGTTTTTTGTTTTCTTTGTAAAGCATAATAGGTATATTTCACACTAGTGTAAATGATTTTTTAAATTTTTAAAAATGTTTATTTTTTGAGAGAGAGAGAGAGAAAGAGAGAGAGACAGAATGCAAGTGAAAGGTGAACAGAGAATCTGAAACCGGCTTCAGACTCTGAGCTGTCAGCACAGAGCCTGATGCAGGGCTCAAACTCACCAACCGTGAGATCATGACCTGAGCCAAAGTCAGATGCTTAACCGACTGAGCCACCCAGTTGCAGCTAGTGCAAGGATTTTGAAACAACATAGACTTTTCCTCAAGACATTTCTAAATTTTTTTATGCTCTTTATTTAATTTTGAGAGACAGAGAGAGACAGTGGGAATAGGGGAGGGTCAGAGAGAGAAGGAGACACAGAATCCGAAGCAGGCTCCAGGCTGAGCTAGCTGTCAGCGCAGAGCCCGATGTAGGGCTCGAACCCACGAACCGCGAGATCATGACCTGAGCCGAAGCTGGATGCTTAACCGACTGAGCCACCCAGGGGCCCCTCAAGACATTTCTAAACAATTAAAATGGTGTGAAATATAGGACTGGTGTCAGAATCATGTAATGTGGCTTCAAGATTTTGAATGCAGACCATTCCATTATGGGGTTTTTACTCGTGATAAGTTGATCACAACTTCCCAGTGTAGGCAGCTATTAAGGCAAAGCCACTGCACATTGACATTCAAGATAACTCTAATAGCATTCGGAAGATTTTTGGGGGGTATTTGTACTTATTTTCATTTTTAAGCAAATAATGCCCCTCAAGTTCTTTAAAAGTATTAGAATTCCAACTAAGTTAGTTAATTTGTTTTCCTTTGTACTGTTGCCACACTTATCAGTTATAACCTAAAGGTGACTTTGACTTTCGTAGTAGTAGTGGTAGTGGTAGTAGTAGTAACAATTTAGTACATTGTTATATTATAAAAATTTAGAAAGCTCTTTTAAATGTCATCTTTGATTCTTACAATATTAACTGTGAGACAGGCTGGCATTTTTCTGGTGTTATAGATAAGGAAGCCAAAAGTTGAAAAAAAGAAGTAATTCCTAGAGTGTATAAGCAAATATCAGCCCTAATCACATAGTAGGTACTTAATAAATGCTGGTTAAATAAATGAATGAACAAAATAAGCCATGAAGAGCTGCTTCAAATTCTTTGTGGTGTGAGGTCACCTATAAATACTAGATGAGAAAGTCAGTCACTAAAACTTGCCTTCTAACTCAAAATAGTAGAGATAAAAAGAGAGCCGACTTGGGAAATTCACTGTGATGATGTCTGCCATTTTTAAGGGCAAGAGAGCATGTTAAATAATGTAGACTGCCTCCATCACAGCACCGTAAACAGATGTGTGATACATGATGGCCAGTTATTGAACGCCAAGAGGTTGATGCTTACCATTAGTTATATGCGTTTTTAAGTGAGCCAAAAGAGAGAAAAAGTAAAACAGTGCTCACCCCCGACGTAAGCGGAAACCACTTTCCTTCTGTCTGGCTTCACAAACACGTCTCGATTTCCGTGAGGGAGATGACTGTTCTTTAACTGGTTTCGCGTCAGCTTTTTCCCCTGATTTGAGAGGTGGAGTTAAGTGTGAACTGCTTAAGAATGCACTGTTTTCTGTTTAATTTGGCTGCGGAAGATGGAATTCATTGAGCTCCGTCTGTTCAAGTGAACTTTAAGCAACAGTAAGCAAAACATTTGTACTTCTCTCTGCACACGAAATAGAAATGTGTCTGGCGAAAGAGACAGCACGGATATAAAGACCCACGGAGGGCAATGGAGGGGTGATAACAACTTCTTCTCTCTTCTGTTGGCTCATCCGCAGAAACGCTAAAGGATTGTTGGGGAAAATGAGCCTCTTTTTATTTTTTTTAATTGAAAGTGAACTCTGATATCTGGAATTCATCTTAATACTGTGGTGAAATCTGTGTCCCACCAATTCCTGCTCCCCACAGCTGCTATCATTAATGGGTGACCACTCTTTTCCCTCATAACCTAACTGTTAATGCATTTAATTGGTCCTTCTAGAACAATTTGGAATGTTACAGAATTTAAAGGCATCTGTGAATTATAAATAATTTTAAAGTTTACATTTCTCTCTTGAACACCCAGTAAAGAGTATTCATTTTCAAGTAGTTAAATAAGTTTTATGACAACGAAGTGAATTTAATGGGGGGCTGTTGATTTTTGCAGAAAGTACGAAAGTTCTATCATTAAAATTGCAGCTTTTCTAAAACTGTTGACATTTCTATTGAGAATGAAAGGAAGCAATTGTATAATCGTGCGTAATGGTTTATTTGGAATGACCGTATCTTTAGCCATTGAAACCGTTGCTTTAAAAAATATTGTGTAATTTGGTTGATGGTTTTACATATGATGGTGTAAAATCGTTACTGGGATAGCTCCAGGTTAACACGAGAAATATCTCTGTTACCTGTGTCTATTAAACACACATGTGAAGATGCTGTTCTCTTTGAGTGGTGCCTAACTTCTCTCAGTCTTTGCGTGCAACTCCATATCCCCCTCGGGATTCTCAGTTTATCATAAGGTGGCTCCGGCAATTAGCAAATGAAAAAAGGACAATGAACTCTTTTTAATATGAAAGTTCAGAACTGCTCCTATAGTGTCTGCGCTGGCGGACATAATCATTTTATCCCAATGGAGGGAAATAACGTGGAAATTTGCTTTGGTCTTGTGTCTTAACCTGTTGTTCTATGCTTAAAAAATCATCTTCAAAATGAACTTATTGTGAGGTTAAATAATGCAAGGACTGTATTGCTATTGTTCTATGAAGAGAGGTACTCTGAAAATTACGTACTTGGCTTCAGAATTACATAGCACAATACTTGCTCTAAGGTTATCTGTCTGTAAAGACCCAAGATTTTATCTTCTGTATGATAACTTAATACTTGGAACAAAGTCAGCATGGACTTACGGTCCATTAATTTTTAGATACCACCAACTATTTATGTTTTATTTTCTTGATGGGTGAATGTACAATGCTTAAGGCACTACAGATTTCCATTGGGTCACTCCTTAAATATTCCAGTGGTTTTATTAAAGGAAAGAAAATGCTAAAATCTGTTTATACTATACATAGAATTTTACATGCAGACACATAAATGCACACATCACATAGAAGTCTTTTTGTTTACATATGCAGCTTTTCTTCCAGGGATGATAGGTACCCCAGAAACATTCACTAATCTCTGTAACACCCCTGAGGGTAAGGAGCAAGAATTATTATCTTCATATTGCAGGTGAAGTACCTGGGTAGGGACAGATTAAATGACTTGGCCGGGTCACCCTCTAAGTCAGTTATGAAGCTAGAAATAAAACTCCAGACTCCTGACTTTCCATTCGCATTCTGAGTCATTGCACTGCTCAAAACAGAGACACCAGACCTGTCAGTGTTTGTGCTTTCCTTCCCTGTAAAAGTTACCATTGATGTAAATCCTGTCCCCGTTAAGGAGCCTTGCTGTGTGGCACTTGCACACACATGATCCTGAGTCCCCAAAGGGCAATTTAGAGAGTACTCTGCCGTTACAACAAATGAGCTCAGGTAGCAAAAGGATATCAGTAAGCCAGTTTCTCCAGGGCCCAGCCCTGCGAAGAACTAAAAGTATCAGAAGTTTCCAGAACTTCAGAGCTTCGGATAATTTCTTTACCATCTACAGTGATTCAGTCCACCTTGTTATTTTCTTCTCTCCTTAATGATTTCGGATTGTCCGTATTGTTACAGAGTCAACATTCTGAAAGGCGTGGCCCCTGCCCTCAAAAGGCCTGTATCTTATGCCAGGATGTGCTTAATGGTACAAGATCAGCTTTTGGCATCACCCCAACCTTTCTGCCCATCTTCCTCCTTCTTTGATCTTTTTTTTTTCCTTTTTGTATTGGCTACTCCAGTTAGGCTTGAAAGCAAGGAGTGGCCAGGACCCTCGGCATTTCTCCGTTGGCAGGCTGTAAACTGAGATTGTCGGGTCCCTGACTGGTGACCAGTCGGCCCTTCTCGGGCGCACTCGCCTGTTCCTCCCCAGCAGCCAGGATAAAATCACATCCAGTCTTTGCTCTCTCTTCTCTCTCCTCTCCAGGTTGGCACACGGGGGCCGGTGCCTTGGATCACAAAGGTATTTTGTGCTCCAGTGCCTTTTTTCTGTGGAATACCTTCTTCTAGGATGACTTCACTTTTCTGTTAGTGAGCACTTTTCCCCATAAATATGACCGAACAGGTGTTGCTCTGCCACTAACTGTGTTTCCAGCTGTCCTCCTGCAACACAGACCCGGCGAAATCTGTTGTTTCGTCCTTTTGGGCAGACTGGAGAACCATCAAGCCCGAGATGGAGATCTTCCTCGCAGGATACGGCAGTTTTGTTGCCAGAAGATGGTCGGGAAAGCCTGGCTGGCTAACAAAGACAGGCCTTCAGCGGCTGGGTGTAGTTCCAATTCTGCATCCCCTTTGGCAGGAGCACAGAGGCTGCTGCAGTGTGGCCAGCCAGCAAAATTAGGAAATAAGGACCTCTTTTATTTACTCAGGCTGCTGAATCATGGGCATTCCTGTCTGCTTGGAGAAAAGTCAGGCGGCTCTACTTTCCACTGAAAGTCTCAGGAGTGTTTGAGACTTTCATCTAGGAGTGTTCACACACTTGTTTTAATGTGCTTTATGGAAATGCTGAAACTCAGCAAGTACAGTTGCTGTAGAAAAACATCTGCACTAACTATGCACACACATTTGCATCTTTAAATAGACTTTTAGGCCACAGAGCTGGTTTCCAGCAAAGTACTCCCCCCCCCCCCCACAACCCTCCAGCTGTAAGAGCTACAGTTCTCCAAGAGTCATCTCAGAGTGTAAAGTGACTTATTCCAAAACTTAAAATTTAGCATGGACATGTTAAGTACTTCACACTGAAATGCAGAAAACCTGTCATAACACAGAGACATACTCCTGTAAGTAGCAGTTAGTGCCGAAGGGGTACAAAGGTTCAAGTTGATTCAGAAACCAGCCTGAAAGAATCCTTTGTGGTCTCTTCTATGTGAAAAAAGAACTTGAAATTATTGAAATCTATACGAGCCACTGCAACATAGTTTGCACGGTGACTGCCAAAAGGCTGAAGTTAATGGGAATGGACAACTCTCAAAGACATAGGAAGGCCTCAGAGAATGTTGGCAACACCATGGCCACCACACAAGTCTTGGGAGGCTGATCTGCTTAGAGCATAGACCACCACCGCTAGGAGTTTCGTCAGTGAGTTCCTTGTGTGTCCCTGGGAGCACACATCCGTTTATAGTATATTAGCAAATGAGGTTTTTTTTGTTTTTTGCAATTTAGATTTTAAAATAGAAATCAGCCTTTCATGAAGCCTTTATTTATTTTTCTAAAAGCAGCATTCCTTGCTCAAATTTTTTACTCTCTTCTATCCCCTAGCCTAAGCCTTAGGAATCCTGCACTCTCCTTCTGTGTACTTCAGTTACAAAGACACATCACTGTGATTTTTACTTTCTTTTCCCCCAAGACCGAATGATAGGAACCGGAGAGAGAAGAGAAGGTTTCCAGCTCCCCTGAATCCTGATTGAGTAAAAACTTGATCCTAACCCTCGGCTCACTTGACATGTTGAAATTTACAAGTTTAAGAGAACAGTTATGTAATAGGTATAGTCAGGAGTGGCCCAGAGACAAACCTGATTTAAGAGTGGTGTCAGGGATCGCACACTACTTATAATGGTCTATTGCTCTGTAATTCTTTGTGCGTTTGTATAATAATATATCATGCCTGGACACAGTCTGCAACTTAATAGTAAGTTCACTTGCTAAATTTTCAGGGTCAATAGTTATTTTCTTCAAGTCTAGATTCATGACAAATTCTGATTCACTGTTTTCCCAACTGGACAAATGAGATGATGTGTTTGAAAACATGCTTCAGTGAAACAACAGGACATAAGCCTAAGAGTAAATGTGAAATGTAACAGGTTTTTACCTAGACTGCAGAGCAAACTTAATAAAAATAGCAACTGTTTTCAATTAGGGGAAATATTTTACAACTTTGGTTTGTCTTAGGGACACTTGCCTTTACGTGACTTATAGTTTATTTTTCCAAAGGATGGCTAGAATCACCATCGAGTTTGTTTGGCATTTTTAAGAATCATTTTTCTGTCTGTTTGGTGGAGAGTTGAATTTGTCTGCCTGTGTTCTTTTCTATGTATTTACCTTTACATTTAAATCATACCCAGAATTCTCAGGCCCTTTCCTTTGGTGGAAACATGTTGGGTTATAGATTCCTATGAATGAGGATGCAAAATCATGCGGTTTTCAACTTGTGTTGCGAGGCTTTGTTGCAGTGGGCAGGGATCCAGGAATGGTGTTTGGTTGTTTTCTCAGAGTTACATGGTTGCCATCTGGCATTGATAGTGAGATGGTGTTGTCATCAGTTTCTAGATGCAGGAAAGGAATGATCCTCATCTGTTTCCTGTGGATAAGCAAGAGGTTGATAATCTAGTAAATCTTGTTACCTTAAAGAAAGCAGACGTGGAATTTGTTTACATCATGCTTGCCAGTTTCTACTTTTATGTTAATAATATAGCTTGCTAGTGAACTTCAGCCTTGAAGAATTTAAAAACTTACTTGATCGTATCCGAATTGAGTTTTCATAGAATATCCCCATAATAGTCTAACTGGACCTTGTTATCCTAATAGAATCACTATCCCCACGGGCCCCCCTCGCCGGTCTTTGTTTGCATTTATGAAAAATCTTGCTCTTTTGGAGAGTGAAAAGCTTTTATACTTTCTTCTCCTCTTGAGTGATAGATTGTTTTGAAAAGCATAAAAAGGGGGTTTTACACCTTACTTGAGGAGGTCTTATTTTCCACTTGGATGTTAAGAAAGCAACAGAAAGATCAGTGCACATTTGCCAAGCGCATAGTTAAAAAACACCTACTAGGAGGGAGAGTTACTTTATGGATAACTTGCTAAGGTTATATCTGGCTTTCGGTCTTGTTTGTCTTCTCTTTGTTACTCATAAATCTTTCAGCATTTACCATAATCATTTATCACTTTTCCTGTTTCCAGTTTTTCACAAGTCGCTTTGTCTCTGCTCACCTCAAAGTGCAGGTCCTGTTTGGCTAAGGAAGTTCATGCTGCCGAAGCTTTTGCAAAAGGAAGAAATGGTGGGCCACCTCTTGAACTTTCCAAGCAAAATACAGCGTTACAATCTGGCCCTTGTGAAACTCTCATTTTTTCTTGATCCTGGCTGATCCTAGCTACATGTAATATCTAGCGGTGCCCTCCTAACACTTAATAATCCATTTTCTGGCCTATGGTATTCGAATCTTTCAGTTATTGAAGAAATCCTGGTTCTCTTTCATTACACAAGACGTAATTATTATTGTGTTTTCTGTCTTCCTTCATGTGCTTACTTTTTAATATTTTTTTGCTGAAAGCAATAAGGTCTGTATCAATAAGAACCCCATAAAAAGATTTCGGTCTTCAGAATTGCCTTTTTATATAAAAACAAGCAAAATGCAGAGGGAATTTTTTATTAAATATTAGACATCTGGGTTGACTGCATTAATTTTAAATCATTTCTGTAATATTTCCCCTTTTCATTTCGTTCTTCAGATGCTCACATAATATGCAAATCATTTTAGAATGAATACAGAAGAAACATTAAATATATTAAAATCTGCATTTTAATAAAATTGCCGATGCGTAATATATACCTTGCTCCTAAGGAAAAAATGATAACAAGTAATAAAAGGGGTAATTTAGACATAGAGCTATTTAATATCTTTTTATATTTTACAACCCGGTAAAAAGTAAGTGTAGAGTAAAAGCTTTGGGTTCAGATTTGGAAGCGTTCCACTCAAATAGTCTGCCTTCCATTTTTTGTTTTCCCTCGCAAGGCTCTAGACGGTTCGGCTGTGTGTCCCTGTCGAAATGGTACAGTAAACTCGTTCTCAGGAGTTCTCAACCCGTAAGATAAAACGTTCCATTGCTTCTCGTTGCAGATGGAGTGGATGTTGAAGATGATCCCACGTGCTCTTGGCCAGCTTCCTCGCCTTCCAGCAAGGACCAGACGTCCCCCAGCCACGGAGAAGGTTGCGACTTCGGAGAGGAAGAAGGTGGCCCTGGACTTCCGTACCCATGCCAATTCTGTGACAAGTCCTTTAGCCGCCTCAGCTACCTAAAGCACCATGAGCAGAGCCACAGTGACAAACTGCCTTTCAAATGTACCTATTGCAGTAGGCTGTTCAAACACAAGCGGAGCCGCGACCGCCACATCAAACTCCACACGGGGGACAAGAAGTACCACTGCAGCGAGTGTGATGC
The DNA here is from genome assembly GCF_006229205.1 of Suricata suricatta. Classification (NCBI taxonomy): domain Eukaryota; kingdom Metazoa; phylum Chordata; class Mammalia; order Carnivora; family Herpestidae; genus Suricata; species Suricata suricatta. Next base: position 44,938,114 of record NC_043713.1, read on the forward strand.
TGCGTTCTCCCGAAGTGATCACTTGAAGATCCACTTAAAGACTCACACGTCCAACAAGCCATATAAATGTGCCATTTGTCGCCGTGGGTTCCTGTCCTCTAGCTCCTTACACGGACACATGCAGGTACATGAGAGAAACAAGGACGGGTCCCAGTCTGGCTCCAGGATGGAGGACTGGAAGATGAAGGACACTCAGAAGTGCAGTCAGTGCGAGGAAGGCTTTGACTTCCCAGAAGACCTGCAGAAGCACATCGCAGAGTGCCACCCCGAGTGCTCCCCAAACGAGGACCGAGCGGCCCTTCAGTGCATTTACTGCCACGAGCTGTTTGTGGAGGAGACGTCCCTCATGAACCACATGGAGCAGGTGCACGGCGGGGAGAAGAAGAACTCTTGCAGCATCTGCTCTGAGAATTTCCACACGGTCGAGGAGCTGTATAGCCACATGGACAGTCACCAGCAACCCGAGTCGTGCAACCACAGCAACAGCCCTTCTCTTGTCACCGTGGGCTACACTTCGGTGTCCAGCACGACTCCAGATTCCAACCTCTCCGTAGACAGCTCGACCATGGTGGAAGCTGCCCCGCCGATCCCAAAGAGCCGAGGGAGGAAGCGGGCTGCTCAGCAAACCCCTGACATGACCGTTCCTTCGAGTAAACAAGCGAAAGTTACCTACAGCTGTATTTACTGCAACAAGCAGTTATTTTCGAGCCTGGCAGTTCTGCAGATTCACCTGAAAACTATGCATTTAGACAAGCCAGAACAGGCCCATATTTGTCAGTATTGCTTGGAGGTGTTGCCCTCGCTCTATAACCTAAACGAACACGTTAAGCAGGTGCATGAAGCTCAGGACCCAGGTCTGATCGTCTCTGCCATGCCTGCCATAGTCTACCAGTGCAACTTCTGCTCCGAAGTTGTCAACGACCTCAACACTCTTCAGGAACACATCCGGTGTTCTCACGGATTTGCAAACCCTGCAGCTAAGGATAGCAATGCATTCTTTTGTCCCCATTGCTACATGGGGTTTCTCACTGACTCTTCCCTTGAAGAGCATATAAGACAGGTCCATTGCGACCTCAGTGGCTCCCGATTCGGGTCCCCAGTGCTCGGGACGCCGAAAGAACCAGTAGTCGAAGTCTATTCTTGTTCCTATTGCACGAATTCGCCAATATTCAACAGTGTTCTTAAACTGAACAAGCATGTCAAAGAGAATCACAAAAACATTCCCTTGGCCCTGAATTACATTCACAATGGGAAGAAATCCAGGGCCTTGAGCCCCTTATCTCCTGTGGCCATAGAGCAGACGTCTCTTAAGATGATGCAGGCAGTAGGAGGTGCACCTGCGCGTCCGGCTGGAGAATATATATGTAATCAGTGTGGTGCTAAGTACACGTCCCTAGACAGTTTTCAGACCCACCTAAAAACTCATCTTGACACTGTGCTTCCGAAATTGACCTGCCCTCAGTGCAACAAGGAATTCCCCAACCAGGAATCCTTGCTGAAGCATGTTACCATTCATTTTATGATCACCTCAACATACTACATCTGTGAGAGTTGTGATAAACAGTTCACATCAGTGGACGACCTTCAGAAACACCTGCTGGACATGCACACCTTTGTCTTCTTCCGGTGCACCCTCTGCCAGGAAGTGTTCGACTCAAAAGTCTCCATTCAACTCCACTTGGCTGTAAAGCACAGCAACGAGAAGAAAGTTTACCGGTGCACATCGTGCAACTGGGACTTCCGCAATGAGACTGACCTACAACTTCACGTGAAACACAACCACCTGGAAAATCAAGGGAAGGTGCACAAGTGCATCTTCTGTGGTGAGTCTTTTGGCACCGAGGTGGAGCTGCAGTGTCATATCACCACTCACAGTAAGAAGTACAATTGCAAATTCTGCAGCAAAGCCTTCCATGCGATCATTTTGCTGGAGAAACACTTGCGGGAAAAGCATTGCGTGTTTGAAACCAAGACTCCCAACTGTGGAACGAACGGGGCTTCGGAGCAAGTGCAGAAGGAGGAGGTGGAGCTGCAGACTTTGCTGACAAACAGCCAGGAGTCCCATAACAGTCATGACGGGAGCGAAGAAGATGTGGACACCTCGGAGCCCATGTACGGGTGCGACATCTGTGGGGCAGCCTACACCATGGAGACCCTGCTGCAGAACCACCAGCTCCGAGACCACAACATCAGACCTGGAGAGAGTGCCATCGTGAAGAAGAAAGCTGAGCTCATTAAAGGGAATTACAAGTGTAACGTGTGCTCTCGAACCTTCTTCTCTGAGAATGGCCTCCGTGAACATATGCAGACCCATCTCGGCCCTGTCAAACACTACATGTGCCCTATTTGTGGAGAGCGGTTTCCCTCCCTTTTAACTCTTACCGAACACAAAGTCACGCACAGTAAGAGTCTTGATACTGGAAACTGCCGGATTTGCAAGATGCCTCTCCAGAGCGAAGAGGAGTTTTTAGAGCATTGCCAAATGCACCCTGACTTGCGGAATTCCCTGACGGGATTTCGCTGCGTGGTCTGCATGCAGACGGTGACCTCCACTTTAGAACTTAAAATCCATGGGACATTCCACATGCAAAAGACAGGGAATGGGTCTGCAGTCCAGACCACGGGGCGTGGCCAGCATGTCCAAAAACTGTACAAGTGTGCGTCTTGCCTCAAAGAGTTCCGTTCCAAGCAAGATCTGGTGAAGCTTGACATCAATGGCCTGCCATATGGCCTGTGTGCTGGCTGTGTGAGTCTCAGTAAGAGCGGCAGCCCGGGCATCAACATCCCTCCCGGCACGAGTAGACCAGGCTTGGGCCAGAACGAGAATCTGAGTGCCATTGAGGGTAAAGGCAAGGCGGGGGGACTGAAGACACGCTGTTCTAGCTGCAACGTTAAGTTTGAGTCGGAAAGTGAACTCCAGAACCACATCCAAACGGTCCACCGAGAGCTCGTGCCAGATAGCAACAGCACACAGTTGAAAACTCCCCAAGTATCGCCAATGCCCAGAATCAGTCCCTCCCAGTCGGATGAGGTAACTTGCCTTTTTAATGTTTGCTATTTAACCTCCTCAAGAAACTGTTGCCACTTCGTGTTTACACTTTTCTGCAGCCTTGTTTATTGTCGAGAGTTGCTTAGATTGAAATGCAGTGGTGTTTTTCCCCCATATCCATTAGCCAGCAATTACTTGCTTCTTGATAAGCAGCATTTTGGCTTGAATAGTGCAAAACAGGACTAATTCCAGTCTCCCTAGGATATTGTCTTCTCTATGACTGAAGAGATCAGCGCTCATGCCAGCACCACTGAGATCTGGAATCTCAGCATAGCTTTACCGCGAGTTGAAATCCCCAGCTATGACTTGTGTGTATGGCAGGGAGATAATGACATAAAAGTAAGATGCTATGGGCCAACATGCTGGGTTTGAGCAAATTAAAAAGAATATATATATTTGTGGATAACAAATTGGGTAGGGGCGGCTTTATAATACCATGTTGTCAACACTCACTGTTTCTCTTTGTCTTCTGGGTAGTGAGCAAAATATTTTCTCACAACAGGGTTTTGTAAAAGCCACTACATTTATTAAGCGTCACGTGCCCAACATTCCTTTTCAAGGCATCCCCTTAAATATCCCCAAGTCTTTACTCTCTGGGATTGGGTTTCACAATTAGAGTGGATTTTTTTTCTTAGTTTAACCGAGTGGTTTCATGCCTTCTTTGCCATAACGAGTATGAAAAATAAGTTCATTTATAATGAAATAGTTTTAGAAGTCATCAGTCCTTGAAGCTGAGCGGATGGTGGCTCATTTTATTATAATTTCTTTATGCTTTATCACCTGGTTTCCAAGAGTTTTTTCCACTTCCCTACCTGCCCCTATCTGGAGATCCATCCAAATGAAAACCCCAGGGAGATCCATCTCCCTTCAGTTTGGGGTCACTGCTTTTTTCCTTATCTTGTCTCTGCACTCACACCCTCTTGGAGGCCCCCCCGCGTGTCCCCGCAGATAGCCATCAGTCAGCTGTTAGGGGAGAGCCCGGAAGACTGACACAGAGCCCGTCCTCCTGAAATGTGGCTTCTGCGTGACAGGCAAGCTCCCAAACTTTGAAGCTGCTTTCCTTTCTCTCCTTCCAAGGAAATCTGCACCTCTCTCTCATTTAAATAAATGAAGTCCTTTCAAACTGATGAGGACAGCTGGAAGAACATAGTTTTGATAATGGTTCCTGGCTCCCGTGTTGGATTAAGTAGCTTCTCTTGGTAGTTATAATCATATGAAAGGAATTATTTTTTTCCAACTTTTTATTTCATACGATGTCTAAGCCTACAGTAACGCTAAAGGAATAACACAGTGAGTGTGTGTCTGTTTGTGTATCTGTATCACAGATGTAACAGATATGAACATTTTGTCATATTTCCCTCTCTCTCTCTCTGCAACCCTTGTATTAACCTGAACCACATGAAAGTCAGTTTCAGACATCATTATTTTTCTAAAAATAAGGACACCTTCCTATTTAACCAGAGCATTATTAGTTAAGGCAATTAACTAAATCGGTTAAGGAAATCAAGTGGGTCTATAATATCATCTATAAGAAGTCCATATTCAAATTTATCCACTTGTCCCGAAAAGGTCTTATTTTTAAAAAGCATATGAATGATAATTTTAAAAATCCGTTGATGTAGAAAGTTATTCCTCTCCCCCTTTTTTATTTTGCTCTGCTTAACCTACATAGAGGAGTTTGTGTATTCATGTTTGATTTAAATGGTGCATAAAATTGATTTAAAGTGACTGTGTGTGTGTGTGTGTGTGTGTGTGTGTGTGATTGTGGTGGTGTGTTCATTAAAAATCAAGCAAAATGGGGCTCTTGTTTCCAATGATTGTGGAAAGGCATATGCCTGTTCCTTCTTATCTGCTCCTGGTGTATGTTTTCTGATATTCCTACATTGCTGTATATTATAATACCATTTGAGGTGAATTTTTTTAATGCAGGAGGACGTATGAATAGTCTTTATGTTAATTTGGTTAGAGTTATTTGCTTAGAGGATTTATCATTAAGGGATGGTCAAGTTTTTAATTATACCTAAAATCTTAATGATAAAATTGAACTACATCTTGCACTTACATAGAATAATGTATAAAATATTTTAAAAGTACTTCTTAATTGTAATTCTTACAATAGTGTTTTTTAAGCACTTAGACACCTCGAGTTAAAAGTGACTCTTTTAGAAGGTTACTTCTTTATTAAGTGGGTTTATTTATAAGACCTTGTAGCAATGTCCTTAACTGACCAAATATAAGGATTCATTTATACATATTTCCTTTGTGCTTCAAAAGTTCACTAATTTGTTTGACATTTTCATCCACTGTTATTATTTTTTCTTCATTATGCTATTTAAGTCATAAAATTTCATGTGCTCCCTTCCTTTCTGATATTCCCTATAGTTAAAAATGTATAATAAGCCATATTATTTGAACTTGACATAGAAAATAATCTAATCATGTGTGGAATTTTGCAAAAAGAAGCCCCCAAATAATGCATTGGCAAGAAAAAGACATATCATAAAAATTAATTTGTTCACAGTCTTTTTAGTCAAGTTAAGCTTCTATGACTTCTCATGAGTGTTGTGTAAATTTTTTACCATGTAGGTAAAAGAGGAGTTATTACACAAGTCTTTGCCAAAGGACAGGTATGCCATGTGGGAATACATTTTATCACAAAAAGATGTATGACATGCATGTCTATTGACTTAGATGTCCTAGGTAGGAATGAAGGACTTAGTGATGTAGGTGGTGTTTTCATCTCTTCTTCTTGCTGAGGATTGAGACTTCAGAAGAGAAAAGAAGACCACGGGAGATAATAAAACCTGGATACACAGATACTGTCAAGAGCAAGATTAGAATTTTTCTGGACTATGACTTATGATCACATAAGGGTATTGGTAGACACTGGAATGAATATTTCAAAGACTGAAAAGAATGTTTCTTTGGTCGGGACTAGATTACCTATTTAAAAGGGATTTAGATATAATCTAGGGAAGGATAAGTACTGTATAAACACATGTGATCCAAGAAATGGATGAAAGACAAGGCAGATGACACTTAAAAGAAGAATAATAGTAGGTAGCTGTCATGTAATGGAGAAATTTGGAGTTGAAGACAAAAGGTCTAGATGCGAACCCCATTTCTTCTGCATAATGCCTTCTGAATTTGTGAAAAATGTTTTCTTTGTGCCCAAATCCTATAATTATCAATCCAATTTTGCTATGGAGTTTTTGTTTTGAATAAAATATTTGAGGAAACCTATTCATTTCCCTTTCGCTCTTACAGGTTGAGTGTGACATATATTTATGCATAACCTACAATGATACCTACAGTGATTCCATAAATGGTAGAGATAACCTGACACAGGTATAATGCCGGCCATCTAGATTTTTCCATACATGACACACCTCACAGAGTTACTGACATTTGCTGTGCATTGAATAAATGTTAGTTCTTCTGGAGTTCATGGACACTGATCTGGTCTGGTCAGGTTCTGCCCCATCTGGACCTCAAAATGTTTTCTCATGATGACATTAAAAGATGCTTCCTCCTGCTTCCATTTCTCCAGGACCTCTGTAGCTATGTCTCTTCAAGAGGTTATTTACTCACATTTCAACTCACACCACCCCTCCCAGTCCACCAAAATTGCTCTTGCGAGGGTCCGCAGTTGTGTCTGTGTTGCTGGATACTTGCACATGGAGGTTATCTGATTAAGCTGCCTTCTTGTACAGACAGCGCAACAGGCCCAGATAAATTGAGATCTCAGGTGACACTGCTAGGGAGTGTCTGAGAATCCGGCTCTCTAACTCCAGGTTCAGGATTCTCTTTTCATAAATCTACTGGGCTTTCCTCCAGCTGCAGTTTCATCCGTGTTCTTTTCATAAAAATCTCTGTATTGCGGTCTTATTTTCTGTTGTTATTCTCTTCCTCTGCCCACTGCAAGGGATCGTCTGCTTCCATCACTGATCCAATTGACCAATGAGATGCCTTTTTTCTTTTTTAAAGAGAACTTACCCTCGTTTGTGTACTGTTCTACTTGTCACCACTGGCCACTTCCTCTGTATCTAAACCTCTGTTTTCCCTCCTGGTTCCCTTCACAGACTGATCTGTAGCTTTCTTTGTACTCTGTCTGCTCCTGTAAGTTAAGGCGCCATTGCTACTGTCACTTTGCATGCCCGCTCTATGTGGCTTCATCTCCTCGCATGGCTCCTGCTACCACATTTTATGGATGACTCCAAATACTCCAAATGATGTCTCCAAAATGTAGGAGGGAACTTCTGGGGACTGACAGAAATATTCTGTATCTTGACTCTGGTGGTGGTTACATGATTGTATGTGTTAATAATACTTATCAGATGTGAAATTAGTGAATTTTCATATGTAAATTACCTCCCAATGAAACTGATTTGAAAAATGGTTATCTATGACTTACCCTTTCTACTGATTTTCAGACTCCTACACACAGCTGCCTTCTGAATATATTCACTCACATGTTTCCATGCACTTTAAATTCAGTGGGCACAAAATGGAACTCATCATCCTTTCTTGAACCTGCTTTTTTTTTCTTATATTTTCCATTTCACTTGTGGAGCCATTGATTTTTCTTATCTCTCTTTTCTCGCAACCAGTTGGTCATCAGGTGATCTTTATTGCAGCTCATATATATTTCTTAGATCAATCCCCTCCTCCCCATCCCCTTACCACATTTATAATTTAATCTCTGATTATCTTTCACTAAACTACTGAAGCAGCCTCTTAATTGTTCCCTTGGACTTTAGTCTTATCATTTTCAAATCTGTCTCCACAAAACTGCCAGCACAATCTATCTAAAACCCAAATCTGAATAGCATGTCCCTCCCTATTTGCAACATTTTGAGTGCTCTGTACCTTTATCCTTATAGGATAGTATAATATCCTTTTATTATGAAATATAATGACTCTTCAGGTTCTGGGCCCTGCTAAATGTTCCCTTCTTTTTCTTACCTTACACCTTACTCCATAGTTGAAAATATTTTAATTAATCCATAGGTGACACAGTGTGTCTGTGTCTCACTAAGGTTACCCTGTCCTTCTGCCCAAATGATCTCCCTCCTGACCGCCCTCCACCTTCTATAAGGCTGTCCACCTTACCCTCTATTTGGGGATCACCTTCTCTAGAAGGCCTCCTATGACCCCAACTTCCCAACCCAAACATCTCTTCTCCCCTTGAATGCTCTGTGTATATAGCACATCATAACTATATAAAAATTGTCACTTTGCTTTATAATTACTTCTTTAGGTTTCCCTTCTTATGAATTTCTTAGGGCAAGAATTTACTCAGTCTCCTGTTTCTAATACCCATGATAGTGACAGGCCCACAGTAGGCGAAGGCCTCTGTGGACGGGTGTTATGGAGCTGTGTCTGGCTGGTGGCTCACCCAGAACCTTTTCCCATACGTGGTGGCATGGCAGGACAGCTGGCCACCTAGCTTTCTTCATACAGGAGCCACCTGGTACAATGACGGAAACCTAGAAGGTGCTGGATAAATGTGTGCGCTTCTTCTGACCGTGCTAACTTTAGGATCACTAGCCATGCTTTTTTACCCCATTAGGACTCAAAACGTTCCACCATCTTTGAAGTTCCATCATAGATATCATGAACATGATCCTGTCTGCTGTTCACTATGCTATTCCAATCAAGGCCTGCTTTCCCAAAGATGTTGTAGGTGATCCTACCAACTTGGTCAGTGGTCTCCAAATTCCAAAGAAAGCCTTTCTGTCTTCATCTCTATGACATAAGGTCATAAACAGCACTTTCCTTGACGTGCACCTGTGACTTCACTGCATTTTCTCTCCTACTTTTCTTCCTATTTTGGCCTTTGGAGGTTTTTCCTCTGGTGCCTGTTCTAAAAGTGTAGGGATTCTTTGAGGCTTATCCTTGGTCCTCTTTTTCTTTTCTGTCTGCTCTCTCAACAGACATGTCATCTATTCGTGTGGCTGTAACTATCTCTGCTAAGAATTTCCAAATTTATGTTCATAGCTTACTCCTCCTCTTAGTTCCAGATTACTGTGTGCTACTGATAGCTTCATTTTTTCACTTGTATCTCTTCTAGATATTTGCAGTGTAAAGGATACAGCCTAGACTCTTGATTTTCTCTCCTGAAACAAATTTCTTTTTCCAGACTTCCATCATCTTAGTAAAGGGAGCCACCCTACACCCAATTATTCAAGCAAGAAACCTGGGAGTTGTTCCTGATTCTTTCCTCATTCCCCACATCTAATCTGTTAATGAGTACTGTGGGTCATGCCTTTAATGAGTATCCCATCCATATCTTTCTATGTCCAAAGCCATCTTCATGGTCTAGACTGCAATCCTTGCCCAGATACTGCAGGAGTTTCCTGATGGAGTCCTCTCCATCTTCTGCCTGTTTCCAGTCCATCCTTCCTGCTGCACTGGATCAAGTCTTGCAGACGTGTAAATTATGGAGTCTCTTAAAATTCTTCAGAGGCTTCCCGCTTCACTCAATTACAAGCCCAGTCTTTCACCAGTTTATGAGGCCACACACTGTCGGGCTGGAGCTGGCTGCTCTTACCTTGCCAGGGTCCTTCTGCTCACACACTGTGCCTGGCCTCCTGGCCTCCTGAGGAGGGAAGGGTCTGCTTTTGAGGCTTCCCATTGAGCCGCCTGTTCACCTGGGCTGCTCTTCTGGATCAGCCTGTCTGCATCTTTCTCATCTGTCAGATGGGCCTCACCCCAGAATCTTATCAAAGTTAGTCTCCTCCTTACGATTTTCTTTTCAAATTATTATGTTTACTTGTTTATTTCCTTCTGCCCTTTTCTTACCTCTGAATACCCAACCTGTTTGTCATAAGGTCTCGGTAAATATCAGTTGAATAAATGAACATAGTATAAGTACTTCAAAGTAACAAAAATAGTATCTATCCCATCTTCAGATGTATATATGTATATCTAGTAACTCATACGTAGAGGTATAGATATGTTTACCCAATTGTGCTTGCATGCTTTAAAGTCAAGTGTGATCTAAAAATATTAAAATAAGCTAAAAGACAATGCTTCTAACAATTCAAAAATCATCTTCAATATGAAGGTCTGTTCTAAGTGCCTTGAAGTCAGTATTCTTTCTTCATGGTTCGTGTACTGAAAATGGCAGTGTACATGATGGTAGTTTGGAACCCACTCACATTCCACAGGCTATTTTATTTTGTTTTATGTAATAAAAATTGGCATTAGAGGATGGATTTAAGATTTTAATTTTAAATTCCAATACTAAACTTTGCTAAATTAAAAGAGCAAAAATTAAGCTTCTAGGAAAATCATATATGTATATAGATAGATAGATACTATACATATAGTATAGTATACTATGTATATCTATATATATACACACAGACATATATACGTATCTATATTTTTATATTTTTTTAAGAAAAAGAGCAAGCAAGGGAGAGGGTCAGAGGGAGAGAGAGAGAGAATCTTAAGTAGGCTTATGCTCAGTGCAGAGCCCAATATGGGACTTGATCCCATGACCTTGGGATCACAACCTGTGCTGAAATCAAGAGTCAGACGCTCAACTGACTGAGCCACCCAGGTGCACCCAATGTAAATAACATGTAATATTATATACACTTATATATAGATAAAACAAGCTTTAAAATAACAGTATTTAATATATATATTTTAAAGATTGTTCAACACTTTTAAGGTTAAACCAATCCACATATTTACATTAAAAGTTGTTTTATTTTCAAGAGAGAGAGAGTGATACAGGTGGGGCTCATCAGAGAGAGAGGGAGACACAGAGTCTGAAGCATGCTCCAGGGTCTGAGCTGTCAGCCCAGAGTCCTACCTGGGGCTCAGATTCACACACCTTGAGATCATGACCTGAGCCAAAGTCGATGCTTAACTGACTGAGCCGCCCACGTGCCCCAATAATATTTTAAAGTTAAGTAGAAAATTTACATGGCCAAATAAATTTGTAATATTCAAGATGTTCTTGAAATAGAATGAGTTGCTTTGTCAGGTTCAATCTGCTCTCAGATTTATTGTTGTTGTGCTGAATATTTGTTTGGCATCTACAATCTACCAGTACAGGGGGTTAAGTGGGCTGGCATAAATTTCAACGTGTGGAAACAGCTGCCTCACGTCCACTCTTTACCCCCGGTCCCATGCTTACCTAACATTGACCGTTGCCCCATACATTGAACTTGCTGCCACTACCATCCCTCCATTTTCTGTACTTCTTTCCAGTTCTGGATTTTCATGCTGGTTTGTTCCATATGGTTCCGAATATGGAATTTGGAAGTCAGAATGTTTTTGCATACAACCATAAATCTTGAATTGCACATAATATTTGTTCGTAGGCCAAAAGAATGTGGAATCACCCTATGTCATGGCAGAATTTTATGTAGGAGGAGGATTTTACGTTTTGGCTTAAACGGTGTTAAGGCAGAAGTTAGTAAATATGTAAGATGATTTTGAATAATGAACGAAAATCAAAATTGTCAAATTGGCTAACATACAGTGTGTAACATGTGCTCTTGGTTTTGGAGGTAGATTCCCGTGGTTCATCGCTTACATACAACACCCAGTGCTCATCCCAACAAGTGCCCTCCTCATTGCCCATCACCCATTTTCCCCTCTCCCCCCTCCATCAACCCTCAGTGTGTTCTCTGTATTTAAGAGTATCTTATAGTTTGTCTCCCTCCCCCTGTATTTGTAACCATCTTTTCCCCTTCCCTACCCCCGTGGTCTTCTGTTAAGTTTCTCAAGATTCACATAGGAGTGAAAACATATGATTTGTGTCTTTCACTGACTTTTCACTTAGCATAATAGCTTCCAGTTCCAGCCATGTTGCTGCAAATGGCAGGATTTAATTCTTTCTCTTTGCCAAGTAGTATTCCATTGTATACATAAACCACATCTTTATCCATTCATCAGTTGATGGACATTAAGGCTCTTTCCATCATTTGGCTAATCTGCCCTTCTCTTCCCATTACACTAATTTCCTATTACTTACTTACGATTAATTATTACCCTATACAGATGACTAACAGCAAATTTCAAATGTCAACCTCATTCTAAGGCCCAGTCTTGGATTTTCAGCTACCCATTTGACATTACAAGTTATACATTCTTCTAGCCCTTAAACCTAATCAAATCACAATCCCCGCCCCCGCCCCCATTTTCAACAGTGTTCCATCTTTCTCCTACTCATTCTTGTCTGAAGCTTTGTTTGTATGTCCTATATCGTCTCTATTCTTCAAACCCTTTGGGTCAGCCTCTCCTGCTGTTTACATCTCATGCAGCCTCTGTTCAGGCCACACCTGTCGCTGACTGGTCACTTCACTCTTCACCTATCATAAAGGAAGTCCTTTATAAAAAAATAGTATAGGAGTGCCTAGGTGGCTCAGTTGGTTAAGTGTCCAGCTTCCACTCAGGTCATGATCTACCAGTTTGTGAGTTCCAGCCCCACGTTGGGCTCTGTGCTGACAGCTTAGAGCCTGGAGCCTGCTTCTCATTCTGTGTCTCCCTCTCTCTCTGCCCCTCTACTACTTGTGCTCTGTCTCTGTCTCTTAAAGCTAAATAAATGTTTAAAAAATTTTTTTAAAAACATCAAAATTTAGTATAAACTTTAAAAGCTTCGGTTCACACAAAATCACATTCTCTGGCCAGAGTACAAATATATTATTCATGAAAAGGGTATCTTTTTAAAAGCCTCCATAAATTTTAAAATTAAAACCACACATGGAACAAAGGGGACATAAAAAAGAGAAATTAAAAATACTTAGAACTGACATTTAACTGTACTGCAGGACCTGGGAGATGGAAACAAAGCAGTTCTTAGAGGAAAAAATTGTTAGAACATAAGTATACATATTACAAAATTTAAAAAGCCAGGATATAAATAAGCTAAACATCCACCATAAGGCATTTGGACCAGAACAATAAAATAACCCCATGAAAAAATAGAAGAGAAGAAAATTATAAAGCAAAGACCAAAAGTAGTGAAATAGAAAACTAACAAGCTAAAAAGCTAGTTCTATGAAAAGACTAACAAAATTTATGAACTTCTGGTGAAGTTAAAAATAACATTAAATAATAATAATAATAATAATAATAATAATAATAATAATGAAGAGGAGCCATAACATCATATATGCAGAAATTTAAAAGATAATAGGAGAGGGGACTTCTGGGTGGCTCAGTCAGTTAAGCGTCACACTTAAGCTCAGGTCATCATCTCATGTACCTGGGTTCAATCCCGTCATCAGGTCTGTGCTGACAGTTCAGCTTTGGATTCTGTGTCTCCCTCTTTCTCTCTGCCCCTCCCCTGCTTGCTCTCTGTCTCTTAAAAATTAAAGTAAAACATTAAAAAAAATTTAAAGATAGTAGGAGAGCCACTACACATACCATGATGACTGAAATAAAAATGAACGCAAAAAGTCTTATTTTGCAAGAACGGAGAGCAGTTGGATCTTTCTCATTTTACTAGTGGCAGTATAATTTTGTACAAGTGCTGTAAAAAAAAAACAAAAAGCTGGGCAGTATATACTAGAGTTGAATAGTAGCCTACTCTGTGACCCATAAATTCTATTCGTAGGTCTGTATCTAAGAGATAGGAATGCTAATGTGTACCACAGGTTATAAACAAGAATATTTATAACAGATTTTGCATATAAGCTTCAAGCTACAGTCAACCAAAATGTCTGGCAAAATAAAATGAATAAATATATCCATATAATGGTATGAAATCATTCCATTCACACAATGGAACAGTACACAGTAATGAAGAGGAATGAAGTATTGCTATGTAACAACCTTGACGACTCACACAGTGTTAAAAAAAAAAAGGAACCAGACACATACCGCTACATGACTCCACTCACCTGAAGTGTGAGAATAGGCAAAATTAAATCTGTGAGGATCAAAGTCAGAATAGTTACCTCTGCAATGGTATGAACTGGGAAGAGGCAAAAGGAATTTTTGGATGCTAGAAATGTTCCACATCTTGATCTATGTTAGTGGTTACACTGTTATATACATACATAAAATTTCATCAAGCAATACGCTTAAGATTATAGCAGATTAATATATATTAAATACTTTAAAATTGAGAAATAACATGTATATGCTATTTATCAATTTAAAATTTTATTTAAAAAGGCACAAGACAAAAAATAAGAGACTATTATGAATAATTTTATACAAATAAATGGATAAGTTTGATTTCTATGGAAATGGTTTTAGCATAGTATGTTACCAAAGCTGGCTCAAGATACAAAAGAAAGTAGAATGATTCCATAAACATTAAAAAGTTTAATAAATGGTTGAAAACCTTCCCACAAAGAAAATACCAGAACATAACATAATTCCAAAGCTGTGCCAGAAAATACAAAAAGAAGGGACACTCCAGTTCACTTAATCAACATATTAAAACTGGACAAAGATAGTAAAAGAAAAATTTAGACTATTTTACTCATGATTTTACATTTAAGAATTTTAAAGAAAGTATTAACAAACTAAATCCACCACATTAAAAGAATTTGTACTGTGATTAAAATGGTTTCATCACAATAATGCAAGGTGGGTTCAATCTCAAGAAATTAATTGATTGATGGAATTTACCACATTAACAGTTTAAAGGACACAAATTATATATTTATCTTGAGTTGCTGAAAAATGTAAATGCTTAAATAAAAACACTTGGAATAGGCATGGATTTTCTTGCCTATATTTAGACAAGGATATTTAATACATTGTTTTTAGCAAGCATATTTAAAAGACTATCTAATATATTAAAATATGGGGTATTTTAATATAATTAAAATATAGAATATTTAAAGAATAAAGAATATTTAAAACATTGTTTTTAGCAAGCATGATTAATGGAGAGGTTTGAATGCAATTATTAGTTTATAATAAAATCACTAATATATTTTATTGGTTGACCTAACCAACAAGGTATGATAAAATAAAAATGCAGTTAAGTATAAAAAAGTAGGGAGCACTCAAATTGAAAAGAAATAAATCAAATGGTCATTTAGAATCCTTATATTTGTATATAAAACAATAGCCAAAGAATCTAAAGACAAATTATTATAATGAATAAAACTTTAGCAAAGTTGCTGGGTACCAATAAACTCATGGAAGTCTATCAGATTTTTATTCACCAGCAAAAAAGTGAAAAATATAAGTTGTAAAATAATCCTATTTATAATAAACAACTTATGTTACCTAGAAGTAAACTCTAAACTGTTCAAGGCATTTATGGAGAAAAATGGTACAACAACATTGTTGGAAGGTATTTTTTGAGACCTAAATAATGATCATGTTTAATTTGTTCCTGGGAAAGAAGACTCAATACTGTAAAGTTGTCAAATATCCCTACTTTGATCCATAAATTCATAGCTACTCCAGTGAAAACTTCAACAAATTTAAAATATATTTTTTATGCTTTTACTTTTTTGGAACTTGACAAGGAGATTTAAAAATGCATATGGAATAATGAAAGGTGAAGAATAGCAAAGCCTCTCTTGAAGGAAAAGAGCAAGCAGGGGATGATTGTCCTACTATGCAGGCGATTAATAATAAACAATTAGAATAATGTGGGATTAGTCCACAGGACAAAACAGAGGTTCTCCGAGAGACAGTAGACGTAGAAAAACTCAGTGTAGAATATAGCTATCTTTGCACGTAAGTGAAGGAATAGACAGACTATCCAATTCATTACCCGTATGGAAAATTAAAAATAAAATAGAACACTCACATGTGTAAAAAAAATGTGTGAAAGACAAAATCATAAATATTTTAGGAAAAAATATAAAGAATATTTTTATGACCTTAGGTTGGGAATGATTTCTCAAATAATACCCGGATAGCATAAATCACAAATGAAATAATTGATCTGTTCATCTACCTTAAACATAATAAGTTGTGTACCAAAAGTTACTATACAGTGGGCAAAAATGGAAGCTATAAGATGACAAAACACTGATAGCACATATAGCTGGGAAAATGATTAGTTTCCTAAATATGTGGAAAACGGCCGTAAATCAATAAGAAAACACAAACCCATGGGTTAGAATATGGGAAATTAACATGAACCAACACTTCACAAACAGGAAACATGAAGTCTCAGTAAACAGATGAAAATATCCTGATTTATAATACAGGAAATGCAAATTCAGACAGAGTAATGGGTTGTCTAGAAAGTACACCCAGGAAGCTAACTGGGACACACAGGTGTTTATTTAATAGTTACACTTTATATATTACGTTATAAATTCTCTTTGTAACGTTTAATATTTAACACAAAAAGCAAAAATCAGAACCATAATTATACAATCAGTATTACTTATTATAAGTAAAAGGTAATATAAAACATACAATTAGTGCAAAATAATGTTTTAAAAATTCAAGCTATATATTTGTATCTGAAAAAATCTGAGAGCCTGAAACCTGTTCTTTCAGTGTTACCAGAAAATTTATCAAGTGTTGTAGAAGTATTAAAGACATATTAGCATCTCAGTGAGACTGTTTTCCTTTGCATAATCAGAAAGAACAGTATTTGTACTTTACAATTAAGGTAGTACATATCTCACCCTTTGAAGAACATTAGCCTATGGCATTAACTTTTTATTCCTCAATTGGTACTTCAATTTAAGATAACAGATTTATTAATTTCCTGCCAGGTACAAGGCATTAGGCGGTGAGGTTTGTAAAGAGGATATGCATTACGCAAGTGTGGGTTTTCGAGTACACGTCTGTCTCCCCAGTATAGCCCCCTGAGGATGTATAGTTCACTAAGGAAAGATTAATATAGAACAATAAATATAATATAAATTAGAATGAAATCCATGCCATAAGTACTAATGAACTGCTAAAGTACTTCGGGAGAGGTAGCAAATAACTAGGCAGGAGTTAGCTTTGTTGGTATCTGAATAGCACACAAATGGGAAGAACTTGCAAAGCAAGAGTCCTGCGGCAGAAAGCAGCGTGCCTGGCTGGCTTAAGGAATAGCAAGTGGCCAGCATGGCAGGGGTGGGTGGAGGCGGGCTCGGCTTGGTATCCTCCATGTTTCTCAGGAGAGTCCCTTACACATGGGAGGTCCTTAGAAAACACTCGCAAATAATTGAAACCTGGTGATTAAAACAAATGGAAAAAAGCAACAAAGAAGGGAACATTTCTCTGAAGAACTGTATGGTGATGCAGTTTCTTCGAACCACACATAAATAGAACACTAGACTCCTCATAAGTATGTAATATTGTGTGCAATTCATATCATAAAGAGTTGGAATGGCAGGTGAAATCCTGTAAAACTAAATCCCCACATCAAGGCAAATGATTTATTTTGTTGAATTAAACATTATATTACACAAGCCAGTCTTCAACTGAGCCCGAAACTTATCTGTTCTGCAGAGCCTGCTGCTATAGGAGAGGGAGTTTAAACATATGCGAGGTAGCATAGTATAAGAAAATATTGGGCTTAGAAACAAAATGAGTGCAAATAACTGTTGACAGAACCATTGTGTCATCTTAACTAGCCCTTCCTAAGCTTCAGTTCCTTCGGTGCTAACGTGGGCATACTCCATACTTTGCGTACTGCATAGGGTTATTGGAAGAGCAAATGCTATGTGTTTATACGAAAGTTCTTAGCAAATGTTGTATACCGTACATCATTTATATAATATCTGTGCATAAGTCTACGCATATCCTACAGATGTATGCACGCATTCATATAATTAAAATATGAAATGTCTTTTCAGTTAATTTATTAATGTAATCTAACACTAGGACTATATGGATTATTCAGTCCAAATGCATCAAAATAAGTCATCACACTTCCACAAAGTTGATGAAATAGAAAAGTATACTAAAATATTAAAACAAACCTAGAAGCAATGAAATCCAAAGAACAAACAGAGTGCAAAGACCACAAAGGTAAAATGTCACTTTATTTGCTTTGAGGTCAGAGACCATGTCACGTGACAATAAACGTAAAAGGTAGAGAAAACATGTAAAATAGGTGAGTGTATAGGCAAAAAAAAGTAATTATAGAATAGAAACAGAAAATGTTCAATAGTGCTATTGGTTTGAAGCGTCGTGGAGAACAGGGGAACAACAAAAGGATTGGGGAGATAATATGTAAGAAAACTAAAATTTTACATGAAAGGCATACTGTGGTTCCAAAATAAGATATTTCCCCCCCTAAGCTCCAGAAGCAAGTGGATAGTTTGAGAAGCAGTTAATTTTAAAAAGCTATCATTTATTTGCCTAAAACCCACTGGCAATATTCTCTAGGGATCAAACATATTTACACTTTATAGGAAGAAAAGTGGTAAAAATTTTGTGGGGCCTTTTTTTGGACAAGATTTGTAATTTAGATGCATAATCCCTTATTTTTAGGATAGAATGCTATACTTGAAAATTACAGATAAGTAAGCGATGGAGAGAGATTTCAAAGCACAAATTCACCATGATTTAGAAATCAAAGTGTCATTGATAGACGTAACTTGACAAGTTCTGATAACATTTTCGTTTTAAGATACGTCTAAGGATTATCTTTGGTATTTTATAAGTTTGGCTTCCAGTAAGGAAGAAAACGCGAATTGTAATAACATTTCTCGGTAACTAGATGTCCAGAAATATAGAATTTAATTATGAATAGGGACCACCTATTTAACAAAGATTATTCTTTTAAAAAAAAGTAAGGGTGGAACAGAAAGCAAGGAGGAAGGGTAGGGGGAAGGTTGTGGGAGGCAGCACTAAGAGACTGAATGAGGTAGCTGGAAACCTGGCAGGAAGCCCTCCAAGCTTAATGTCTGTACCTACTAGGATTGGAAAACTGACATTATTTTGGTGGAAGACAGATCCTTTCAGCCCCATAACTGGGTTGGGATTGATATCATTTTGTTATACCAAATTTAAATAATTTGAAAACAAGCATTCCATAACAGACAAGCTACACCATCTGGGTCGATTTGTGTCTATTGCATTCATTCATTTGACAGGAATTGAGTTTCAGACTGTGGCAGGCATTGTGCGTAGGCACTGGGCACACAGTGACAAACAGGTAAGCGTTACTTCGTGTTTCTCTTGGCAAAGAATTAAACCTTCAAAAAGCAACTATACCCTTAAACTGCAAATTATATACATATTAAGATGGTGAGGAGTTGTCAGGATTAGAAATAAGATTATTCTCTAAGGTCTAGTAAGGATATTCAATAATAAAATTCTAAAATGTCTTTTAAACTAATGACTGATTTATCGCCTGGACTGTTAAGGAAAATCTAAAAAATTACAGTGCTTGCCTTGCACGGAGTCCATAAAAAAATCGAATTTGATATTATAATCCCTTTCCTAGCACTTTCCTCCCCAGAAATCTTTACTGTGGGGCAGTGTTCTCAAGAAGCAAAAGTCCTGTTGAGAAAGGGCCCCATATTTTCTCAAGTTATATTCTTGGACATTTTATAGGGAAAATCTGTGGCTTTATAAAATATATTATCAATAAGGATTATGCAGAGCTTTTTGAAGTCTATAGTTTAATCTTTCTGAGATAATCTGAAGGGGGACTAGAAGGTCTTATGTGGTTGTATGATGCAGAATGTAGGTATGTTTGGTGGCAACAGTTTGGTTCCCTCCAATAAATTTCTCTGAAAACACTTACTCTTGGGCATACTTATAAACAGCCCCAATCAATTCACTTCTGTATAGTTCATACACTCCTTCACAAATAACCCCTGTCAGGCAGTGCACTGGGTACTGGAGCTAAAGGAGAAATAAGACATTGTTCCTTAAGTGACAGGAAGCCTTGCAATGTAGTGTGAATAGATGTTTTAAATATAACATAGTAAGTTTCAGGCTGAAAGAATTCGCTGAGAAGCGAGGACCCACAAGGAAAGCAACAGTCGCAAGAACGAGCAGTGGAGAGGTGGCGCTATAACGGAGACCCTGTAGTCCAGGGCTACGAGGAGCCATAGGTTTGGCTCAAAGGAGAGCCGACTGGGCAATAGTTAGCCATTTCTTTTTGGAAATGTGCTGCCCCACCGTATAGATGTGGCTGTATTTATTGCAGCCCGGAGTTTGTTTGCTGTGTTGGTCATTTTCTGTGCGTTCCAGGCAAGGATACATCGTCTCTCTGGATCTCACTTTCATGGTCTATGATGAGGAAATTGAGACAGATGACCTCATGCATCCCTTTCGTTTCTAGAACTGCATAATACTCTGTATAAGCTAGTACTGCACTTTTTAAAAGATAAAGAATGTGAGAACATTGTATTCTTTTATTTTAAAAGATGCTTTTTGGAATGATGAATGAGGAAGAATTTTATAAATCCTAATAAATTCAATTAAAGCAAGGAGGTAAGGGGAGCCCGGGTGGCTTAGTTGATTGAGTGTCTGACTTTGGCTCAGATCATGATCTCGCGGTTTGTGGGTTCCAGCCTTGCGTCAGGCACTGTGCTGACAGCTCAGAGCCTGGAGCCTGCTTCAGATTCTGTGTCTCCCTCTCTCTGCCCCTATCCCAGTTGTGTTCTCTCTCTTCCTCTCTCTCTCTCTATTTTTCTCAAAAATAATAAGCATTAAAACATTTAAAACAAGGGATTAGAAGAAGTCGGCCACTTTTATGTTTATATACATTGTAACTGCACAGCAGGATTTAGAATAGGTAAAATCAAGGAAACACATCTTTATCCTAAAAAACTTAGCGCCAAGGAGTACAAACAACAAGAATAATAAAGTAAACACTTAGAGTGGCGCGTGGGTGTAATTGCTGACAAGTTTTATGGAGCAGGTGGGGTTTTGGAAGCAATTTGAAGGAGAAGAGAAAGGTGGTCTGACATGCCTCAGTGGGAAAACTGTTCAAATGGAAGGGATGGCTGCGAGAAGGCAGAACGCAGAATGAAAACAGGGAGAAAGGGAGAAGCAGAAAGAAAAAAATAAAAGAACTTCCAGAAGGTGAACATGAGGTAATTTGGCCACATACAGGGTAACTGAAATGACCCAAACGAGAGAGACATTCTGTAGATAAGAACACGAGATATCCCTTTGACGGAAGAAGAGCTGGAAGGCTAGATGAGGTCAATATAAATAGAGGAGAATGACCAGGACTCCAAAGGGGCCATCATCTGAAGAGAAGCGGGGAGAAGCAACGATTTTTATGTTACAGTGACCCAGTAGGACTCATTCACACAGTAATTTGTCAGGGAAATAACGATGGCCTATATATGTGGCGGATTCAAGATGGGTAAGGCAGAGCCCTCTACCTACCCTTAAAGAGCTTACAGTCCTTTCGGAGATAAATCAGTGTCTTGGAAATAATTCTGATATAGCGTATAATGCATTCTAAGGGAATCAAAAAGAAACTTTTATGATTTAGCAGTACATAAAGCCCTTCTCTATGTTATTATTTTGATATTTAGGGCGAGTATCCAGTAAATGGTACTGTACTCCCTAAGTGTTAACAAACCTGTCTAGATTCTCAACTTGCCTTTAGGACAGAAGTTATACACTTAAGAAAATGTTTCTTAATGGATTCTAAAATATTTTTCCCCTTCACACAACTTTCTTCAGGTTTATGGTAGGATCTGTAAATCGTATTACCAACCTCCAGCATTGGATCGCTGTGGGCATGTTGTACAACTTAATGGTGTTAAAACATACTACATGTTCCGACTGCTTCATCTCTCCAAGTTGGTGTCCCCAATGTCTACCAGCCACAGCTTCTCGCTTCTGACAATAGTGAGACAGGAGGGAGGGTTCAGATTTCTAAAGTAAAAACAATCAGTATATGGTTGGAACAACTGATGGGAAAAATAGACAATAATTTGGCTCAAGGCAAAAATTTTGACTTCTTCCTTTCCTCTTCTCATTTATGTTTATAAAAACTGATTAAACTCTTATTCCCCCACTCTCAGTTTCTTAGCTTTCTGAATGATAAGAATGTTTACAAATGGTTAATATTGAAAGTTAACTGGAACCTATGAATTATAAATCCTTCCAAACTAAGAACTAACAAAATATAAGCAGGGGTAACTAGAAGCAAATTCTTGTCCTAACTCAAAAAAAATTAGTACATGCTTCTGGTGACTTTTTAACCTTTATGATAGCATTAATTTAGTCTGTGTGTTCAACCTCTTGCAATTCGCTAATTTCTGGTGCTCAGTAGGTTGGTAGAGAAGTTTTCAGGCAGCAGTGGTCAAGTCCTAGGTAACACCTTAAGAATGAAGGTGCTGGATGAGGGATGTCTCCTTAGATCATCCATTGGATGGTTAGTAAGTGAAATGTATTGACTGCCTACTTTATGGACAACACTGCAAGAGAGTGACTCTGGTCGATTTGCTGGCATAGAACCAACAGCAACTGAACACGTCCCATAAGTGAGATCATCTAGATGAAGACCTCTTACCTGGAGGGTCTCCTGTGTAGAGGAGGAAATAAGCTAGGTCCCTTGGGAGAGCCTTCCAAACCTGAGTCAGGAGAAATCAGGAGCGGACTTGAATAAGCCTAAGAAAGCATCACTTTCCATGAGAGACTTAGGCTCAAATTCATGATATTTACTCCACATTTTTGACACTGAGTTTTGTTTTTCAGTGAGTGCTAGCCGGAATTTTTTTTAAATCTCAATTATTATTTGAGATTATTTTATTTACTATTGATGATACCTTTGGAAATAAGATATTTTAAATGATATTTTATCTACTATTCAAAAAGAATCCAAGAAAAGCGGGGAAAAAATGGTTGGGCTTTTTTGCCCCTTGATTTCAAAGTTAATGGGAGCTTAAATTTATATCTTTGTCATGTTTTGGGTTTATTTGTAAATATTAAATATATTTAAGTCAATATTGTTTTCAGATTCCATAGGGGCCTAGGCAGAGTTTGTCTAAAATTAAAAGAAAAAAATCGCAACTTAGTCATTTAAAACAAAAATATTTCTACAAACTTCTTCTTACTAGATTTTTGTCTCTCTCCTCATTTTTTCTGTTCAGATGCCAAGAGCAATCTTATTTAGCCCTGCTTCTGTTCTGAATTACCTTCCTCATTCTACCAAATGCCCCACCGGACTCTGAACACTTGCTTGGCCTGTAACAGGCACTTTGTAACTCAGTTTTGAGCCCAGGGAAAATTGTTCCTATTTTAGACCACAGATAAAGTGTCTTCTCTCCCAGCAAATTTTTCCTGACTCTTGTAGACCATGTTAATCTGTCCTTGCCTGTTCACTGGTCTTCTGTTTGTCGTACACTGGTTGGCACTTGGTCTTGAGCTGCTTTGCTATGTTATTTAGGCAGAATTCCTCTAGCAGTTTACTATTTGTGTGAGTTCTTTCCCCATTTATATTGTAACTCCTTGAGTTGAGGAATCATGTTTAATATCTCTTGGTTACTGAGCTCTTAGCGCAAAGTGCCATGTGGTCTTTAATTTCAGGACATTAACCACATCTGTGAGACGACAGTGTCCTTCTATTAACTGCCATGAGAACACACAACGGAAAATCCGTACTGGTGTTTTTCAGTGAATCCCCTGGGCAACCTTTTCATCATTTTTGCTTTTGTTACATTTCACCGATTTTCCCCTCTCTGTTCTGATTTATTTTCCCACAAATTCAGAATTACTTGGAAATTTTCCAAACTGAATTAGTAAAGTGTTTGAACTATTGAGTATTTGTGGAAAGCTCTAGGTTTACAATCTTCACTCACACATAATATTTACTTGCTTGCCAACAAAATACTGCCAAGTAAAGGTGCTACTGCTCTTAAATAAGTCTCACTTGTAATTAATATATTGGTTCCCAGAATGGTAATGTATATATTGCTATAGTCCTTGAAAACAGCTTTTTTCCCCTAGCTAGGTTGAACCTTTTAACATTCTCTGTCTTCTTCTTCCTTCCCACTCCGCTACCTTGTCACCAACGTGTGATATTCTTTATGCTATTAATTCTCAAACCTTTATTTAATAAACAGCCATTTAGCCTTTGTTAATTGTCATAAAATTGAAATTAGTTTAAAGAAATTTTGATATGGTTTAAAAGTCCACACAAAAGAGTGAGAATTAATCTTTGACAAGCAACTGTGTTGGGTCAGACAGTTTATACAGTATTCCATTCTGTCTCCATAATGGCCTGTCAAGTAAAGAGTAATAAAGGTAGTTACAATTTAATGCAGGCATGCTACATGGTAGGCACGGTACTAAGCACTTTTATATAGTTCTCACTTGCTTCTCACATCAACTCTTAAGGTGTAAGTTTTATTAGTTTTAATTTACAGGGAAGGGTACTAAGACTCCGGGTCATTAACTAATTTGTCACACAGCTAAATGATGAAGCCACTAAATAGCAACTAATTGCAAAAAGAAGATTCCAGAGTTGCTTTCCTGCTAAGACTGTTGGGTATGTTTGGAGCGGATATTTTATAGCATCATGGAAACTGTAAATAGCGTCCTGATTTCAGGGGGTCCTGACTGCGTCGGGGACTGGCCCTTCCTTGACAGCCATGGCCTAAGTAAACTTGAAACTGGTGACGTAGAAGGGGCTGCGGACCGTGGAGCATCCTTGGGAAATGACTGTATAACATCATGCTTTGATGCTCCAAACATATAATGATGACGGATAAAGTAGACAACCAAATAGACATAGGTTCAAAACAATCCTCCATCCCTGAGATCCAGAAAGCAAATTTCAAAAGTGGTTAGGACTGAAGCCAGGATTCCACTGGATTCCCCTTCAGAACAGGTGGTAACTAGATGTAATCTCTGTGGGACAAAAGTAAGCCTCCAACTTAGCACAGGACAGGGGAGAAACTTCATTGTTTACAATAGGAAACTGGAAAAACTTATGTCGTTGATCAATACCTAGTATTACGGCTTTTCAGCTGGAGAGTTAAAGTGATAGGAAGAAAGATACAGTTTATAACTTAAAACTGAATTAGTAGCCAGATGCTGGCTCTGTAATTCAAGTAACGATATCTTCGGTATCCCTGTAGCACTTCAGACACAGAGGAAATGCCCCTTTGAGACCCAGGCTGATCTAGAAGTCTGGGATGGCCTGAGAGAAGCAAAGGCAAAACTACTAGAAAGGAAAGAATGAGCACATAGAAAAAAGCTTCCACTACAAATGGGCTTCAAACCAAGATTCCAAAATATGTGAATGAATCTAATGCTAGTAAAGCAGCAAAACACAACAAACCTCAAAAATAAAACCCACAAACAAACAAGCAATAGAAAACCCCAGCTGTTATGATGCCAAGATTCCACTCCAGAAGAAATTAATTATATGGAACAGTCTGACAAAGACTTTGAAATAAATATGTTTAGAAGCTCCGAAAGATAAATGAGGGTATGATTTCTACTAAAAATAGGAATTATGAAGCAAATCCAAGTATAAACAAAGCAAGAGCACTTGTGTTTAAAATTAGAAATGTTAGAAAAATATAAATAAAATTAGAAATGTTTGACATGAAAAATAGTCATTTAAATAAAAATTTTGATAGATAGATACACTCTAGACTGGAGACCAGTGAAGAGAGAATTTATGGTTTGTAAGAGTATAGAGAATCACCTAGAATGAAACAGAGGATGAACTGACTTTTAAAATATGCATGGAAAATGGTTAAGATACATAGAGGCTCCATCCAACATGTCTAATAGGAGTTCCGGTAGAAGGAACGGAGGGTCTGTGAGAGACCTGTGGAAACTGCTGAAATGATAGTTGAAAATTTTCAGGATTGGAGACATACGTGAGCTCTTAGATGGAAATTGCTCTTTTGGTATTGAGCAGGACTCACTATATATGGTTAAGAGCATGGCAATAAAATCTCAGGACACTGAGAGGAAAGAGAAAATCTTGGGAAGTGAGTTCTACCCTGTGGATTTTGGTCACAGTGTCCTCACTCTCGGACCATCCCTGGCATTGTCAAAGACCAAAGCTCTACACAAGTGTAAAGAAAACCTTCTTTCAAAATCTACCACAATGCAACTGTGAATTTACCTGCCAATGATCGTAGTGTAAACTATGTTAAATAAAACTCAGTAGGTGGGACGGAGAGTGGAATACTGGCCTTAGTTCTGGTCTTCACAGTCTGAATGAATTAGAACAAGTTACTTAATCTGTAAATGAGGATAATGATCCCTCCTTTGTCAGCCTTTCCAGTTTTGTTGCAAGTGAATTTTATGCATATGAACTTTTTATAGAATTTACAGACAATTATAGGAAACTATTATTTCTTTATTATAGAAATGAATGTAAGCTATGGTATTTGACCTTTTAGAATTTATACATGAGATTTATAAAAAAACAAGTAAACAGAAAAAACTGTCAATAAAATACAAAAAAATATTTGCAAAGCTACTTATAACAACTAAGCACAAATAATTTTTGGTGCACACCAAGTGTGGGGGGAATAAAATGAACCAATGAGATGGGTTTAATCAAGGCTATGTTTGTTTAGTGTTTTAAAAATGACGTTTTATGAATTATTCTAACCATTCATTTCTACTTTTTATTATGAAAATATTTAAGTATATACCTAGATTTAATAATTGTTGACATTTAACTACATTTGCTTTATCTATACATGACTATGTATTTTTTTCTTCTGAGTATGTGGAAGGTAAATTGTAAACATCATGCCATTTCACACTCATAGCCACACAAAAAGGTGTTTATCCTCATAACTATGATACTATTGTTACATCAAAGAAAGTTAACAATAGTAATTCCCCAGTATCATTTTATAACCAGCTGATAATCAGATTTCCCCAATTTTTTCAAAGGCCTTTTTGTAGCTGTTTTCTCCCCAAATCAGAATCCACACATTACATTTACACACACACTACATTTATTTGTTGTCTTTTTAGTCTCTTTCATCTGAGAACAATCTCTCCACCTGTTTTTTCCCACCTGTATGACATTGGGTTTTTGAAGATAACAGGCCAAGAATATTTTTGATTTGTGTTGAAGAATATTTTGGATTTGTGTACTTTTTTTTCCTCTCTCTCTCACAGTACTGCTTATTCCTCTGTCCCTGCATTTCCTGAAAACTGGAGTGTTTATCTAAAGGCTTGATTAGATTCAGGTATACATTTTAGATGAGAGCACTTTATTATGATGTATTATACTCCATATTGCATCACATCGAGAGACACATAATCCCAGGCTATTTTGTTAGTGGTCATATTACACTAAGAAGTCTGGTTGCAGTGATTATCAACAGATAAATCCACTGTAAAGGCGCATCTTTCTCTTTGTAGTTGTTAAAGGATAAAACTTGAGTATCTCCAGAAGACCTTTCTCTTCATAGTTTTAGCATCCATGAATAATTATCTTGGGCTACCTCATTTGGCATTGCAAAATGGTGAATTGCTAATTTTGTCATCCCTCTACTGTGAGTCCTTCATAAAGAACTTTTTCTCATCAAATAGGCATGAATTACATTCCTCCTAAAAAGCTTAGTGCTTCTGTGCCTTTAATTACTAATTTTCAGAATAAGAGATTTATGTAATAGTCACCTCCAATGGTGGCAACTGAAATGTTTTTTCTGTTTCTGTTTGTGAATGTTACTATGAACTCAATGATTTTTTCAATAATGTTTTGTTTAAAAAACATCAAAGCAATGTATACCTACAATATATATATAATTCTTAATTTGGTGAGACTCAATGTGAAGCCTAACTCTTAATTTGAATGGGGAGGGGTGGTTAATCAGAATAATTTTTTTAAGGTATACATTATTACAGATCCTAATCATTTTTTTTAATTTATGAGATGCTCTTTTCTGAAAGTCTCTGAGTACCTTAATCGTAGTGTAACTGAAAACAAGAATGTCAAAAAGGCACATTTAAATTGTTCTCAAAATCAATCAAAAATAATGAGGTGCTGGGAAAAAGTTGTATCCTTGATAATTACATCTATCAGTATCAGAAAACAAAAGAGAACAATCAGGAAATGACAACCCCACTCCCAAGTAGCACATTAAAAAAGGCTAATGAAAAAAAGTCTCTTCTAAAAATTGTACTAAATTAGCATTTCAAGTAAATTGACAAGCGTTGATAAAGGCCAATCTGGGGCCCAAACAATGGAAGTTCTGTTTCTACAGTTATCTGCTTTTAGAAGAAATGATCTCACTTCACTTTTTTTTGTTGTTGTTGTCTTCTATATAAATGGAAGTAATTGTCCTAAGTTGCGGGGTGGGCAGTCCTCCTGTACTCCTTAGAGTGAGGAGACCTCTGGAATATCATGCTGAATTTGGGGTTCTTTTCTTAAAAGGTTGACCTGGAAGAGGGTAACCAGGATGATGAAAATTGTTCAGAGCATTTCATGTACCTGAGAAAAGGCTAATGTAATTGTCATATTGGACAAGGGATCCAACCTGTTCTTTCTAGCTTCCGAGCATAGAGTTAGGACAAATGAACAAAAGTAGCAGAAAAGCAGATTTGGGGCTAGAATTAGGAAGAGGTCCTTTATAAACTCAGCTGGAGTAGATTTACCTCCAAGGAAATGAGCTCCCCAAGGCATCCAACACCGCTCAGAGGTTATAATCGCTTTCCTTAAAGATGATGTGTGGTTGGGCAGGGGTCACTCACACGTTTTGCTGAGAGCATATAATTATAATAAAGATGCTTTAAAGGTCATTTAAAATTACTTTTTTTTAAGAGAAATAGAAAGTAAAAATGAGTTTTAGATCATGGCTTTAAAAAAGAAAACCTTCATACATCTCAATTTGCAGATCACTGCTTTGTATTTGGGAAATGTGGGGTGTGTAGTGAGGCAAAGTTCAAACTACAGCATTTTAAGATCTTGATACATTGTTTTTGATGACATAAAATTCTTCATTTAGCCCTATACTTAGGAGCTTATACAGAGATAAGAATATGACTTTGTTAATAAGAGTAGAACATAACATTTTAGACACTGTCTTAAGAGTAGAATTAGTATTTGAATTATCAACAGTGACAAAAGCATTTTCTTTCCATAATAAAAGAAAACTTATGTACATAGGTCTCCAAATATGTCAGTTCATTTTGACGGTAGTAGTAAGTGCTGGTATTTTATTATTTTGGCTTGTCAAATGATTTTATTCTTTATTACTAGGCCAGGAAAAAAAAATGTCCTAGTATATTCCACCAACATATTCATCAGTCATCATTTTTGGAGACAGTTTTTGACATATTGTATGTTTTACTGTGCTAACAAGAGAAAAGACTAGCCATTAAGTTTATGTTTCTTTGTTTTTCAGCAAGGTCACATATCAGGAATAATGCTAGAAGTATGCTAATAAACAATATATAATGTAGGTCATCTGGGAGTAAGAAATATTTTCTAACTAGTTCTAAAGGGAAATATTGTTAAAAAAGGAATAGATGTTATTTACGCCACACATGTTGCTCTATATGTCACCATCAAAAGCATCTTGTAAACAGCTCAGTGCAGTAAATCTTCCATGGTGATTGTCAGGGTTTTTCAACTCCGTGTTAGATTTAGATTCAGCACACTCGATTCACAATATGCCTAATGTACAAAGCCTGTTAGATTATTTAGAAACCTTCCATTGGAAATATGCCTGCACTTCTGTGTTTTACAAGAAATTCTACTATCCTGTGTTGCACAAGACAATACTATGCTAAGTGACAGTAATCAAGACAGTGGTACATTAGTGGCATTTGTCATTTTAATTGCTGATGAAATGACGCTAAATTTTTGTGCCTAACCTTGATTTTGTTGAGTTCTTTAAAATTAATGACAATTTACAGACTGATATTTTTTACTGTTACCATTAGTAAAACAAGTTTGTATGACTGCGGATGAAATGATAATTCTCTAAGAATGCTTTAACAAACTGCCATTGATGTGATTTTACAAATGTCATTTTTCTGACATTGGGGAGATTTCAAAATGGATTATTTCGTAAGGGTTTATTTTGTTTTCCAAGTTGGTTTTTAATTGTAAATATCAAGTTTCATCATAAAGGAATTTATGTAACTGTGTTCTGGAAAACGTAACCAATACTTTATTTATTGAGTTCATCTAATAGGTACTGAGCCATATGGGGGACACAGTGCTAAGGATGTGAAGTCATAAAGGCTGTTTTTATCGGACAGTCTAGCACTTAGAATCAAGAGGGCTGATTTCTCTTCTCAGCTGTAGGGCACTCTGACATCGGGCAAATCTTTCTACTTTTCTGGGCCTCAGTTTCTTTATTTATGATACAAGAATTAATAAATCCTGCTCTCTCCACTTCCCAGAAGGCTGTGTAGAGTGAGAAAACCATGTTAGCATGTTCACTGTGGGATGGTTTCTTTATAGGAGAAAATATGTATTTAAATGCTAGTGTTTCGCAGCTTCTGAAACATTTAAATTTCAGACTAAATTGCAGCTAAAAATGATAATCGCTGAACCTCAAAGCTAGATTCCCTGAGTCTTACTGGCCATTTCACTAAGGGATATCTAGAAGTAACATCACAGCCATTTTGGTCAGAATGAAATTGCGCCTGATCTACGAAGACCTCGGTTTCTAAAACCCAGCCATGTGTTACAGATTTTTTTTCTTAATACTAACTTCAGTTTTTGGCTTTCGTAATCTTTAAAAGTATATTATGCCACAATTACATGCCTTCATCTCTTTCAGCTGTTGGCAACTGCAAGTATAGTGTTGGGATCAGACCACAAGGTCTTAGTAAGGAATTCATGGAACTTTGCCCAAGCAGACCCACTAAGTAGCCAGATCAGCATCTCAAAAAAAATGTTGTGAGTTGGGTTGGGCTTTTTTTTTTTTTTTTTTTTTTAGGAAAACATTAAAAAGTGCATGTGTCTAAGTAATTCTGTTTATACTTGTTTTCTCAGAAGAAGACCTATCAGTGCATCAAGTGTCAGATGGTTTTCTACAATGAATGGGATATTCAGGTTCATGTTGCAAATCACATGATTGGTGAGTGACACTCTAAACCTTATTACAGAGAGCTTTTTCCCCTACTTGTGTATATCAATGCCTATATAATTAAACAGAGTTAAAGATGAATTAATTGTTTAGCCATCAATGTTTTACCTAGGCATGATTGATTTTTATTACTATTATTAGACCGGATAAAACATTAGCATGTCTTATTTTCTGCAAGGGCTAGTTTAGACTTCTGCAGAGGATTATATATCTCCTGCCAGTCAAAACACAGGTGATTAACAAATTAAACTTCTAATCATTTTTGCATTATTGAAAACTAACAGGAATGGTTAATGAACTGGATGTTAGCTTTCCATAGAGTTTTAGACAGGTTTTAATTTCAGAAGTTATTACGGTAATGGCACTGCTGTGTGTTGCTTAAGCATCTTTGTATCAAAATCTAAAGTGGTGAGTTTTTGTGATCGGGAAACATAAATAATTTAAATTGCCATAAGATAGTTTTATATGTATGGTCTCAACAGCCTGGAAATAATCACAATCATAAAGATCATGTAAAGAAGTCAGTAATCATTTTTTATTCCCCACCAAATTGTACGGGGATCTTTCTAAAAGCGGTTTGGGTAAAGATCTCTGAAGTCACTCTTGGCCAGAGTTTGCAGGGATTTTGCATTTATCACATAGGCTAGAACTAAAAGGATCATTTTTTCAGTTATTCATATCGTCCCATTATCCCTTAATTCCTCTGGGGTTACCTCCTATGTTTTTTAATTTGATAAGGACTTAGTAATAACACTAAGAGTTTTTACCAGCCAATTAAACTTTATCAAGCAGATCTTTTTCTACTAGTAAAATGACAGTTGTTATTACTTTATGCTATTTTTGTTACTCATTTGTGTTTTTATACTGTGAGAGTTTTTTTTAATTTCATCCTCATTTGATGGTGTTTTATAATGCCATAAATAATTGTAATATAATACTAAAATGTCCAAATAACCTCATGCTCTCCTATTACCAAACTCTAAGATGGGAAAGAAAACTCAGCATTCTAGACTCTGAACTTGTTTTCAGGGGGAAAACAGTTATCTTATACACTTGATCAAAAGCATCCTAAGAGTGCTCCGCGGAAGGGTTGCTCCAACTATCATTACTGATCACAGCGGAACTCCTAATGTTCCTGTAGATATTAATGAAGATAAATTCTAAAGTGTGTTAGAGAATTGATTAATAGTTTTTCAATAGGATTTGCTTTATAGTTTTCAAATGATGGGTCTTTAGGAGGATTATTGCTTATAAAAGACTAAGTACATAACTGTGCAAAATGGAATGTATTGCACAACAGCTAAAATATCAATCAGTGATCTCTGTATTTTCCAGATTTAAATGCTAATATTATTAGTGATTCTCTTATACATCAAATATATCCTCAAAGGTGGCAAAATAACGGTGACAGCTTTACTGAGTGTTTAGTGGGTAATGACAGCATGTAAGAGAAATTTAAATAATATGGTTCCTCGTGATTTGTTTCTATTTTGGATTTCAAATAAAAATTCTTTATAAACTTTCAAAACTGCCTTTTTTGGGGGGTGGTGCATGGGTCAGAAAAAATGAATTCTTAACATGATAACTGGTAACATTTTCCGTGTCTTTATTTCTTGAGTAGAGTTTGTTGATGGCAGTCTTTCATGATTCTGTCTCATGCCACAGTTTTACATGGGCTTCAGTGAAAATGTTTCCTGGAATTTGCACCTAATGGAAAATTTGGTGAAATGTTATAGGTTATGCTTCTGTATTAGTGTTATTGTACATAAACGTATTTTTGGTTCTGGATTTTATTCTTTATCCCAGTACCTGGATGAACAGATTGGATATATTTCTTACCATAATATTAATATTCTTTTGTATATATTGAGTCTGAATTGAATGCTGAGCTATGAGAGGACTTTTTTGATTTTCCAATTTTAGTATAATTTGGCCGTGACATTCACTGGTTTGTCCTGGTCCTTCTTTTTAAATTACTTTATACCTTTCCTTTTGTATTTCTCTTGCATTCCTTGCATCATTAGTGCGTTCCCAGGGTTTTCTCCCTCTACCTTATGGTGGATTAATATGACACTCACTTCCTCTTGGGATCTGAGCATTTAACAATTCACCTTCCATCAGAGAAGCAAATTCTGTTCCTTTCCACAGAGGGCCTAGTTATTTAATATTCATGCTGTTTTTAATAATAAAATATGTAATTCTCTTGCACTTGAGGCCTAAACAAATGAATGGTATCCATTTAATTGTTTTATCTGTTGACCATGCATCCAAGTCCTTAAACTCCAGTCATGTTGTTAATATCTACAGAAAGAGAATGCATAATGGGAGTGTGTCACAAAGGCTAAGATATCCTTTTTTAAAATCCCAGTGTGATACTTAGTCTTTCAAATGAGGCAGGCAGCATTATTTTGTTGACTAAAACACCTCCACTGAGGGTAGGTATTTTTAGGTTGTGTGTCTGTGTATGTTTCTTGTCTAATCAAAAAATAATCTCAACTAGACACTTAGCAGGGAAGAGGGATTAGAGGGTCTTTGAAAAGCCTCTTACTCTTTTTGTTAAGAGGGTATATAGTGTTTTTGCAGAATTTGTCCTACATTTCAATCAGTCTAGAGGAAGGATTATGTCACCTGGTGGAGAAAAAGGTCTTCAGATGACCCAGTGAGGTGTAACTTTAAATTCCTTCTTTAACCATGCCATTTGCATTTGCTTCTCTGTAGCACACATGTTTAATGCAATTTCAGTGTCAGACAACTCCATGCTTCTTTCTGGATGTGTTTCAGGCTATTGGCCAGGGACATTTGCAAAAGGAAAATCATCAATGTTTCTACCAGGTACATACTAGAGACGTTCTGCTTAAGTACCGTTTTGAAGCTAGGTGTGGACACATGGTCTGGGTTGCAGGAATAATTACTCAATAAGAAGGCATCAGGGATTTGACTTATGTCTATTAAGGAAAAAAAGAAACCCTCACTCTCCACCACATTTTGACACAGTTTCAGTAAGAAATCAGACCAGTGACTATTTAGGGGTTTCTTTTCTTCTTTATACACACACAAAAAAAGAGCTACAAAACATTTTAACAGCTTTCCTGGGGAAAAGATTTCCCTCTTTTCAAGTCTGCACAGATGAGAAATTTTTCCTTGTCTTCCTTTGTTCCTTTCACATAGTTTACGTTGGCTTTTGACCTGAGAATACAGAAAGAAGCCATTGTGTATTATGTCTTTTCATTCCTTTTCCCCCGTCCCTATCAGCATAGTAAATATTTATTGTTATTTTCCTCTTTGAGATTTCTGTTATTATTATTATTTGGTATGGATTAGCACAGATAGAGATGAAACCAGGGAATTTAAATGTGTTTAACCCAGCAAAGGAATTGCCTCATATAAAATTACGAGGCTCAACAGCAGTAGAGTAAATTTGTAAGTGCTCTGAATAAAGGGCTGTTAGGCGTGTGATAATATAAAGAGATGACATTGCCAAGAACTATTTATGAGAAGCTTAATTTTTTCACTCTGATAATTCTTGACCAATAATTACCAGTCTCTAATTATCTATTTTAGTTAGAAAGAAATTTCGATCACTACGGAGGTTGGCATTGCTACTAACGCATAAATCCCCAAAGAGACAAATATGTTCCAAACAGCCCCAAACAACTGTCTCATGAAACATAGTGAGCAAATTGCAAGCGGCTGGTGGTAGACAACCAGCAGCACACTCACCAGCGAAGGCCAGTCAGCTTGACAAAGAAATGATCAAAGGGGAGAAATAACATTATCCTTGGAATTGATTGCCACACTCATGGACTTTGGAGGACAAGTGGTCAGGATAGAGCTGTGGCCATTTCCAGCCCTCCCTTTCCAAGTTCTCAGATGGAGAATGTGAAGGGGATGGGTGTTAACCATTTACCTAAGAGTTGTTTTTTAAAAATTGACTTAGAAATGATGACTCAATGAGTCGTTGTGTTTTTTGTTTGTTTGGGTTTGTTTTTTTTTTGTAGTTTTCATCTGATCAGAAATCAGGTGAAAATTTGCATCTAAGGTGGCGGAACACCCTGTTTTGTGAAAAAAGGGGTGGGGGGAATCCACAAACAGCCACTAATAAACACATTCCAGATGGGTCAAGGGGGATAGATCGAGCATTTAGGGAAAGCGACTGTATTTTTATTTTAGAAAAGCAAAACTCGGATGTGGAGCTATAAATGATAGCTGATAGGAAAACGCTGGTGGAAAGCTATTGACTATTTTTGTTCAAATCTCGAATACTCAGTGTTTTATAGTTATACGTTTTAAAAGAGCATGAAAAGATTCAAGTCTTCTCCAGTGCACACGGGAAGATATATACCCTATGTATTATGCTACATGCGGTATTCATCACTGATGTCCAGGCAAAAAGAATGCGTAAATCAGTTTTGTACACTGTGGTGAATTTTTAGTCTGTTTTGTGGCAAGTGACATTCATATGTTCAGCAATTGGTTTGATGTCCAAGGTCACAAATGGCATTCTTTTCCTTCCATTTCTTTAGTGGATGGTGCGCTATGTGACTAATCTTCATTATACTTTTGTGACATTCAGTATCACTTCTGAAACACTTCAGCTTGAGTGCTCCTGTTTTACAGTAGACTAAAACCAATATTTTGAGGTCTATAGTGGTTTTGGATTTTATATGTCGTAAGGGGAAATATCCAAAGATAAGGATCTCTGCATAGGAAGATAAAGGGCCGTGTTGCCCTTTAAACTCTTAGCTTTCATTGGCCTTTTTTAATAAAATGAATAGAAATGAATCTGCCATAATACATCTATCTGTGTGTGTGTGTATGTGTGTGTGTGTATATTTGTGTGTGTGTGTATCTGCACTATCCTCAGAAACTCAAAGTCATTAAGTTGTTTAGAGTTTGCAATAATTATAAACAAGAAGACTATTGAATCCTAAGTCATCATTTGATTGCTTACAAAACTCAGGGAATTAAGAAACAAGCATTTGGTGTTAAATATGATGAAATACTGGCTTATTTCATCAAGAGCTGGATTAAAAAAGATGAAATCTGGGCAGTTTAATGGTAACAGAAAGCTACCCTCATGTGGGCAATGCTGGCTTATTTGAAAAGCCCATAAAGGGTTTCTACATGGACCATACAAAAGGGATACTTTCTCTTTAATAGCCATCTGTACAGGAGAGATGAGAAGTGGGCCAGGTCATCTCTCCTCAGCTGTCATGATATTAACGTAGGTAATGGGGCAAGGTCCGCGTTCTGCTGGGTGTTGTTTTTCATAGATGTTCATCGATTTACACAGATAATTCTATTTATTTCTTAGAGTCGGTCCAAGTGAACCAGGCAGAATAACAAACATCAAAGCATTTCCAATGACTTTATCTTTGTTTGTAACGTAACTTTTGTCTAAAAAATGGTGTCACACCTACTGTGCAGATGGCTGCATGATTTGTAAACCAGCCAAAACATTTAAACAAATGTGTGATCTGGGGATAGATTAAATAAAGGATAAAATGGAGTGTGGGCCACAAATTCTAATAATCAGATGATTTTAAGTTGTGTGCAGTGCAGAGTGATGGTCACAGTGATAGCAGGGAAAGCTTGCCAATGACAGCAAGGTGCCTTATAGATCTCAGGATGGAGCCCGGGGCCTGGTAGGGCCTCAGTTTGAGAACCGCACATTTGCTGGACAGCTGGCAGCTCTGTATGGGGACATCAGATAAAACTTACGTAAAATGAAGTGTTATTGCTTAGTATGAAATTGTTCAGAGAGGGAATTTGCAGACAGTAACTGAAAACAGAATTCATGGTACCAATGAAGCAGACTGTGAGTATGAAGTGGGTTTAATTATCTGCGCAATTTAACAAAAATTTAAGACATATTCAGAAAGGACATACGCAGGCATAGATAGAACACAGCTACACTGTTGACTGAGTGCAAAGTGGGGCCACAGCGACTTAGCAAGCTGCCTCCATGAACAGGTTTCCTAGAAACAGAGACCATTTGAAATAAAAGAAACAACAAAAGACTTAAAAAAAAAAAAACCCACACACATCTTTCTGGAATAAGACAGTTTTTAAGAGCTCATCTTAATTATTTGGAATCTTTTTTTTTAAATTTTTAATGTTTATTCATATTTGAGAGATAAAGAGAGACTGAACGCGGGCTGAGCTGTCAGCACAGAGCCCGATGCGGGGCTGGAATTCACTGACCGCAAGATCGTGACTTGAGCTGAAGTCAGACGCCTAACCGACTGAGCCACCCAGGTGCCCCTTTTTAAAAAAAGAATTTTTAATATTTATTCAGTTTTGAGAGGCAGAGAGAGTGGATTCTTATTTCTTAAGCAAATTTTAAAGACACTCTCTGAGCCCGTCTTGTAATTTCAGTGTTAAGCGATTAAAAGACAAGTCGGGGTGTTTATCCTTGTCCGGTGTTTTACTTGCACCTTGTAGCCTGATTTACAAGAGTAAAAAATAACTTGCAGTAGTTAGTGGAGTTTCTCACTTACAAGCCCCTAAGAAAACCTCGTGGCTGTTACTTGTGACGTTAACTTCCCTTGGGACTGAAGAGTCTGTGGACAGAGTCCACAGACAGGTTGAAGATTCTGTTTCTTGTGACTTTTTAGGTCTTACAGAAGAACGTTGGTCTCCAGCAGCATTACTGGATTCCAGCCTTCCTTCCTAAGCTGCGTACGGAGAGGCTGGGAAGAGTCTGTGCCAGACGGATAGTTCCATGGCTGAGACACTTTGGTGGGGCCTCTGGCTCTGGTTCCGGCCTCACCTCCGACTTGCTGGAGAATACGCCACAAGTGTATGCGTTTTTCGCTCACTGCTTGCTATGTTTGTTATCGAATGTGGGTCACTGTTTCTGAATGAAGTTTGTGAAACATTTCTGAATGGAGGGCACGGAAAGTCATCCGCAGTAGATCCAGAAAGATAGATCCCTGCCCCCACACACGTGCCCGTGTGCACGTACCTATCGTGACCCGTTTCCAGGATCACTGCGGCGCCTAAAAAAGGAAAGGTCTCCGCCGACCCATCTCCATAGGTTATTTCCTAGTTTCAGGACCATGAAAAGCAGTAAACAAAAGAAAGGGAGCCAATATGGAGAGTGGGTGTCGAACTTCAGCTGCTCATATTGTTGCATTCGGCGAGCTGATGGGGTTTCGTAGGTCACCTTTAGAATTATGCCTATGACAGCAGTAGCTACCTGCCAAGACTGCAAGGTGTCTCACGGCTCTCAGGACGGCGCCTGTGGCCCGGTAGGCCTCAGTTGGAGGGGTTCACATTTGCTGTACAGCTGGTGGCTCTGTATGGGGCGGCCGTGTGGGCTGCTAGGGAGCTGGAAAGGAGACAAGCATGAAATTTCTTCTAAACCCAACTCTGTTTTTCTGTACTGTTGGCTGCTTCTCAGTTCCTTGACAAAAAAACCAATCAGGCACCCTTTAATCCGCCTGTGATTACCACTGGTATAAAAAGAGAAGCATAATGAGGAAAAATGCCTCGTTTTGTTGCCTTCAAAAGCCAACAAATTGGAGTTAACTTGACAGGAAGTGGCTTAATAATTAGATTATTTATTTATTCTTGACACATATCCCCCTGTTACTGGTCTCAGGAGACCCTGTAGATGGTACGATTTTCAAGCTGCCATTACTTCGCTGTCTTCTGTGAACAAAGAAGCTACTGTCTATCAGTCAATTAAATGCACTCTTTAAGCAGAGGCTTCGAAGTCCTCAATGGAGAGAGCCCTGGGACGCTGTGGCTGCCGACTCCTTTCTCTGTACTGTACATCACACTCTCAACTGCAGTCCCCACAGAGACGGAATAAAGTCATGCATTAAAATATCACTTGTTGATTTGTTTGCTAATGAAGAGCCATTGAAATGTTTGTGTATTTCTATGGCAAAATTGTTGATAAAAGGGCCTACTTGCCTGCGTATCTTAGTTCCTCTGCTGTGAGTGCTTATTTAAGAATTATTAAAATTAAAATCAGTAAACAACAGAATTTAAAAAAAACAAACCCTGAGAGGACGGGAGTTTTCTTGCCATCTTCATCAAATTAAGTGAATAAAGTCAGGAAGAAACAGAGAAATTGGTGTCATACCGATCCCTTGCTTACATGCCATTAATCTAAACATTGTTTTCTCCGACATAAAAATGTAAGGCTTTTCCTTAGTATCTGGGAGCTACACCTTTTAACTATGAAAAGATATTAGAATCCCTTTGTGAGAGTAATGTACTTAGTGATATTTTTCCCCCTTTGGAAGATGAACGGCATTTGTTGCAATTTCTCTAACTCAGTGAGCACACTCAGAGGCTTTCCCAGGGAACTTAGTAGGGGCTTTTAGGGCCGGACTAATAAAACATCCGTGGCATGTCTGACTCAACCTCGCACCCACGTGGATCGTACAGAAACGTGGCTTTCCTTCTCTAACTGTTCCTCCTCCTCTTTCTTTTTTCTTGTCGTGACATTATTTTATTTCCATCTAAGTGGTGATGACTTTTCAACCATCGTGGAGTAAAGGTTTTTATCTGTTAATGTATTCATCACCTTCATACTATTTACTGTTTACTGTGCATAAAGCACGCCTTGGCTGGGCTTCTCTGGCTTCCATTAACTGGTTTTGTATTTTAGGAGTACATCTGTTGTTAGGTTGGAGGTCTAGAGGTCTGTCTAGGCTGAAAGACCTAGATAATATTGTGACAGCTCTCTGCTGAAATGTTTAGCTATGGCTCTGCCACTTAAAGGGATAAATTTCGGATTTAAACCAAGGCCACTGAACACTGAAAAGCGTCCCCTCTGCCTCCCTTTGGACTTTGTAAATGTAATCAAGGTTTTAACTATAGATTTCATGATTACCTGACAACAGGCTCTAAAAAATTAATGTGAGACATCATCAGATGGTCATTTTCCTTATTTCTACCCTGTTATTCCAAGTCATTTTGTTAGAAAAAGCTTAGATACTCGGAGGTGTTCTATAATAGAAAATGAATTTGAAACCCTTTCATTAATTGGTGATTAATATATTTCAGGATTAGTTTAAGCAGGGCCCTACCTCCTGCCCAGTCAAGTATGTTCTGGTTAATATCCAATTATCTGCACCTTCATAGTTATTATGTCTTAATATTTCGGATATGATAACCAGAAACTGGAGAGTAATGCTAATGAGGAGCACAGAGCAAGAATTAACCAATGACATACTCAGTGATCCTTGGTGGGGAAAGAATCTCTTTCTTCCCCTCAACGCGTTGCTTCAGTATCTTCTGGGCCCTGACTGGAGAGAAAGACTTGCACCTACAGCAGACAAGACCCAGAAAACTAACCATTTTCTCTTGTAATAATAGGAACCTAAAGGTGCGGTTCACCTCCAAGCACTGTTTAAGTTCATTTTATGGAGAATCAGAATAAGGAACAGAGAGGCAGCTTATATATTCCTACAGGAAACATCGTATTCTTTATCTTTTCCTTTTCACAACGCCATAAGTTGTTACCTTTTCTAAGGACCTTTTAATTCAGATTCATTTGAACTGCCTGTTGTATTTCACTAAGGAAACACTTTTCCCTGCTACTTTTTTATCCTCTTCCCCCCAAATTTATCACCATGATGTGTACATGTTGTGCCTCTGTTTCATTTTTGTGCGGGTCATTTCACTTTTGAACAGTCCGACGTGGCTCCCCTACCCGGTGCCTGTGAGGCCGGTATGTGCTGCTTCAAAACATGTAGCTTTGAAGAGCGCACTTTGTACATTACTCCTTTATATGCTTTATTGTAATGAAGCAACATCAGTAAATTGCAATGAAGGGCGATTGTTGCACGGGGATGACTAGTACACCTTGGGGTCCATTTGCACCAGATTATTCTTTTTATTGTTATTATTACTTCCCATCTTCTTTACTCTCTTGCTGCCGAACTTGCTGTTGGTCGCCAGTGTACCACAGAGGGGATCTTAAGGAACATTGCAGGCATCATTTTTTTCTCTTAGGCGCATACCAATCACCGTTCAGTTCCAAACTCAGATATCCTGGGGGCTTGTGGGTCTCTGTTGGTGCCACTTTACTCTGTTGACTTCATTCGTAATGTTCTTCATCCTCATCTTCTTTTTTATTCCTGCGAATAAAAGTGACCCATTTCTTTTCAAACATTTCGTGGAGGTGTTATAAATCTGTAGTCGGGATGATCAGCCGATTTGTCCCTTCCCCCAAAGAGGTTTAATGATTTACACAGGGGATTTAGAGGGGAGTGCTGTTTAAGGGAAAGATTTGTGTTTGCTGTGTCTTCTTGGATTTCCTTAAAACACAGACTGAAGGATATATTAGTAACATCTCTTTACAAAAATAGCTTATTTCCTGCCCCCGCAACCAACTACTGTCCCCCAAGAAGTAATCAAAAACAGTGTAGATTTAAGTACACGATTTCCTGCCCTTACTGAACAGAATAATGAGCAAGGCTTTAGTTTAGGGATAATTATATGTGAATTTTGGGTGACTGTTAATCTTTCTATTGTCATAATTTTAGTACCTGTGTCCATTTGTTTTTCCAAATTGTTAGTGCAGCTGTTGTTCTGTTTCTCTGTTCCTAAGGCTGGGCTCCTGTGCAACATTCAAACTAGAATCTAGAATTAGACCTGACACACCTTCAATTGAACTATCAAGTCTTTTAAAACTGCTTGGCCAGTGACGCCAGTCCCGCGCCGTCCGACCGTGCACACTTCCGATTGTGGGCCAAAGAGCATTGATTTTCAGCTGTCATTTCTAGTGCACATACTGTAGAATTGAAATGTAAACCTTAATCCACTCAGTAATGCAATTAATTTTTAATGTGCAGTAATACTAATTGAAATAGCCTGAATTTAGTAAGTCACCACAAGACGTTTTCAAAAGCAAGAGTGTCCACTGAGAACCTGGGAGGACAGATAATCACTGTTACAGTGTTCACAGGATAACGCCCACTCTGCAAAGCTCAGTGGAAATGGAGGGTCTTTATATTAGACTCTAGTATAGCCCTTTGTGAATAGAAATATCTCAGGGAGAATTCTTACTTTCTACCCACCAGAACCGGCTAAAAATGTTCTGATTAACTTTTCTAAAAAAGCATATTTTAGTTAAAAATTTCTTTATGTAGTATATGTAAAAATTATACTAGTCCCCCCCCCCTTTTTTCCCCAAAGGAACACCTATGAATAGTTGCAAACGAAGTCACCGGCCAGCAGTGTCATGGTCAAAAGCAACAGTCTCACTGGGTGATCTCATTATGTGACGGGTATTTGAGACACCGTTTCCAGATTCGATGACGCCGTGTGGTCTCCCAGCTGCCTGTAAACCTATCTGGCCTTGTTTTGGTGTATGTATGTTCCTGCAAACAAAAATATACCCTGGTTTTACTTCAAACTGTGTACTTTCAGCTTTTGCATATTATTTCAGAGGGGCCTTTTAAATGTTTGCGAGTTATTTTTTTTTCCCAGCCAGAGTAAAGCAAATCTTGCCTAGTAAAACCAAATAGGTTTCTAGGCATTTCTACACTAGAAAGGTTCTCTAACCACATTTATCTGCTAGTAAATGAGGACTTTTTAAAATGCATCAGTTCTACTGATGAATGGGCTTGCGGAGTGTTCAAAATGAGCACCAGCATTGCTTTAAAAAAAGGTGAGGGCTGTATATCATCCTTTCCTGGCTCTCACATTATAGTATTTAATAAGCTGATAGTGCTGTTAAATATTTAGTAAAGGTTCCCTCGTAACCCTGCCATCTATTCAGAGGGGATTTGAAGACATTTTTGCAGTACATAAGTAAAAATGATGTTGGAGGAGTGGCTGCAGCGTGGCACATTTTCTAAATGAAGTGTGGGGTAACATGGTGTGAATGAGTTCAGCAGATTCACACCTACAAACGCCTAAGTCACTTCAGGTTCTTTGAATTAAGGGTTCAAACTGGCTTTTGTGTTGTCACTTTTAAGTCAAAATGCTCTTGGGGTTATTTACACAGAATACTAAAAAATGGCATTATAGTATGTTAAAAAAAAAAAAGGGGCAGCTCTTACATGGTGATTATTTTAAGCCAACCTAGCATCAATTGAGCTTTATTATAACATTTGCTCTTTTTCACTGAATAGAAGGAAAAGAAAGAGACAAGGGCAAATCAGCTTATACTCCCCTCAGAGCGTATTACCCAATCTCGTTGGGGTTTAGTAAGTTTAATATATTCGGCATCTTTTTGGGGTACGCTGTGGCAAACCTGAACAATAGATATGGTTGTACACACTGATATGATGCAGATGCGTCATCTTTATCATTCTTTCTTATTAGATTAGATTTCTCGTTGTTATTATCTAAATAACTATAATTGCTCTTTTAATCTGGAATGAAAATTGGTTTCTAGGATCCTTATGCAGAAGTGCTGCCCGTGAATGAATGTGATGCTGACATCGTGACTGTCACCATGTGGGTGGGGCAGGACTTGCATTTAAATCTTTCAGCGTTCACTAGTCTCACTAGTTTTGAAGGTGTAAAGATAGAGGCTGGTAGTTTGTCCAGATTTGTGTGTAATGTGCTGGGCTCTTCCAGGAGCCTATTTGCTCGATTCTAATTTTCATCCTGTTTTACATGCAGCCAGTGACCACAGTGTTCATTCAAACTGCGCAGAGATACATCTCATCTGTAAAGCACGACTTACTGATCTTATTTGTTATTTGTATTCTCGTAAGAAGAAACACAGGATTCATATGATGGGGTTGGATAACATTTCGTTTTGAAACAATGTCTATCACATAGAGGTTAATACCAAGACTTTCATGATAAAGGATGGATGTTGGAGAGAGCTTTCGGTATACGTGAGGCAGGAGAGGAGGAGAGTGAGGCAGGGTTCCTATGTAGGTGTGTTGAATATGCAGTGCTTGATGTATGTTGACCTCAGGTTACAAGAGTAGAAAATCCCATTTTCCAGCTTGTTTCAAATGTAGTAAAAATGCTGCTTCAGTTGCTTTATGCTACTCACATTGGGAAAGGTGCTTATACTGTGATAATTATCATCAAGGAATATTAATGCGTTCAGCATTTGTAACCCAAAAACTCATTATAGCTTAAGCTGTGCATCATCTGTGAAGAGAGAACTTTGCCAGAATTCGCT
Organism: Suricata suricatta; assembly: GCF_006229205.1. Lineage (NCBI taxonomy): Eukaryota > Metazoa > Chordata > Mammalia > Carnivora > Herpestidae > Suricata > Suricata suricatta. Next base: position 44,982,182 of record NC_043713.1, read on the forward strand.
CTTCACAGGGGTTGCCTCCTGCTTGCTGCGGAGTGGTCCGAGTACTGCAAGAGGTCACTTAGGCTATTTTTGAAAGCTGAAGTTTTGCAATTTTTGAATCACTGCCTTCTGTCTGAAGAGCTTATTGTTCTTGCCTCAAAATGGCCCTCTAACTGAAGGCATAGCCAAGTGCCCGTAATAGTAACAATAATAAACTAGTAAGAAGTGTGGAGCGCTGTGTAGAATCCATGAGGTCGGCACATATGGTTCATGCCCAGATAATTGAAGTACAGGATTGGCGTCTTTCCTTCTGTCATTGGGCAAAGGGATTCATTTACACCAGGTTCCTTAATGCAGGTGCCCTTGGGTTTCAGAGAGAAATGCCCCCACTGGGGCTCCACTTCACAGCTCTCTGGCTGGATATTGTGTAAATAAGACTGCAGGGTCAGCCTTCCCCTTTTGGCAACAGTGTCCTTAATTAGTCTGTGACAGCCTTTCACATGAGCCTACGCCGTTCCTGGGGTCATTCCTCACACCTCTAGGACATCTAGCTCGTGCGCAGATAGATATTTTTGTCTGTTTGTTTAAAAATCATTCCCTGGGGGAATACTGACGTCGGGGGAATGAGAATCTCTGGGTGTGTCCGGAATTCTGTAACTTAATCTGATCAACATATCCGGTTGGGTGGCTGCATTATAAATTCCAAGTGGTTAGTTGGGTAAGAACATCGTGCCCTCACCTGAGGGTGGCAGCTTGGCGAAAAGGAGCCCTGTGCCTGGGATATTTTGATGTGATTAAATTCCGTTAGTTTTCTCCCCCTGATCCATTGCTTGTCATTTCCCGTGAGTGACGTCGCTCCGTGCCGCGTGGTGTAGTTTGTGTTGGGCCCAGGCAGAGAGCCCTAACACTCGGTTCTACCCGGCTGTGTGAATTTGCAGGACTGCTGTGTTTTGAGGTCAAACTGTGACCTTGCCCTTGCCCGTGGGAGGTACTAGAAAAATATGTTTCATTACTTCCAGTAGACCTGCATGAAGAAAAAGAAGGGAAACCACGAAGCCCATAGGCTCTGTTTAGATGAGCCGGAAGGTTGGATTCATCAAGCAGGAAAGCTTCCTCGCCGTGAGGGGTCACTGCTGTGGGTGCTGAGCCGGTCAGAGCTGAGGGCTCTGGGGGACTGGCTCATCATTCGAATAGCCCAGCAGGCACAAACGCACAAGTCCATAATTTAGAGTAAACTTGCTGAAATAGGAACTTACGTACCTGTTACAATCACTTACCTGAAGGAAGGTTGATAGAAGGAGTAGCCTGAATTCAGGGCAGGGATCATAGGCTTGCTCCAGTGAAAGCAGTCTGGGTTTGTTGTTTGGTGTGCGTGCGTGCCTGTGTGTGTGTGTGTGTGTGTGTGTGTGTGTGTGTTGTTGAATGGGACATAAGTTTTCTTTTATGCACCAATTCCACAAAGGATGGATGTCTTGAACCAGAGACCCATTCTCAGTAGTTTGGGCTGCAATGCTTACACCGTGGTTGAGAGATACAGCAGTGCGCGTCTTCTGTGAGGATGTAAACTTAATAATCTTGATGAATTTTGAGTAACTCATAACTCCACTTCCTCGCCAGAAGGAGAATTATGAAAAGATCGCTTCTAAATCCTTCAGCCATTCTCTGCACTTGAGATAGATGCCATCCTCTTTACCTTGAGGCGTTGGAAATGAAAGTGCGTGTGTGGGGTTTTTTTTTTCAGGAGATAAAAATGTATACTTTAGAAGGGAGCAAATTGCATTTTCATGTTTAAGTTCACTATTTGCACTTGATGTGGTGAGATCCAAACGTGAAGAATTGCTTTTGACATTATTTCTGTGTCTCCTGCATCCTAGCTTGCTGCTTTATTATACTGAAGTACACCGTCACTTGGGATAAATGCGATGTTGAAAACCTGAAAATCGCATAGGCCTGCATTCTGTGGCCAGGCTGTTTTCGATAACTATAACTCATTTACTTGTTGACACAGCTTAATTTATCTTAGTAATGATACATTCAATAAAACTGTGAGTATGTGCGGCTTTCAGGTAAAACTCACCATCTTCCAAGTGTTACAGGTTGGTTTAGAGGCAAAAAAAAAAAAAAAAACAACCCCAAAAAACAAAGCACTCTCATTTCTAAATGGAAAGGCAATTTGAACTTTCTTTAGGAGTCTGCTTTACCTAATCTATATCTTGAACTATCACATATTATTTGATAAACTAAAGTGTAAAGTACATTCATTTCAGAGGTCTTAAAATATACTCCTGGTTTCTGAATTCTAATTCAGATCTTTTCTCAGTAATGATGGTTTCCCAATTTGTTAG
>NC_043713.1:44989991-44992491 GCF_006229205.1 Suricata suricatta
CTCCGTTTTATCTCTTGTTTCCACCTGCAGCCAATTTTCAATTTTCCCCACTCAGGCTAGGAAGCATGAATAATCTGAAACTTCCTAGAAATGAAATGTGTAAAAACACCCACGTAGCGTCATCCACCAAAGCTGCGTGGAGACCTCCTGCAGCCCCTTCCAAGAGAGAAGGGCCCCAGGAATGGCTGCACTAAGATGGTCAGGTACAAGGAAACCTTGTCCCAGAGTTCATTCCCTGAGAGAAGGGGGCCTTGGAGGAAGGTTGGCTACAGGGGACTTGAGGGGGGACTGGAGAGAGCCAGGCTTGGGGGTGGAATGTCTGATGAGGAAAAGGTGTCCAGGTCAGAGGTATTATGCACAGGTCAAGTAAGGTGTGAAGATAATCAGGAAGTGACTGCATACCAGCCTCCTTGGGGGCTCATCACACCAGCCTCTATCCCCTGATTAACCTAGGCGTTCCATCAGGCATGGAAATTAGCCCAGGCCCACCAGCCCTGGGCCTGCATGAAATCAAGCTGTGGGAATGTACATATTTTAATAAAAATTGAATATGTGTCCCCCAGTATCACCCTAGGACTCACTCGGGTTATCATCCTCACTGGCATCTAATGCATTATTGCTAAGTTAGTGAATCCAGGAACTTGAGGAAGGAGTACGGAATATTTTGAGACAAGATTTTTGCAAGAACTCGTTCGTGCACCTTATTGCTACATGGGTTAAAAAGACTCAAGTGGAAAAGCACCTTGCGGCCTCAGTTCCTTGGGATTTTTATTCACACAGCTTTAGCAGGAGGCCTGCTGAATAGCGGTGGGTTTTATATGTAAGAGTGTAAGTTGCAGGCTGCATCCTAGAGTAAGCTTCATCATTCATGTTCAAAACCCGGTTCCGGTGACCGCGTAACCCGGAGAAGATAACTGAGGCTTCAGGGACGATTTAGGGGTGACCGGGCCACACTACCACGAAGGATGGAAATGGAAGTAAAGGAATTCTCTTTCCATTTATATTTGAAATTTGTGTTTAGCCTGTCAGCTACCTACACATTCTCTTTCGTGTCTTATCTCCTGTAAAACGCACTTAGTAATGTCTATCACCCCAGTACCTGGGTGCTTAGGTACTAAAAAGTGCTTTAAGAATGCAATTTGAAGACTGATAAATCAGGTCTGTTTGGCTCAGGGGAAAGAAAAGCTAAGTGGGGATTTAGTAGAAGGGAATAATATTCCTAAAAGGAAATCAGTTTGATGCCAGTAAGCTTTTTGAAGTAGAAACTAATTTGAAAGCATAGAGGTCATGGCTGAAATGGAGGACAGCACTGGACTGTCACATTTGAGCAACTTGAAGGGAAGGTTCTTTAAACACAGTGAATGGAATATTGAATAGCTTGCCAAAGTCGACGGTGGAAGGAGGCCTAGGGAGCTGGATGAATTTTTGGAGAGTAGGGACCACTGCGGTAGAGCCACAGGCAAGGTTTTAGAGCAATCCTAGGAGGCGTGGCAAATGCGTCTGTGGGGTGTCTGGTACGGTTTCAGGTCTTAATGCGTGTGTGGTTTTCTCCCTATACTTTATAGGTTCTGGTGTACCTACATCATCACTCTCGAAATGGGAGTTTTAATACCACAAAGCAATTCATAATCTTTCCTTTTAAAACAAATAATGTATGCACCCCCACTCCCACTAAAAAAAGAAAGGAACGGCAGGAACCATGCGATACGGTGTGTGTCAACTTCTTTGCTGCGATACTCGAGGGAAAATCAAGAATGTAATACTATTTATTACAGGGAGACAAATTATAGTTTTTGCTTCATGTGAAAAGTTTAGGGGTGGCAGCTTGACAGTAAATTCCACCGAATTCTGCCCTGCCAGAATGCCAACATTGTTCTTCATTCATTTTAGCGTGAGGTTTAATTATTTGCTGATTTTTAATACCAGTCAGTCGTGCTTAGCATCACTGAATTAACTCTGAACCCTATATCAGCAAAGAGCCTTATGTTGCCTCATTTTTATTATAACAGCGCAATACAGATGAAAATTGCATCTGTTAAGATTATATTGTGTATTTCGATTTCAGGAGACAGAAACACAGTATTCTCATGAATAGAACGGTTGGAACCAATAACCTGTAACCAATTGCATACTTTTTCTATTGCAAAATCTGAGCTATAAGGATTACATTTTGGAAAAAGATTATAAATCTGTCACCACCGATCTAATCTTTACAGTGACTTTGTAATGAGTTAGAGACTAAAGATCATTACTCCTCTTGCTCTGATCCTAATCACAACACATATTTGATATTTCATAACTTTCTTTTGTTCCATCAGCATGCGCATTATAAAGTGTACAACATTAATAAATAGAGGCATAATGAATGTGACTAATTGATTTTGGCAGTCAAAGACTGGCACACTTTTTATACAATAGGGAATCCATTCAAAGAAGCTTAACTGCTATTGAGAGCAAGTCTTCGATGCAATAATGGTTTCTAATTTGGATTCTGTGTGAG